>NW_016804704.1:640690-669049 GCF_001698545.2 Rhinopithecus bieti
GGATGGGTCTTGGATTTTTGCTTTATCTCTTTAATCCTACACGCGGGATCTAAGCAGTATTTCCTTGTCAGCTACTCTGTTACCTCCCACGATGCACCTGACTTCTGATTTTTCCAGCCGGGGTCTGAATGCACCAGATAATCCAGCTGGGTATCTTTACACACCAGAAGAGTCACTGGCCAGAATGGAAGGGGAAGAAAGTCACTTCTGGCTTAAGAGCACATCGAAACAAAATAAAAACAAACAGCAGTCTGTAGAATGACATGGCAGCAAAACAAGCCAAAGAGTTGTCAGATAATGATGTTTTAAAAATGTATGCCCACTTTGGGAGGCTGAGGCGGGTGGATCATGAGGTCAGGAGATCGAGACCATCCTGGCTAACACAGTGAAACCCCGTCTCTACTAAAAATACAAAAAATTAGCCAGTTGTGGTGGTGGGCGCCTTTAGTCCCAGCTACTCAGGAGGCTGAGGCAGGAGAATGGCGTGAACCTGGGAGGCAGAGCTTGCAGTGAGTCGAGATCGCACCACTGCACTCCAGCCTGGGTGACAGAGCAAGACTCCATCTCAAAAACAAACAAACAAAACCGTATGCCACTAGGTGCAGTGGGTCACACCTCTAATCCTACCACTTTAGGAGGTTGAAACAGGAGGATCACATCAGGTCACAAGTTCAAGACCAGCCTGGGCAACATGGTCAAACTCCATCTCTACAAAAACTAAAAAATAAGAAAAAAAAATTAGCTGGACATGGTCATGTGTGCCTATAGTCTTGGCTACTCAGGGAGCAGAGGTAGGAGGATCACTTGAGCCCAAGAGTTAGAGGCTGCAATAAACCATGATTGTGCCTTTGCACTCTAGCCTGGGTGACAGGGCAAGACCCTGCCTCAAAAAAAAAAAAAAAAAAAAAAATAATTTTTTTTCACTGCTGAAAATGAGTGTTTTTTTAATACATCCAAAAGGTGTGTTTTTTTTAAACATCACAACTTTATTTTAGCCGTTTTGTATGGCATCCTTCCAAAAAGAGTTCTGTATTTGCAATTTTGGTATCTGAAGTAGAGTCCAGAGTCCACATGCATGTGTGTGAGTGTGTGTATGTTTGTCTGTGTGTGTGTTTGTGTGTGTCAGTGACAGAGAGAGAGAAGGTCATGGAGAGTTTGGGTTATATTTGTTTTAATGTTTTTAAGCACAGCGTTGGTCTGTGGAGCTACTTCTCCAAACCTGTTGGTTGTCTTTTATATACTTTTTACTGAGAAGTTCTTCAAACACTTTTCATTTTTACATCTTTCCCTGGCCGTTCTTTCCATGATGTGCCATCTCTTTCCACTGCTCTCAGCATGTTCCTTTGGCTGGACCCATGTCATTGAATTTGCTTCTTGTGCATTTCTTCCCTGGGAACACATAGAACATTATTTAAGAAGCTGAATTTGAGGAAGGATGTGAGCTTGTTTGTCATGGTCACCCTGTGTCCAGCACACAGCTGTGCTGTGGGACATATCCATTCAATATTTGTTTCGTGAATAACTGAAGCTAGTGCAAAGCAGGAGAAAATTATTCCTGGAATCCAACAAGCTTCCCCTTGCCTAGGTTCACGAATATAAATGCATAGACTCAGTGGGTCTACCGTGCGTTCTAAGGAGCTCTTAAAAGAACCCTCCTAATTGTCGGCAGTGTGATTTGAGAATGCGTTCCTGCAGGCCACAGACATCTATTTTCTTTGCTGAGGAATCCTCATCCATTTCTTCTGGGAAATTCTCCAGCCTTTTTATGCTTCTAGACAGAACTTTGCTGATCAACCTTTGGAAAATCTCTAGTCCAGAGAGTCACTCAGGGTTCGCTTTGTGGCCACGAAGATGAGAAACCCTGCAAGCCTTTTGACCACCCTAATTTCTCACAGATTTTGTTCTGCAGCATATTTTTAGTTCCTTTCCTCTTCCCGAGACTTCATACATCAGCCTCATCTGCAGCTGTGTGTGTTCATTTATTTCCCTCTAAACCAACGGAGGCCACTTGCTATTTTGCTGATAATTGACTGACCTAGGTGTGGACACCTGCAGTATAGGTGAGAATCACATGCTCATGTTTTTCCACCTTCTATGCTTCATTTCTTCCAGAAATAAAGGTCTCTCACCATGAGAAGGCAGTTGACAGGTTGTTTTGCCTATTCCTTTCAATTTATTCGAAAATTACACTTTCATGGGACTAATTGTCCTGTAGAAAATTCAACCCAGGAATCTACACAGAATACAGTGACAAACCACAAAAACAGTGTCCTTTGCTCGAAGAAAGCTTTTTTCAAATATTTGTGTCTAATGAAATTCTAATGATTTTTTTCAATTTCATTTTCACACTTTCAAAATCTTAGAGATACCCAAAAGAACCCACAATATTATTTGCCTTTAGAATGTAGTGATCATCTTAATAGCTTTCCCTTGAAAAGGAGTTCAATTTCATGTGTTTCTGAACACCTTAGTTCCCCAAAAGGATGCTACTTCATTTATATCCTGGAAGACATTAACCTGAAACATTTGCAACTATTACGTTGGGGCCGGGTGCTGTGGCTCACGCCTGTAATCCCAGCACTTTGGGAGGCCAAGGCAGACAGATCACTTGAGACCAGGAGTTTAAGACCGGTCTGGCCAACATGGGGAAACTCCATCTCTACTAAAAATACAAAAATTAGCTGGGTGTGGTGGTGCGCACCTGTAATCCCAGCTACTCAGGAGGCTGAGGATCACTTGAACTCAGGAGGTGGAGGTTACAGTGAGCTGGGATTGCACCATTGCACTCCAGCCTGGGCAACAGAGTAAGGCTCTGTCAAAAAAGAAAAATAAATGAATATTAAGTTGGTGCAAAAAGTAATTGCATTTTTTTGCCTTTGATACTGATGGCAAAACCACAGTTACTTTTACACCAACCTAATGTAAAACCCTTCCTAGGATTTGGGTTTTTTTATTTTTGTTAAAAAAAAAATTGCTAAAAAAATACCTCCTGATAAATTCTAATTTCCAAAACTGACATTTATTAAATATCTCAAGTACGATTTTACACTGCAGTGTGGATTATGCATAAGCTTCATGTTTGATTCATTTTTCTTTAAGATTAAAGGTGGTAGATGACACTTATGGGAGGGTGTTGTTTAAAATATCTTCTCCTTGCAGCTCTTCGATGTAGATTGACATCTCTAAGAACTAAGAAAAACATAGAGTAAAGAAGGCATGAATATGCAGAGGCTGTTCATGCACTTCACGGAGTCAGAGGCAGGGGTAGACCTGCAGCTCTAAGGAGGTGCTGGGGTGAGGGCTCAGGGGAAAAAAGAGACAAGGCTAGAAATAGTGGGCAACCTCAGGGAATCCTCACACACTTCAAGGCTGCAGGCTAACCCTGTGAAATATTAGAAAGGGAAATCATGGTTTTTATTTAGGGTACGGGAAAAAGAAGAGAAATCCTGTGATTGTTTATTGCCTGTGTTTTTATTATGAAATTACTCTTGCTGCTGTGTCTTCCCCAATATAATTTTAGTATGGTATAAGAACATGTAGTCATGTGTAGGTGGATAGTGTCTACTGTGGGCTAGAGAAATATGGAATACAGCAGGGCAGCAGAGAGAGGGCATGGGATTTCTGCTTTTATTGCTATTGTTGTTTTGGGTCCTGATGTAGCCATTTCTAGCTGTGTGACCAATGGCAGGTTGTTGGTCGTCAGCTTGCACATCTAGAAATGGAATCATAATAACTACAACCTCAGGAACCTTACAGGAAAGTCGTGGGAATCCAATGAGTTAGTAGATAACAACAGTAATAGTTCATAAAGTTCATAATAGGAATACTAACAGTTAACAAAAATGAGTTAAACTATTAAAGTTTAACTTTGATTGATATAAACCATTATATCAATGGAAGGGAGTACTGTTACTGAGATTAGATGTGACTTTTCCCAAAGCTGATCTTTGGATTCTATAACGCCTAGAAAATATTAAATTAATATTAAATTAATAAATGTAAATATGTATATGTATGTGTAAAGAGGGAGAGAGAGAGATAACAGATCATCAGACATTTCTAGTCCTATGGAATACAGAAATGTCCATTGTGTATGTGTGTATATACTGCAATAAAATCTCCAGTGCTGTAAGCATAATGGAATACGGTTAGCCTAGTAGTTTCCTTTCTAGAGTACAGTGCAAATTCTTTATTTTTCTTCTTCCCTCAAACAGTCACAATCTATATCCATCTCATCCGTTTCTGAATATACAGAACACTCCCATTAAGCAGTTGGTCGTGTTATGATTTGCAACATTTTAGGTATTTATCATAAAAACCATCTTTTCAAAACTTAGAGTATATAGTTGATACTGGCAGGGAACAGACAAATTCCTAGGCAGACAGAGGCAGATCCCCAGTGAAATCCAACCTTCAAGCCAAAGACAGTTTAAAGCCTGAAAACTGAGCTTCCAGTTCCAGGTAGAGTCCACAACCGGAGTGAGAACTTTCTCTATGCCTTTTAGCCAATTGAATGGTGCCTTTTCGGGGCCACCCATGGACCGATCAGCACACACTCCCACATTCTGAGCCCATAAAAACCCCTACCTCAGCCCCACACTGGGCTACCTGCTTTTAGGCCCCTCTCACACAGACAGCTACCTGCTCTTCGGTCCCCTTTCCACTGAGAGCTTTCCTCCTACTGCTCAATAAAATCCTTCTCCACCTTGCCCACCCTCTGGTGTCTGCGTACCTCATTCCTCTTAGATGTGGGATAAGAACTCAGAACCCAGAACCCACTGAATGGTGGGTGCGAAAGGAGCTGTAACAGTAACCCTCCCTCCTACTCACTGAACAAGAGGGGAGAAAAAGCCGCTGGGCACCACATGCTCCCCTCCCTGGTTTACCCACTGCTGTGGGTGGTGGCAACGAGCTATAACATGAACAAGCTGTAACACAAACGAGCAATAACACAAATGAATGGTAACATGCCCCCCGATTTGTTGCTGCGGGTGGTGGGAAAGGGAGAGAGTAGTAACAGTCCTTGGGGTGCTCATACTTTGGAACTCCCTAGGCGAGAGCCCTAACACCCCTTGGGGCTCCACAGTTGCTGGCAACTCTGAGTTTTGGGGTGCCACCACGTTCCCCTCCTCCAGACTCCGGCACCAAGGTGGAAGCAGATCTCAGCACACCTGGCCCAGCCACGGGCTGAACACTGAACCACAGTGGGCATGAAATGCAGGCTGGTAACAGGAGCCAAGCACAGCCCACCAGGCCGAGTGGGCAGAGCAAGCCCAGCAGCACACTCAAGAGCCGAGCAAAGCCCAGGAGAGGCACACCAGCTGTGGAGATTTCCAGCTGGCAACGTGGCACTGAAAGAATCCTGTATCATAGTCATTTTAAATAGCATTTAGGAATTGAAGTTTTGAGGGTTTTGATATTAATAAAAATATATTTTAAGAATATTCAGACAAATCTCAGGCCAGGACTGGGCATGGTGGCTCATACCTATAATCCCAGCATTTTGGGAGACCAAGGCAGGCAGATCGCTTGGGTCCAGGTGTTCAAGACCAGCTTGGGCAACAGAGAAAGACCCTATCTCTAAAAAGATTATTTTAATTAGCTGGTTGTAGTGTTACATGCCTGTAGTCCTAGCTATTGGAGAGGCTGAAGTGGGAGGATTGCTTGAACCCAGGAGGTCAAGGCTGTAGTGAGCCATGATCGCACCACAACACTCCAGTCTTGAGGAGTGAGGTCCTGCCTCAAAAAATTAAAAAGAAAATCCCAGACCACTAACCAGTACTCAAGAGTTATGTTTATTAAATTGCAACAGACACATTGTGAAATGCATAATACTGGCTGGGATTCTTGGTGGTGGTGCACAGTGCAGGGACTCAGTGAGTGGAAAGGAAGTCGGATCTGTTGTCTGAAGCATGTGCAGACCATGTCTTCCCTGGGAGCTGGAACCTCAACGGAGATCCCATTCTGGAAGCTACCTAGGAAAGGACATCCCTGTGCACGGAATGGAATGGAGTGAAGTTCAGCTTCTTTGTCATTGGACCCCTAAAGGAGCCTCTCACTGGGTCCTGGGCCCACCCACCAAGCATGGAAGAGCATTACCACTTCAAAGCTGCATTGATAATACCCAATGTTAATTCCAGTATAAGAAATTAAGGTGCTTTTAGAAAAGAGTAATGGCAAATAAGCCACAAGGAAAACAAAGCAGGAAACTCCATACAGTTTTATATTTTTCTATTCTCAACTCAAAGCAGAGGCCCCTCAGAGATGAACACTAGGTATGGAACAAGACTCCTGTCAACCACACTTAGTTCAAGCTGAAGGAACCTGGCCTCTCTTTGCTAACGTGCTGTTGAAGATTGGCATTGCTCATCATTACGGAAACAAAACTCCCAACACCATAATGTTAGTTCAAAGAGGGAAAACAGCAATCATTTGCCAACACTATTGATTGGGAACCCAGTGTTTAATTTCTCATGAATTAAAGCAAAAGACAATCAGAAAGGCAGTTACCGGGAAGAGTTAAAGGTATCGGTTTCATTTATTATAAAATATAATGAATTTAAACTTAATTTAAAATCCGAATCCAGGTTAAGCTTTTGTTTTCATTCCTTGAGAAATTAAAGTTTTAATACAAATATCTTCTGTTACAAACAAGACCCTAGAGACACAGAAGTTTCAGGCTTAAATCTGCCGGTGTGGCTTCAGCAAGTTTAGCTGAGAATATGAAACGGGAAATGTATATGATTTTATTCAGTGGGTTCTGATTATGTAATAAAGGGTGAAGGCCTGGGAAACTTTTGCACTTCACTTCTCTGTGTTAGGATTCATTTAACTGTATCCACTTTCCTGCCCAGATAATCAGCTCAATTCCCAACTGCCCACTTGAAAAAAATATGTATATGTGTGTGGGCATGTGTGTATTATATATGCAATTTTGTTTCTGAATATACAGAACACTTACATCAAGCAGTTGGTTGTGTTATGATTTGTAACATTTTTAGTATTTAGCATGAAAATCATCTTCTAAAAGTAAGAGTGTATAGTCATTGTAAATAATATTTGAGAATTGAAGTTTTGGGGATTTTGATAAAATATGTTTCTAAAAGAAGGAATATGTGTATTCCATATCAATATAAAAAATTTATATATTCTATTATATAATATGTATTGTATTTATATATTGTATAAATACAATGTATTTATTATGTTACATAATTATATAATATGTATTGCTTTGTTGTATTTATATTTTATATTGTATTGTATTATATATTGTATTTCTGTATATACTTGTAATTTATATATTATATTTATTTATTTATATAATTTTATTATTATATATATTGTATTATATATTATATACTATAATATTATGTATTGTAATAATAATATTGTATTATATACAATAGACCTATATATTTTACATATATCATATTACATATTTGTATATTATATATTATTTATACATCATTATTATGTATTACACATAGTATATCATATATTGTATATATTTAATATAATATAATATAGTAGGATGTGTATTATAATATATTCTATATATTATACAGTATATATTATTACATAGTAGTATATATAATAGTATACTATATGTAGTATATATTATAATACATATACTACTGAATTGATTGTATTATATACAATATTATATATTATATTACATTAAGTATATACAGTATAATATATAGTAGACATAAAATATATGTAATACACACTCACAGTTATATATGTATGTATGTGTGTGTATACACATGTATATATGTGTGTATGCACACACACACACACACACACACACATACACACACAGAGTTTGCTTCTATTGCAAATTGAACTGGCAGGTTATTTGAAGCTCTTCATCACCCCAACGGTCCCATCCCACCTTTCCTGCACTTTAGTGTGGAGTCACTTGCCTCCTTCCCGGTCTAGTTCCAGAATCGAGCTGGATCCTGCTCCTTCCTTGCCTTTTATGATGTGTGATCATGATCTGGAACGTGGGGTCCAAGCTATGATAGCTACTTAATGCTCTTTTAACATTTATTATTTATTTGCTCCAACGCATCTTATACCGGCACCAAATTAATTCTCTTCCATGTGGCAGACCTCTTCTGGGTTTCTTCCCTGTTACTTCATTGTATAAATAATTAGATACTATGCAAATAGAAGGAATGAGTGTGAAAAGATTGAGACATGCCATTTCTTGGAAAACCAAGTCAAAGGCGCCTCTATCGGTGCTGGGTGTATTCTATCCTGGTTCCCTGATTCCTTTCTTCACTTTCCCATTGGGGCATGGGCTCTTACTTGGAGCTGAGTTTTGAGTCTCTCTCATCTTTGTGTTTTTGTGTCTCCCGATCAGAGATAGCCACACACATTTCCCAGTGCTCAATGGGTCTGTTTAGTTGGACAGACCTGGACATACCCACTCCCTGGGTGAGCCTCCCGCTTTTGTAATTTTGTGCCAGATTCTCTGCCCCTTCCTGTGAAGCAGACGGATAGAATGCCCTTGCTTCTAGAGAATTTAGGACAGAAAGGTGCCTCAGAGAATCATGGGGTCTGTTCCATTAATATACAGAACGGGGCCAAGGAGGCTTCCTCCAGTATTTCATCCTCTGGTTCCAGCTGTGGATCCAGGGTATGCCTGAAATTGTGGACAGAATATTAGGTTTTTGTGAGTAAAATGTTGGTGATCTGAATAGGGTGAAATCCGTAAGAAATTGTCTTCTCTCTCATTTGAGGCCCTGTGAGCGTTTACTGTGGCTTGCTGGTATTTGAACAGACTCTCTCTCCCAGGGAGCCCACCTGTGAAGGAGGGGTACGCCCTGCTTCTGAGGGACACAATCCTACATGGGAGACACAGACAAGGAGGTAAGCTTTCTTCCAGCTCCAACCCACATGGAGTCTGTGGAGGTCTTGTTTCTCCCCACTGTCCTTCAAACAGGCTCCGTTTGGGACTGGGTTTTGCTCATTCAGGATAAAGTCTTTATTGGGTCCCATGGCTTTCTGTTCCTTTGTATTCATATTTTAAAAATCGCATTTCTAACAGCTAGTGCAAAATAGGGAAACAAATCTGGCTGATGAATCTTCAGTCATCTTCTACCTCTGCCTTGACCTCCTGCGGAAGTCCAGCCGAGAGAGGGAGACAGTCTGCTTCCCACAAATGTCTCCGCCTTGCTGTGTTCCTTCCAGCCTTTCTCATTTGTTACTTTCAGTTTCCACCTTTAACAGGGTCAGTCCTGGGAGGACGGGGGGTGGGGGGGAATTAGGGCAAAGGACAGAGTTCTATATAGCTGGGCAGGTGTAGAATCTGCCCTGGGGCATAGATGCTCAGTTACTGGTCCTTTCTTGGATGGGGTTTGGTGGTCTCCTCAGATCCTTCCAACCAGAATCCCCCAACCCAGCTCCCATGGTGTGGACCCCATTTCTCTGCCCACTCACCCTTTCCCTAAGCACCCAGGTTCCTCCTGCCCAGCCCCCCACAGACTCTATCTGTCGGGTTCTCCTTCTTCCCCAGGAATGTATTGCCAGTAGAATCCTCAGTTGAGTTGCCCTAGGCTGGCCTGCTCTCACGAGGTTCACATTCGGTTCTCAGAACCCAGTGCTGTGGCCTCCGTCATGGCACGTGTGCAGATTGCCCCCAATGCAGCCATCTCTCCCTCCAACCTCCCGCCAGGGGAGTAGCCTCAAACACTATCTCTCACTGTTAAGTGTTTCCAAATAAGGGTTTGAGGCTCATCCTTGCTTTTCACAAACTCCACTTCACACATATCAAAGTCTCTGATTGGTTGTCTTAAAAATCCCTCTGTTTTGACCTGGGGCGAGGACGAGGTCCTCTCCATGCCTGCCTACGAGGCACAGGGAAATAGAAACATCAGTGACAACCTGACATAAGGAAGTCTTCTCCCTTGGCCTCTCCAATCTCAGCCTCTCTTGGAATCTGTGCGGGTGATGATGAACACTGCAGCTTTCCTCTCTCAGTCTCTTGGCATGTCTGGGAGAGATGGTGTGTGTAGGCCTTGGCACACTTTTCCATAAGAGACTAGGTAGCAAATATTTCAGACATTGCAGGCCAGGTGGTCTCTGTCACCATGACTCAACTCTGCCAAAGCAGCTGTGAACACCGTCGCAGAGCCACAGCCCAGGACTGGAGGAAGGTGAGTGATGGTTAGGAAAGAACTGTAAAACCCATCTTCCTTTACTGGACCAAAAAATGATATGCTGTGAATTAATGTTTTTATAAATAATGCAATTATTTTGGATAATCACATAGTATGTACATTCTACACAGTTTCATTTTGGCAAATACTGAATAGTATTGGATTTAATATTATTATTGATTATACTATTATTTTGATTATATTGGATCAAAAAATATAAATATTTAAAATGTTTAAGACATTTAAGACAGTTTCTATCGCTTATGCTGGCATTTCTCATAGATACATATAGACATAGAGATAGACATAGAGCTAGACATAGGGATCCATGTAGATATAGATCTAGGTATAGATCTATATAAATAGAGGTATGAGGGAGAGACATATACAGCCACATCGTGGTTGTGTCTTGTTATAGACTGCCTGCTTCTGCTCCCTTCAAGTTCATATGTTGAAACCCTAACTCTCATGTTAAGGTATTCACCAAAATGTAATTGCATGAGACTTATGCCACCATTCAATGGGATGGTGCTAGGAGGTGGAATCTTTGGGAGGTAACAGATCTAGATGATGTCCTAAGAATGGAGCCCCCATGATTGGATTTGTGTCCTAACAGTAAGAAGGGAAAAAACGGGAGCCTGCTTTCTGCTGCATGTGAGCATCCAGGGAGCAGGTGGCGGTCTGCAAGCCAATACGCCAGCAGCACAGGACGAGGCCAGGAAACAGCCAGCAGGTGTCCACTCATTGACCCTGCAGCTTCATTGAACTAGAGACCCTGCCTTTCCAGGGTAGGTTAAATTAGTCCTCCTGTATCCTTGTGGCTGTCAAGGTCAGAAAAAATCACTGGGCACCTGCCACAGACGTGGCTTCTAGTGACCCTTGCCCTTGACAAAGACCCCAACCCATGTTTGCACTGACTCTTGTGCTATCTGTCAGTTGCAAGCTCCATTTTAGTTAAAGAGAGCCCTGTCTCTGCCTTAGCAATGCCCTCCACCATTTCCAAATAAATTACTGAGCACAGCAGCCGGCTCTTTTGGTAAGCATGTAGCAGGGTCCAAGGAGAGATGCTTGAACAATTAGCTATTAAGTTGTAGTGTTGCTTTTATGTGTTTAAAAAGGATAGTCTTTCCTAGGTCTGAATATGCAAAAGTATCTGGCAAAGGATGAAAAAGCATTTTAAGACTTCAGTGTTGTTTGATTCAGATAATGCCAAGATAAAGCATTTTTCCGTCTCTCAATTACTGAAAATAGTTGTTTCTCCAAAAGAAATATCCTAGCAGTCCACATTGTTTTATAAAGAAGGATATTAGCTTTATTTTCAAATGTTTTTCAAAGGAAATGCTTCTAACGTTCTCTGAGGATTCAATGAATGTTTTCCTCTGAGCAGATATGACAGCCAAATATTTTAGATATTCACACCTAAATTCAAAGAAGTGCAGTGCCCTCTCGTGGACACCATTGCAATCTCCAGCAGCACTGAAGGCATCCGTGGCATTGCTGCAGGCCCAGTAGATGGCTGGGAAACCTCCTGCAGCTGCTGGGAAGGGTCAGAGGCTGTTACAATCCTTTAACCCCAAAGATGCGCGTGCACACACACACCCCGCTTAGAGTACAAAAAGTCAAATACAGTTTCCAATTCACTTTCCTGCACAGGAACTAAAGTCAGGTTGTGCACCAAAATATTACTTATTGCATGAGACTTACCCTCCAGAAGTCAAAGACCTACAATAATATCTTTTGGCTGAATTAAGCAAGGTAAATTCCACTCGCGACTTTCTGTGACTCCAAGACTCTTCTTAGCTATTTCTGTGAACTCTGCTCATTTCTCTGTAATAGCTTTAATTCTTTGATCATATTGAAAGGATTGCTGGCAATGCACTACCACTGGAGAACAGTAAATGAAGTCAGGATTATCAAAACCAGTAATTAGAGGCAAATTCATTTTTACGTGCTTGGCAAACCTTGCCACTTGATAGAATTAAGTATCTTGTCACATGTGAAATCAATGATAATTATAAATGATGGATTATTTGCAAGAAGGCAGAAAAAAAGTAGCTACTAGGCCTGCTTCCAAAGTTAGAATAAATGTATAAACGAGTTAATATTGACCAATTATATATGAAGTCTGCTAAATGTTTCAGCACTGCTGGTGGCAGAGAATTTATTAGACTAAGTAATGTAAAATATAATGAATTAGATTAAGTATGTTTTTAATGAAATAATGGTACCCATTAGATCTGATGACTCTAATCTTAATGCAAATTATCCTCATTATAGACATTCTCGCCCTGAATTGTAGATGGTGTGTTTAAATTCTCATGCTGCAAACCACCTCAAATCCCCAATTGAAAGAGCTACTAAATATGATAAACTAGACTTAGGAGAGTGGTCACATCTAAGTGGAGAGAGATAGTTTGGGAAGTTTAGGAAGAGTTTCCAGGTGGCTTCAATGGTATTCGTGTTTTCTTCTTAAAATCAGCATTGAAGTGTTAGTCTAGGTCTTTGGAGAACAGAAAGCAAGTTGGGATTAGACACGCAGGAGATGTATTAAGAGAAACACTCTTGAGAGAAAATAGGCAGGGAGCCAGGGGAGACGGGAAGAGCCGTCTAACCGCAAAGCAGGTCCAGTTGTCTTGGAAGGGCAGAGGGGTGGCATGGTGGGCGGGAGAGTCTCAGACGGCTGTGGAGTTGGAAATATTTAGAAAGGTCAGCATGGAAGCCCCAAACCAAAGTCTCCATCAAAGAAGACTCCATCCAGTCTTTTGAGGTAGTGTGCCTTAGGGAGCCCGTGGGGCATCATGGCTGGGGCCACCCCTGGGAGGCATGGTCTCAGCACTAAACTGGTGGTGAGGTCCAGAGGGCAGCAGCACGGGTCACTGGTCCGTTGCTGTCCACACTCGGACATCCGAGCCTCCTCTTGCGGCCAGCACAACCCACCCTCTCCACCATGCAGGTCTTTGCTTCCCATACATCTTGGGAGCGTCTCCTCTGCAGTCCACACAGGGCCTTCCTTTGCGAGAGGAAGTGTAGAAGAGGGACGTTTGCTGCAGGAATTATAGCCCCAATATCTGTAGTTGATCTCAGAGCTGCAACTGTATCCTCTACCTCCTGCACAGTCCATTCTGAATCCTGTCACCCTCAGCTATCTCTTGGGCAGGCCTTGGTGTCTCACTGCAGTCTGAGCAGAGCCTTTAGGCTGGGGTTGCTGCCCTTGCCCACTCACAGCAACAGTGAGGTGGGGGAGCATCAGGAGGCATCCATGCAGGTCGCCCGTGCTCCATGTCCATGCCTTCCTGCTCCTGCATAAATGCAGCCCTATGTCACCTCCTGGTAGGTGTCACTAATCAGTAGACACTTTTGCCAATACAGGAGACACTGTCCTTTCCTACTCATCCCTGGCGAATTCAGCAGAATTATAAAAGGGACCACCAGAGCCCCCTTTAGACCTTATTTATTTATTTATTTATTTATTTAGTTTTTTGAGACGGAGTCTCGCTCTGTCGCCCAGGCTGGAGTACAGTGGCGCGATCTCGGCTCGCTGCAAGCTCCACCTCCCGGGTTTACGCCATTCTCCTGCCTCAGCCTCCCGAGTAACTGGGACTACAGGCGCCCGCCACATTGCCTGGCTAGTTTTTTTGTATTTTTTTAGTAGAAACGGGGTTTCACGGTGTTAGCCAGGATGGTCTCGATCTCCTGACCTCATGATCCACCTGTCTCGGCCTCCCAATAGACCTTTAATGAATCCATTTATTTTTGCTTTCTCCTCCTGCTTCTCCAACATGAGATTTTTTTTTTTTTAATTTGTTATCTTACCTAGGTAGGTAGTTTCAGAGGTTTCCACTGTGACTTCCTCACTATAAAAATTCTTACCACACAAGACACAGACCCAATATGGAGGTTCTTCCAAATACCAATTGTACCAAATTCAACTGAAACTCGGGGACTTCGGAAGTGACCATTGCAGTACATCAAAACATTTTACGCCAAAATACATTTTTTGACATAGTTAGAAATGGCCCTGCAAAGCTGTCTTTTTTGGGGGAAATTTGCCTCTGTAGGTAATCTTCAGTAATGCAGCCAGGGCTCCCTTTCCAGGCCTTTCCTGGATCTAAGAGAGATTCTAAGAGAGAGTCTGACACCTTGAAAAGTCTGGAAAGAGGCAGCTGCCATCTATTCTGCCTGTGGGCTGCTACCTGCGAGACTTTGTTCACATGAGGCCACCTTTGCCAGCCAAGACTCTTCCTTTCTCTCTCCTATGACCTGTCTTGCCACTAAAGCCTGTTTTCGGCTGTGCTCTGAGCCTTCATTCTTTCTGTAACCTCAGGATGATGTATAAGCTTCTGTGCCTCACTGGCGGGTTAAGCCTTCATTCTGAAGACCCCCCTGTATACACGTTAAATAAATACATATGCCTTTTCTCCTATTAATCAATCTGCCTCATGTCAGTCCTTTTTCAACAGACTTTAGGGGTCCAGGGCCTTGGCTCACATAGCATTTAGTTGGGTCTACACATACAGTGGGCTGACTGTGAGCCAAACGTCATCCAGAGATCTATTTATTACCTGGCACCCACAGGAGCCCTTCTAAGAGGTGAGACACAAAGCATGAGGTCTCAATCATGATGTCTCCATCCCGCTTCCCATCACAGCGTCTCCTTCTCATGGTGGTGCCAGGTCCTTTGTCTTCCTCTTGGGGTTGTGGCAACCTCTTCAGTCAGTGATGTCAGGACTTCAGAAATGGCTTAAGACTGAACATTGTGTAAGGGATTGTAACTTTTTATGGGTCAACCATCCTCAAACTCCTTTCCTGCTTGGTTCTTCTTGCCTCTTTTTTTCTTTTTCTTTTCTTTTCTTTTTCTTTTTTCTTTTTTTTTTGAGACAGAGTCTTGCTCTGTCGCCAGGCTGGAGTGCAGTGGCACAATCTCGGCTTACTGCAACCTCCGACTCCCTGGTTCAAATGATTCTCCTGCCTCAGCCTCCTGAGTAGTTGAGATTATAGGCACGCACCACCACACCCAGCTAATGTTTTTTTGTAGTTTTAGTAGAGACAGGTTTTCACCATATTGGCCAGAATGGTCTCGATCTCCTGACCTCATGATCCACCTGCCTTGGCCTCCCAAAGTGCTGGGATTATAGACATGAGCCACCACCCCCGGACTGCCTTTTTAAAGATATAGATGTTAAGCAGCACCCTAGTTGCTGGCCCATCCATTTTATTCTGAGAAAGGCCATTCTCTGCTATCCATCTCCACAATGCCTTTGGGTCAAACTCCCTCAAATGTCCCTGCACCCCTGCTGAGAGTTTTACGTTGATTGCAACCCTCTGGCTTGTGGGTTTAAAGTGCAGCCACCTGTGTTACCTCAGGGCCTCCACATCCCTATGGATATATATGGTCCTGGTCAGGTAATCAACCAGCCTTCCTGTGGTCAGCTCTGGCCTGCAAAGCAGAACTGCCCACTGACCCTCTTAGAGACGCCAGTGCTCTCTCTCTAGCACATTCCCACACACATTGCAGCCTAAGTCGTTGCCTCGGTATCTCCTAGGGGCTTTCTCAAGAAACGCCATCTTCTGCTGAGTCATCTGGACTTAGTATATTCATTCTAACACCTTGATTTCCCTCAGCCTCTTTTTTTCTTACCATCAGCAGTGTTTTTTCTAGGCTTCTGAAAATCTTCCCAGGAGTGAATTTGTCCCCAATATCTGGGGCTCTTCTGGGGTGTCAATCCCATGACAGAAAGTGCCCCAAGGCAATGAATGCTCACCCATGCAGTATTGACATCCTGGCCCTTAAAATCCATCCCCAGAAGGTGAGCAATTCCCCTCATTCATGCTAATGCATGGAAGCTAATCTGTCCCATGTGTTTTTTAGTGTCTGATCTCTCTGCGCTGCCTTTTCAGCATCAGCACACACCCACCTGGTTTATGCTAGGTGTCAACCCTAGCTGTTAGTCTGGCAGCCAGGGAGGGAACCGGGCGCGGGTTGATGGGGAACTTGTTGCCTGAAGGATTTTGCAGTATGGTCATGGGAGTGCTAGTTCCTAGGAGGGGAGGGTGGTCCAAGAAACCATCTGCACAGGGGCAGTGCTGTGGCATCAGCGTCCTCAGCGGGGGACATCCCACCCCATGCTCCAGGACTCCAGACCTTTACACAACAGACCTGCCTTGGCTGAGCATCCAAATGTCTCTGCAACTCACCAGCTCTAAAAATTAAATGTGTTTGTTTGCTTTCAAATCTGCTTCCTTGAGGTATAATTGTATACAATAAAAAATTGCATAGGTCTAGCAATCCCATGTCTCTGTCTATATCCAAAAGAAATAAAATTAGGATTCTGAAGAGACATCCGCACCCCCATGTTCACTGCAGCATTATTCATAATAGCCAAGCTATGGACACAATATAAATGTTCATCTCAAAATGAATGGATAAAGATAACGTGATATTCACATACAAGGGAGTACTATTTAGCCTTACAAAAGAAGAAATTCCTTCAGTATGCAACAGCACTGACAAACCTGGAAGACATTATGGGAACTGAAATGAGCCAGTCATATACTGTGTTTCCATTTATAGAAAATGATCGGGATAGGCAAATCTATAGAGAAATAAAGTAGGTTAGTGGTTCCCCAGGACTGGCGAGGGAAGGGAAAAAAATGAAAAGCAACTGCTACTGGGTACAAAAATTTTGGAGGAGGATAATAAAAGTGTTCTAAAATTCACTGAGATGACAGTTGCACAGCTCCCTTAATACAGTAAAATAATTTGACCTGTACACTTTTTTTTTTTTTTCCTGAGACAGAATCTCACTCTGTTGTCCAGGCTGGAATGCAGTGGGGCAGTCTCGGCTCACTGCAACCTGTGCCTCCTGGGTTCAAGTGATTCTCATACCTCAGCCTCCCTGAGTAGCTGGGATTACAGGCACATGCCACCAACCCTGGCTAATTTTTGTATTTTTAGTAGAGACGGAGTTTCACTATGTTGGCCAGGCTGGTCTTGAACTCCTGACCTCTGGTGATCCTCCCAAAGTGCTGGGATTACAGACGTGAGCCACCGAGCCTGGCCCTGTACACTTTAAATGGGAGAGTTGTATGGCATTGAATTATATCTCAACAAGGCTATTTTTAAAACCGGGCAAATGTGGTGATGAATTTCAGGGCAGAGCAGCTGAAGCCTGTCGGCCACACTCCCTGAACAGTCTGAATCAAGTTTCCATGGCTATCAGAATTAGGTCCCTAGGTGTGGCTGTATGATTATATACATTTGTTACTACATGTTTTAAGGTGAAACTTGCTCTACTAACTGTGGTATAGGCAAATATTCTCATATTCCAAAGTAAATTGCTAGATTATCCATCTGCATACTAGAAAACAAGAGTATACAAAAGTTTGGAAGTTGAAGAGTTCAGGAAGTGGATGTGAAAGAGAGAAGCCCATTTGAGAGAGTTAACATCAACTGAGACTCCCTCTTTCTTTTGACCTAGGAAGAGGAGTATTTGTCTCTCACCTTAAGCCAAGTGAGAGATAAAATTCTAGAATTTTGCCCTGGAAGTTGTGGGAACACCAAGCTTAGGACCAAAAACACTCCTCAAAATGCCTACAGGAGAGATGCTGCATCTGGAACCTCCTGCTTGGCACTGGAGCAATGATAGGGTCCCTGTGGGGAAGTCACTGCATCCTCACAAAGGCGCTGGTAGGCATCAGGATGTCAGTCTGCAGGTGATGAGACCCCAACAAGGAGAAGCAGAACCAAGTACCCTGGGGCTGGCAGGAGTGGTCTGGAGAACACTGCCTTCACTGAGAAATGTCTTGTCTGAGGACAACAGGGAATTTTCTCAGTGTTGGCAAAAAGTAGATGTTCAATAAAGGTTGGCAGTGGTAAATTTATCTTCTCATGTTGTGTCATTCAGGAAAGCAGGCAACACAGGCATTTCAAACAGAAGGAATTTAATTCAGGGAAATTTCTGCAGAGGTGATTGAAAAGTCATTCAGATAGTAATGACTGACACAAGTGGCTTTCACCCTCAGCTAGAGAGAAAAAGGGACATGGAGATGTTATTAAAGACGGGAGCCTGGGTCTCATTTAAATCTTGAACCACAGCAAACCCATGCAGAGGGAGATGGATCGACAGGGGAGATTTAGCTGCCACCAGGATGCTGCCTGTGGCAGAAAGTAAACGAGAGTAACACCCTGGCTTCCCTTTCCCATCACTGTCTGCCACTGGGCATCACAGACTACAGCCCTCAGCTGTCAGGGGACCCTTCTCCCAGACGCATGAGTTAGCCGGCCTCCTCTAGAGCAGGATCCTAGAAGAGTTAGACCCGCTGATTTGGAACTTTTGCAATATTTCTGCACTTGAGAAATTTTACATAATGTCAAGAATTTTTGCCATTGAGAGGAAGAGGGAGTGGGCTCCCTTTTTGTTTTAGTTTAGGTGTGCTTGTTTTAGTGTTAGGACCTCTGCCAAGCAGATAATTAAAACTCTCACGTTACTTAAAAAGTAAATAGAACATCACTTTCACAGTGTTCCCAACACAGAACTAGAAGGGGAATCTTACTGCATTCACTACAGGAAAGCTGACTCAGGCCAAAAATGAACTCCAGCAAGCGCTCTAAATTTTTCCAGACCATTTTCCCATCTTTGAACCAGCTCTTTAGAGAGTGACATGGTCCTAGTTTGGAATTTTCTGTGGAAAGGAAAAATTTTCTGTAACACATGATAGGGCTGTATTAAGTTAAATGGGTGTGTTCTGGACTGGCTAACAAGTCTGCAGTTCTTAGAGTCAGTATTTTAAAACTATAACAACAATTATTGAGGAGAAAGAGAGAGTAATCTATGGGGAAATATTGGTCAGAGGAAATCATTGTTCTCTTTTGCTTTTATTGTTCTGAGCAATTCAGCTCTAGCCCCTAATTTGCACATCTACTTCACCTAAAACAAAAAGGACCTACAACAACAGTAGCAATAACAACAACAGGCCATGTGGTCAATCAGAAATATTCTCTTAGAAAATATGACTGGATATTTTTTCTTTTTCTTTTTATTTTTTTGGAATACAGTCTTACTCCGCCACCCAGGCTGGAGTACAGTGGCACAGTCTTGGCTCACTGCAGCCTTAGTATGCCCAGTTCAAGCAATTCTCCCACCTCAGTCTCCTGGGTAGCTAGGTTTACAGGCACATACCACCATAACCGGCTAATTTTTGTGCCGTTTGTACAGACAGGATTTTGCCACGTTGCCCATGCTGGGGGTATTTTTTCTTACTCTATACAGCTCTCTCACTGAGAGGGATTCAGTAAAGATTCTCCTCTCTACCCCTTGACATTTCCAATGCCCATTAAAGGTTGGCATCCAGCAATGTCTAATTTGATGATTTCTTAATATGATCTCAATCTAATTGACTGGAAAATGTAGGTCACTGATGGAATTGACACAAAAGTTGATGTTAAAAGGTGGAACTTGAGGATGGGAGAGAGTCTCAGATAAAAGGGAACAGAGGTGTCTCTAAGGTAGAGTGCTGGGAAAATGTCTGGGTGACATTTCAGACAGGAAGCTCAGGATGATATTGCATCATTGCATTGGCCCCGTTTTAAATGTCAGTGAAATCCAAAGAGGAAGCATCCATCTGGGACTGGAGCACAAGTGCTCAAGCGAAGCCCAGAAAGTCCATGGAAAGCCTCTGCTCCCATCACATCTGCTAAGGATGTACCAGCCAAAACAGGATACACGGACAGGCCTGAATTCTATGGGGCTACCCTTGTTCCCACACCACAATCCTAATTACTACAGAGAAATCATATATCTTCATAATTGGTAGAAAGTCATCATTTTTTTGTTTTCATTAAAATAATTGTCTCAGTTGTTCTGCGCTTGGCGAGGTAAGCCTTGGGGCTCCGACTTGGTTCCAGGATCATGCTATTTTAAGCTAATTTTTATTGAGTGTTAGGATCTCTGCCAAGCACATGACGGTCTCCTCACCAGAGATCATATCATGTGGTTGGGAGTACATCCCAACCCTGCACCTCGCCAGTGAGGAAATGCCAAATCTATAAAAATGAGTGTAATAATAGGATCAATCACATCTGTTGCTTCTGAGAATAAGAGAATGCATGTAAAAGTGCACAGCCCATCACTCGGAACACAGTAGATATATCATAAATGATAGCTGGTTTTGTTGTTAGTATAAAATTCTGGTAACCTTAGTAGCACCCCATAGGAATGTTAAATTAGGATTAAGTTAGATGGCTAATGCAGGCTAAATTCCTTCACTAACTCCCTTGCTTTATCTCCTTTTTTTTTTTCCTTCTGCTTCTCTTACATTGCATACCCATATCATTTAAATGAGAGGGAATGTGGGAAGAAAAAGTGTTAAAGATGAATTTGTACTTCTCTTGGAGTAAAAAAGGTAAATGTATTTTTGGATAGCAATGACCTTCCCAAAATGTTAGTTATTCAGACTCTTGGGACTAATATTATGAAAAGTATTGGGAGTGAACAGAATGTTTCCCATGGGAGTTGAGAACAATTTAATGTGTTCCATTATTCTGGTAGAGAAGGGAAGCACAAATAAAAAGAGAATTACAAACAAAAATGAAGGCTGTGCCCTCCCTGCACTCATCTTTTCAGATTTTTCTTTCTAGTAAACTTTTAGAATATTTTCTTGATTTAGCATTTGCTAGTAAATATGACGGCTAGTTCAAATCAACATTACTAAACAGTTAAAAAAATGAAAATGCCACAGATAGGAACATATATCATTTTTTTCTCATTTCTCTATGTAATTTATACTTCATTTTAGAGCTCCAAAAATCCCTGCAAGCATTGCGTAAGAAGAAAGCAGTCATTAAGAACAAAGATGGATTGATTGGAACAATATGTTTGGCTTATTTTATAAGAAAAATAAAAAAGATCTACAAATTGGTTATATAGTGTTGCATATAATAAAAACCTTGCCAATATTTCTGTATATACCAAAACATAAAACAGGAAGATAGAATGGAGAATGCTTGGAAAATAAATATTTTAAAGTTGCTATATTTATGCATACATTTGGGTAACTTTAGCTGCTTATAGCATGTGAATATATAAATGAGAATATGCATGTTTATAATCCTGTGGGGAGAAGATCATCCTACCCGAAGAATGAATGCAATTGATGTGAAACTAATTTGGAAAACTTAAATCTCAACCTGAATTCCATATATCTTCTCTAGTATAAATGGATTTACTTTCCCCATACTGATATTAAGAATTGGATTGATTGCCAGGTTGTCAACTGTGACTAAATATGATAGTAGTTTCTCACACCGCATACACACTTTGGTGATGAACTTGCTGTACTGCCAGTCATTTGACAGCATGTGACTTGGTGATTTCTAGAATTTGCTTTGATTTTTTGTACCTAATAGAGAATTTATTTTAAAATAGATTTTGGATTAAAAAGAACTTCTGTTGCTGGTCAGTATGAAATAAAAGGGTCTGAATTTACCTTCCTGGCTGGCACAACAAATAGGAAAAAATATTTGAAACAGGAGTTTCTGACCTTGAGCCTCAGGCAGGGCAGGGCAACTGATCACTAAGAGAGGAGAAATTAATGAGGCGAGCCCTACAATTGCTTGAGCTTACTACCTAGAGAAAACTCCCAGGCTGCCAAGTAAAGAGGAAGGTACTGGCAGAGCCTAGATGTCTCCAGCTGAAGAGGCAGAGATGGAATTCCAGGAAGACAAGACTGACTGAAGTTCCTAGGCGAGAGTAGCTGGAGAAAGAATTGCCGCAGTTCAATAACCATATACCAAACAAACAGTCTCTACCCATACGCCTCCTCATACATGAAAGGTAACTCAAAATGGATCAAAGACCTGTAAGATTTCTGGAAGAAAATTAGGATAAAATCATATGAAGTGAAATCAAAGTTTTATTTACTATAATGTCTGAAACATGATTCATAATAGATTCTGAGAATAATACATTTGATTGAATAAAAATGAAGACCTGCTGATCAAAAGACAAGGATGGGTGGAAATGTTTGTGAATGATGTATTTTTTTTTTTTTTTTATAAAAGGCTTGGATCCAGAATATGTAAAATGTATATAACAAATAATAACATTAATCTAATTGAAAAAGAGAAAAGGATGAAATATAAGAGTTTGTAGGCCGGGCGCGGTGGCTCAAGCCTGTAATCTCAGCACTTTGGGAGGCCGAGGCAGGCGGATCACGAGGTCAGGAGATCGAGACCATCCTGGCTAACACGGTGAAAACCCATCTCTACTAAAATACAAAAAACTGGCTGGGCGAGGTGGCGGGCGCCTGTAGTCCCAGCTACTCAGGAGGCTGAGGCAGGAGAATGGCGTGAACCCGGGAGGGAGAGCTTGCAGTGAGCCGAGATCATACCACTGCACTCCAGCCTGGGTGACAGAGCAAGACTCCGTCTAAAAGAAAGAGAGAGAGAGAGGAGAGTGAGAGAGAGAGAGAGAGAAAAGAATTTGCAAAGATGCTAAACATCATTATTCACCATGGAAATGCAAATCAAAACCACAATGCGACGCCACTACCCTCCTATTAAAATATGTCAAATTAGAAAGATTGATCATGCCAGATATTGGTAAGGATGCAGAAGGCCTGGAACTCTCACACATTGCTAGAGGGAATGTAAAAATGAACGTGATTTGGAATACATCGGATACATTTTGGCAGTTTCTTAAAAAGTTATCTATACACCTACCCTATGACTCAGAAGTCACACTCAACGTATTTACTTAAAAGAAATGAAAAGGTATCTCCATATAAGTTACACGTGAATCTTCACAACAGATTTATTTGCATTAGCCAAAAGAGTAGAAACAGCCCAAGTGTCCATCAACATGTGAACACAAAAACACTTTGCAGTATATCTGTACAAAGCAATGTTGTCCAGCAGTGAAAAGGAATGAGTTATTGGTACACCCAACAGCATAAATGATGAACATCCAAATAAATACACTGACTGAAAAAAAAAAAGGCAGACAAAAGGACTACACACCATGTGTTTCCATTTGCACAAAATCACAGAAAATTTAAACTAATCTATAGTGACAGAAAGTCAATCCAGGGTTGCCTAGAGCAGGAGTGAAGAAATACAAGGAGCCATGAAGAAAACTTTTGGGAAAGATATTATTGTTCATTATCTTGATTGTGGTAATAATTCCATCAGCATAAACATATTTCAAAATTTATCAAATTGCATACTTTAAATACATGCAATTTATTATGTGTCAATTATAAAGCAATAATACTCTATTAAAAAGATAATTTTGAAGGATGAAAAAGTATCATGTAGATGAGAGAAAATAAATTACTCTCTGTAAAAGCCCCTGTAACTAAGTAACTGAATTGCTTATCTATCATGCAAAAGTGACCTCAAAAATGTAAAATTATAAGTATTGTTTTCCTTAGGCAATTTTCATAGTAACCTATAAGATCCCAATCTTTGATATTCTGTATGTTACTTAAAAGAAAACAAAGTAAGAATTAATCATGTAAGTTTTAGCTTAGGGTTGAGCTGACGAGTTTGATTTCCCAATTTATTTTCTGGAAACATGATTTGCATATATGAATAAATGTGCAGTTGCATTTTTAATATTGTCTTCAGTGTTATTTATACAGAGATAATAAGAGATATTCACTTCTTCAAAATTCACCCTTCACCCCACAGGTGGTTGCATCTCTGGAATCTGGGGATATTGGCAGTATTAAGCATCACATCATGTTAGATTCAGGGTGATGAGAATTTTGTGATAGAAGGAAAGACTCTTTGTTGGCTTTGTATGCATTCCATTATTATCAGCATCAGTAAAGATACTTAATCACTCTTGTCTTATAACGGTGTTATAAATTCAGGCTAGTCAAACACATAGTAAGTACACCCTTGCTTACCTATCCTAAACCTACAGCAGACATGATTAATCAATCCCATCTCTTTTTGAGGCAAGGCTTTGGTCTTTGAATCCCTCTCACCACATGACCCAACACAAACACCGTGCACAGGGAGACAGTGCATGGAAGCTGAGCATAATTTGCTATCCTAGCTCTAGAGAATTCTGTAGAAACTGACTGTTCTGGTTGTGTGCAACTTGGCGTGGAATGTGTAATATCTACCCAATAATTAAGAGGCTTATTAAGAATAACAATGGTAATGCTTTTCCTTTTATATAAATTGCTTTTTTTAGTACAAGTGTAATACATGCTCATTAGGGAGAAATTTGGAAGGCACCAAAAAATCACAGAGAAAAATTATTGCACCTAATCCCGCCACCAAGATAAAAACACTAGTGCCATCTTGCGGTGATTTTTTTGAGATATTTTAGACTTTAATGTAAATGGTAATAATATAGAAATGAGTGAACGCACACTGAATAGTGCCCAGTTCTTGCAAAATCAGTGTTGACTTAGAATGCTACTTGCAAATGATTCAAACAATAAAATCTGTCTGTTGTAATTTGGTTCCTGTCTATAAAGAAGGAATTAAATACTAGGACAATACCCCTGCTGCGCAGGCAGGAGCCACTGGGCTAGTTGGTGGTGGATGAGGCCTCGGGGCTCATAGTCACTTCTAGTGGTGGTCGAGATAAGAGTTACATGAAAAGCATGGGATGAAGAAAAGGCTTGATTATGTCATGGGTGACATGCAATGCATGTCCGTGACAACCCAATGCAATGGAACATTAAAAAGTGTAATTACTAAAAAATAAATGTTTAAAAAAGACATCCAGGCTGGGCACAGTGGCTCACGCCTGTAATCCCAGCACTTTGGGAGGCTGAGGCAGGCAAATCACCTGAGGTCAGGAGTTCAAGACCAGCCAAGTCAACATGGTGAAACCCCGTTTCTACTAAAAATACAAAATATTAGCTGGACTTTGTGGCACATGCCTGTAATCCCAGCTACTTGGGAGTCTGAGGCAGGAGAATTGCTTGAACCCGGGAGGCAGAAGTTGCAGGGAGCTGAGATCTCACCATTGCACTCCAGCCTGGGCAACAAGAGTGAAACTCCATCTGAAAAAAAAAAAAAAAAAAAACCTCCGAAAACAAAAAAAACATGACGTGTAAATCAGGCAGCCCTCTGATTCAGAACGGGTTCTAAGAACTCGGNCATTAAAAAGTGTAATTACTAAAAAATAAATGTTTAAAAAAGACATCCAGGCTGGGCACAGTGGCTCACGCCTGTAATCCCAGCACTTTGGGAGGCTGAGGCAGGCAAATCACCTGAGGTCAGGAGTTCAAGACCAGCCAAGTCAACATGGTGAAACCCCGTTTCTACTAAAATACAAAATATTAGCTGGACTTTGTGGCACATGCCTGTAATCCCAGCTACTTGGGAGTCTGAGGCAGGAGAATTGCTTGAACCCGGGAGGCAGAAGTTGCAGGGAGCTGAGATCTCACCATTGCACTCCAGCCTGGGCAACAAGAGTGAAACTCCATCTGAAAAAAAAAAAAAAAAAAAACCTCCGTAATCTGTGGTGGTAGACGATGATATCCGTCCATTACACCAATCACCTTGCATCGCCTCTTCAGTATTAAGTAGTTATTTTTCTAGACATCTAGTTTCTTGAGGTCAGAGATCACCTTATTCATCATCATGTTTAGAAAATTGTAATGTTGTGTTTGTCAAGATGGGCTAGGTTACAGTGTGTTAACAACCCCGGAATCTCAGCGCTGTAAGGTAGGGCTTGGCAAACTATGGCCCGAGAGCCAAATCAAATCCACAAACTGTTTGTAAATGAAGTTTTATTGGAACACAGCCATTCCCATTTGTTCCCAGATTGTGTATGATTGATACCACACTCCAAGAGCAGAGGTGAGTAGCTTTGGGAAGAGTCTAAAATTCTTACTATCTGGGTCTGTGGAAAAAACAAGTTTGCCAATCTCTGGCTTAAAGCAACAAGGAACTATTTTGCAGTCGTGCTAAAGATGCATAGTCGGTTGGTCTTGGAGGTGAGGCCCTGCTGACTGTTTTCACTCAGGGACTCAGTCTGATGGACAACAAGCTTGGCATATGCTTCCGTGATCACACCGCAGGAATGAGCGCGGAGAGTGAAATGCCAGCAATCAAATTATCCCAGCTGTGGATAATTTCCGCTCACACATTATTAACTGCTCAAAGAAAATTCCCATGCCTAACTTGAAGAAAGCCAACAAGTGCAGCCCCTCCCCATATATGTGTTCAGAAGAAGTGGACACCTGTCAATCAGGGCAATATATCTGGCACAGAACTAAGTAAAATTGTCATTGAATAAGCAAATAAACAAAAAATCATAACCAGTTTATGCAGTTCATTTGTTTGTATTTTCAAATACATTCATGAACCATCCTCTGTGAAACATCATTCTAGATACTAGGCACCCACCAGTGAACAGAGTACATCCACCTGCCCTCATGTAACTTACATTCTAGTAGGGGAAACGTTAAATTCTCCATCTCAACGTAGACAACATTTCTCCATTTCACATTAATCTCTGTAGCTTTCTGGTTTAAAAAAATTATTGTGTGTTATAATGTCTCCTAATTACTAACTAGGGCAGCATACTACTACTATTATTATTACTATTAATAGGAAGAAATTTGGGATATTTTTCCAAAGTCATCCCAGATGATCAGCAAATTTATTTCTAATGCCATCAGAGTCTGTGCTTCTCAATCAAATCTGAATCTGGGAAGCATTTTTTATTGTTGTTTTTAACCTAGGATCTGATTTATAATTACCTGGCACTTCAAAAATACAACACATTTATTTGTGGATAATTGATTAATAGGAGCTGTCAGAGAAAAGCCTCTGATTTAAGAAGCATCTCACATGGATTAAAATAAACACCCAGCCAGTAGGTAATCTTGTTTAGTTGGAAAAATGACAGGAAGGGAATTTTCCTGGATTCCCATCTCCGGATTTTACTTTTAGCTAAAAGTACTAGCTCCTGGTGTGAGTGGACAAAATGAGGCTGAGAAGCATGAAATGTACATTAGTTCTTTCTGACTATAGCAAAATGCAAAACACTCAATGACTGAGAAATATTTTTATACTCCTACAATGGTGATGCCCCAAAAGAGTCACTGTCCCTTCTCCCGCTGGGACTGTATATTAATTACAGAGGAAAAAGTTCAGGTATTTTTTCTTATCCGGTAAACAAATAACATCAGTCTGTTGATGGGGACATAAGCTGGTGTTGCATCATGGAAGAAGGTTTGACAATCTGATGCAACATGAACATCAGGGCCAAAGACAAATGCTCAGAAGAAAAGTTCAGATAGAGATCAAATGTTTCAACTTCATAATGCTTTTTCTTCCTTGCCAGTGAAGGAAATACAGGTCTACAGCCATCAAGAGGAAACTGTTGCAGCTGAGGTTTTATCGCATGAGCAACATTTACTGGCTGTAAAACCCACACATTATAGTGGAAGGAAAACATCTCTCTACTAAAATAACCCCAGTTCAACTTTGAGTATTGACACAAATGTTCTTTCAGTTTCGGTGATTTTCTCTATTTCTTTTCTCTTTTCTACTTCATTAACTTCTATATTTTATTACTTATTTTTTTTTTCTGTTTCCTATGGACTTGACGTGCTCTTTTTCTTTTTCTGATGTTTTAACATAAACAATCAGGTCATTGATTTTAATACTGTTATTGTAATATGTGTTTATTGGTAATTTTTTTTCTCTTTGTGGGTTTGTCTATTTCTACTTTATGCACCATCAGTGTTTGCTGCATCTATTTAGAAGCTCTTTTATTGGAACATAATCATTTGATATTATTATATCTTTCAATCGATGGCTCATTTTTCATTAGGAAATGACCCTAATTCACAGCAATAGTTGCTTTCTCTGAAACCGACTTATCTGATGTTAATAAAGCCTCTTCAGCTTTTTAAAACTAGTATTTCCAGGGTGAATATTTTCCTATATTATTTTCTTTTAATCTAACTTGTGTCTTTATAGTTACACTGGGTTTATCATTGTGTTTTTTTGGTTTTTGTTTTGTTTTTTGATTTAAGTTTCTTGTAGAAAGCATAGTGTTTGCTTATTTATATCCAATTTCACAATTTATGTCTTTTTTATTGTGATGTTTAGACCACTTGTATTTTGTCAATTACTGCTATGGTTAGGTTTAAATCAAACATCTTGTTATTAATTTTCTTTATGTATCTTTTTTTTTTTTTTTTTTTTTTT
>NW_016804704.1:669247-683991 GCF_001698545.2 Rhinopithecus bieti
CCCTTTATGTATCTTTTATTATTTTTATTCCCTTTTAACATCTTTTGCCTTTATTTACACTTTACCTGTTATTTACTTCCACTTTAAATTCCATATTCTCCTATTAGCTTCCCAATTTTTAGATGGGCGATTTAAGATTTATGGTCTGTAATTTGGATTTATTGCAGCCTACTATGAAGTAACAATGCACTACTCCGTGTATGGCACAGGAAACTAATAGAAATAGATTTCCAATGTTTCCTGCCCAACTTTTGTACTCCTGGTGCCACACATTTTATTTCTACATTTTAAGCCTAAATCTCACAATAGTTGTTTTTCTTCCTTAAACAGTCTTTTATCTTTTAAAGGCATTTAAGAAATAATAATCATTTTATAATTCTCCCACATATTTATCATTTCTTGCATTCTTTCATCCTTTCTGTAGACTGGAGTTCCAGTTGATTTATTTTCTGCTGTCTGGTTAACTTTTTCATATTCCTGTCAGTGGTGTGGTGGTTTTAAATCTCTCAACTTTTGCATAACTGAAAACATCTTCATTTCTCCTTCATTTTTGAAAAATATTTTTGTGGGATTTAGAATTTTAGGATGACATACTTTTGTACATTAATCTAAAGTCGCTTCACCACCCTCTTACTGGCACTGGTTCTGCTGATAATTGTGCTGTCATTGTTAATTTTGTCCTTCTGTACATAATGATTTTTTTTTTTTTTGAGACAGAGTCCTGCTCTGTCACCCAGCTGGACTGCAGGAGTGCAATTTTGTCTCACGGCAACCTCCACCTCCTGGGTTCAAGAGTTTGTCCTGCCTCAGCCTCCTGAGTAGCTGGGATTACAGGAACCTGCCACCATGCCTGGCTAATTTTTATATTTTTAGTAGAGATGGGGTTTTGCCATGCTGGCCATGCATCCTTTTAAAAGATGTTTTCTTTAACTTTGGTTTTCAACAAATTAATTATGATGCAGCTTTGCATAGTTTTGTTCATGCGCATTGTAACTGAGGATCCTTGAGTTCCTTAGATCTGCAGATGTATAGATTTTATTTGAAAAAAAAATCTTATTTGAACTTATTTCTGTGACTTCAATTAAATACACGTCAGGCTGATAGATACTCTCCCACAGCTCACTGACGGTTTGCTCACTTCCTCCTGACTTTTATCTTTGTGTTACATTTTGGATAATTTTCAGTTGCTGTATCTTCAAGTTCACTATTTTTTTCTGATAGTGCTATTAATCCTAGAGTATACACACATATATGATTTTCCATTTCTAGAGGTTTAATTTGGGCCTTTGTCTCCGTATCTCCACTTACATCCACACTTTTCAATATCATCTTGATCATATTAAATATGCATATAATATAATAATACAATATATTAATAACAAAATATAAATTAATATATACTGTTATATATTAATAACAAAATACATTGTATATTAATATATACATTAATAATATGCATTACATATATGTATGTACTATATACTACTAATAAAATACATTATGTATTTATATATTAATAATAAAATTGTTATACACACATGCATAATAGCTATTTCTAACATATACATATATATATGACATATATATATATATGACAGCTATTTTATTATTATGGCTTAGTCCTATTATCTGTGTCATTCCAGTGTCTGTTTCTATTGTTTGAAATAAAACATCTTCTTCCTTATGAACTACATTTTCCCATTTATTTGTATAATAATGAAGATAAGCATGGTTATCAGCTGACTGTGAGTACTGGAGTGACCCCAACCCACACCACGTGAAACACAGATAAACTGTTCTAACTGAGCTATGCTCAGAGCCCTAACCTACAGTATGGAAAGCAGGTTGCTTTTTGTCATTTGCAGCAACTAAGGGTTGGGTTGGTTAGCAAAAACTAAGTGATATTCCCAGTAAATATTCATAAAGTCATGAATAAATATCTCAGAACATCTCAGAACTTTGAAAAAAATTTTAGTGACATATCCATATATATATTTGTTTGTACACATATACTGTGTAGATTGTTACATATTTATCTCTCAGTATTCCAGTTAAGGAAATGCAATTCTTCTTGTTAAAACTGAAATATAGTCTTCCGATTATATATAAATAGTGCCTTATTAAAATTATAAATATAGACATTTCTAGCTGAAAGAAACCTAAGATATCTTCCACTCCAGCATCCTGAATTTAAAGATGGGAAACTTGAGGGTCAGAAAGTAGTGAAATCATTTGCCTGAAGTCTTGCAGTCACTTTGTTTCAAGGTCAGGATTCAAAGCAGGAGACCAGAGCAAGGAGGCTGTTCCTGTGGGCAGGGGACTCTTCTCTAATGGGTCCAGGAAGGCTATGCCTACTGATGCTATAGTGAGAAACAGAATTAACACAATCTGTTTTGGGGAATGGTATTGCTGGTGAAGTCAGTGTTATGTTTGTGTGTAGTCACAATGGCTTAGACAGACCCTTGGGAGAAATCCGAGGGCAAAAAAAGCAAAACAAGAATGATGGTTATGTTCTACGTGTGAGGGTAGGATTAATGGTGATTGCATAGGTTGTGATGGTGATGGTGATGGTGGAGGTGATGCTGCCGCTGGAGATGGTGGTGGTGGTGGTCATAGTGGAGGTGCTGATGATGTTGGTAGTGGTTATAGTAAAGGTGATGATGTGGGTGGAGGTGATGATGTTGCTGGTGGTGGTAGTGGAGGTGATGATGTTGGTGGAGGTGATGGTGATGGTGGTGGTAGTGATAGTGAAAGAAATGACAGTAGAGGTGATAGTGGAGGTGATAATGGTGGTGGTGGTGGTTATAGTGGAGATGATGATAGTCGAAGTGATAGTGGTGGAGGAGACAGTGGTGGTGTTGATACTGGAGGTGATGGTGGTGGTGATGCTACTGCTGGAGATGGTGGTGGTGGTGGTCATAGTGATAGTGGAGGTGCTGCTGATGGTGGTGGTGGTTATAGTAAAGGTGATGATGTGGGTGTAGGTGATGGTGTAGGTGATGATATTGCTGGTGGTGGTAGTGGAGGTGATGATATTGGTGGAGGTGATGGTGATGGTGGTGGTAGTGATAGTGAAAGAAATGACTGTAGAGGTGATAGTGGAAGTGATAATGGTGGTGGAAGTGATAACGGTGGTGGTGGTGGTGGTTATAGTGGAGAGGATGATAGTGGAAGTGATGGTGGTGGAGGACATGGTGGTGGTGTTGATACTGGAGGTGATGGTAGTGGTGGAGACTATGAAGGTAATGATGATGGTGGTGGCTCTGATAGTGGTGGTGATGATTGTGGAGGTGATAGTAATGGAGGTGGTGGTGATAGTGAAAGTGATGATAATGGTTGAAGTGATAGTGCAGGTGATGATGGTGGCAGTGGTGATAGTGGAGGTGATGATAGTTTTGAAGATGATAGTGGAGGTGATGATGGTGGTGGTGATGTTAGTGGTGATGATGGTAGTGATGATGATGGTTGTGGTGGTGATAGTGGTGATGATGATGGTAGTAGTGATAATGGAGGTGATGATGGTGGTGACTCTGAAAGTGATGGTTATGTTAGAGGTGATCATGCAGGTGATGATGGTGGTGTTGATAGTGGAGGTGATGATGATGATGGTGGTGGTGATACTGAAAGTGATGATGATGTTAGAGGTCATCATGCAGGGGATGATGGTGGTGGTGGTGATAGTGGAGGTGATGGTGGTGATAGTGGAGGTGATGGTGGTGATAGTGGAGGTGATGGTGGTGGTGATAGTGGTGTTGATGGTAGTGGTGATACTGAAAGGGATGATGATTTTACAGGTGATCATGCGGGTGATGATTGTGGTGGTGGTGATATTGGAGGTGGTGATGATAGTGGTAGTGACATTGGAGGTAATGATGGTGGTGGCAGTGATGTTTGTGTTCTTTCAAGCATCCACCTTGAAAGCAAAAGTAGTATAAAACTGTCAGGTACAAAAAAGGAGTGGCATTAGAGAGAAGTGGGATACATTCACTGCTAATGCCTCAGAACTTCAGATATAGTTACTTATTCCAATCCTTGGAAGTCATAGCAGCATTTACATACCCCAATTCATTGCCAAGGATGCTTTGGTGTATCTCTACAAGCAAAAACAAACAAACAAACAAAAAAGAGCCAAAGAAAAATTAAAACTTAGTTACCAGAAAATAGCATATCTCTGCATGTTGTTACTAGAAAAAGTAGCATATCTCTGCACATTAATGTCAGATATTATCTCCCTTGAATTTTTTTTATTTAGAATTTTAAATTTCATGTCTTTTTTAGAAGAAAAAAATTTTTATTATAATAACACAGATTTGAGTAGAATAAAATTACTCAAGCCTGTAATGCAAAACTACATTTTGTCTGAACTCATAATTTCCACAAGAGAGAGAGTGTGTGTGTGTGTGTGTGTGTCTGAAATACATGCACATTGTTTGCTCGTTAGGTTTTCAGAAGATAGTGAGATAGTTGATATATTTCTCATTTAAGGGTTTATGAGAGAGGATGGGCATAGAAAAGCCAAGCAATATAAATAACTGTACACTAGCATTTTAGTTAAAAAGATATCATTAAGGAAGAAAAGTAGAAGTTGCAGAAACAAGGTCAGAATTTAATTGGTAAAAATGTGCAGCACTTGCTTACCCATTTTCAACGAAAATGAACTTCTATATGCGATGAATTCATTTCTTCAAGGGGAAAAATTTCTTTATGAGTTTTAATTGTTTAAACTTTTACCAAAATACACTTTAGCCTCACCATGTACCTGTTACTATTTGAGCAGCAAGTGGTTATTTAAAACTGGCCAGAGGTTAGGAGCAGAAGGCATTCAGCTGAAACTGTTTAAAATGACACACCATTTCTCCAGTTTAGAGAAGCCAAAGAATTCATTGAACTAATGGATTATTGATTTCAGTAGCGGAGATGTGTTTAAAAGGTGTTGATTCAGTTTGTAACAGTCTTCAAAATGGCTTGTAAAACTGAGATACAAATAGCACTGCAATGAGGAATATGCTTTCAAACTGCTTCCAGTGGGGTGTAGTTTAGCTCAGTCCCAAAAGCTATTCATAGCCTGTGGTGAATTTCCATCTTTAAAATACATCTCCATCCTATACACTGGGGCTCCGTACCCGTAAGTAATACATCAAAGGAGCATAGTATGTTCTTTCATTTTTTCATGTTAAATTTGGTTTGGAAGTGTAACTTTTTATATGTGTGACATCATCTTATAAATTAGTGAAAATCAAAATGATTTAACAATTTAAGGCATCCTTGTGTAACCATTTAATCTTGTGTGATTCGACATGTATAGGTTTATATTTGCATGAAAAACATTACTCAAATATTCAGACATTTCGTTCTCGAGTGATAGAGTTAGGACAGTTTCAATGATACTCTATTTTGTTTACGTTTTCTATTTTTCTTCTTCCTAAAATGATTTTCTAATATGCCGTTTAAAGCTGTGATGGAATTGTGTCATTCAGATTTCAAGAATTTTTTTGTGCAAGGAGCACAGTACATACACTAGCAGTCCCCAGCCACAGCACTTCTGCGGCACAGCATGGAGTCCTGGGTCTGGTTGTATTACTCAGAGCGAGACGTGTCCATAGGCAGCCCTCCCATGAGTTCCCTGATGGATTGGCCAATACTTTTTCAGAGTTCCACTGCCACCTGGAGCTCTGCCTCTCTGATCTGCCTTCCTTCAGCCTGTCCTTTCACGGGTGTCAGACCTGCATTGTGACATGGCTGTCCCTTCCTACGGTCTCTCCCTGTCCATCTATCACCAATGCTGTGCTCAATACCTCTCACACTTCTTACTCTGCCTTGGTGTTTGCTTCCTGGAGAAATTCAATGGACATGGAGGACAGACTGCATTCATTTGAAAAGGAGACCGACATCCAGAATTGATGTGTGTTCTGATACGTCTTCTTGTTTGTTACAGTTCAGTCTGATGGGAAAAAAAAATGATGGTCCTCCTTTCAGTGACTAATTCATGTTGATTTATGTTCACCTCACTGGGACTTATACCTCACTTGGTCTCATATTCTTTTATCCCCTCAAAAGTATTGAAAGCACGAGTTCCTCTTGAGCAGCTCTGGAATTTAAGGATGTGTTTGTGGCAGAAGTGTTGGACAGGATGTGATCATCACTTCCTACTGAACCCCAATCACTTTGTTGAATCCCATTCACTTCTTCAGCTGCAAATCTGACCTGGAAAAGCTCATCTAGGCATGTCTGTCTTGGACATCCATAAACATAGATGTACTTCTTATGAACCTAGTGCCACTGCAACACAGGAACTCAGTGAGGATGTGACACTGAATCTAGGACAGCCGCTCAGGGACACTGACGTAACGAGTCGTAGGAAGCAAGGCAATGTGGCATGAGAGGAAGCGTGGAAGGAAGGAAAGAGACTGGGTTTCTGATAGTGTTGTGGAGCTGCTGCGCCATCCCTGAATGCAAATGCCACTGGGTATCTCAAGTCCAGAGCAAATGCCTTGACAGTTTAAGTCACTGTGTTTATTACAGGGGGACAAAATTGAGAAGATACACCTCTTCTCTCATCTTTGTCAGGTTCATTTTTGTTTGTCTTTGTGGGTTTGTTGTTGTTAGCAGCATTGTCCTTTGACCTGAAACCTAAACAACAGCAACAACAAATGTGCTTCTCCTGTCAGAGTCTCATGAACGTTACACCAAATTACCTCTCCCCCCATTCCTCTGCACCCCGTCACCAAACATAGCAGTTACTACCTTGGAACCTTAGGTTTCATGGTACACAGTTTAAAACCCACTAATCTATTTTTTAAAATAGAGTAGATGTATTTAAACACATTGTCATTACTTCTTCAAAATAGCAATTCAAGTATTACAAATATTGGTGGCATCAATAAAGTTTCACCTTTTGCTAACATTTATAATTTTTTAAATTGCAGTGATGCTGTCTGGAGAACATAAAAATATCAATTATGACTGACTCTTGCACTGTTATTTAGAAATGTTTTGAGAGAGTGTGTATTTTTTCCTCTGTACTTTTAATCCTGAACAGCTAAGTGTTGTGCTAATTGTCTGTCTATTGGATTATACTAATGCACATTGAGATGTCTCTTCCATTCAGATACATCCCTCATTTAACTCATGAATTTTTAGTATCTTTTTGGAATAGGTATCGATTTTAGCTTAATGCTTTATGACTTATTACCTATATCAATATTTTGTGGACAGATTTGACTATGAGACCATTATAAAATTATTACGGGCTGGGCACAGTGGCTCACAGCTGTAATCCCAGCACTTTGAGAGGCCGAGGCAGGCAGGATCACAAGGTCAGCAGTTCGAGATCAGCCTGGCCAATGTGGTGAAACTCTGTCTCTACTAAAAATACAAAAATTAGCTGGGTGTGGTAGCAGGTGCTTGTAGTAGTCCCAGCTACTTGGGAGGCTGAGGCAGGAGAATCGCTTGAATCCGGGAGGTGGAGGTTGCAGTGAGCTGAGATTACGCCACTGCACACCAGCCTGGCGACAGAACGAGACTCCATCTCAAAAAAAAAAAAAAAAAAAAAAAAAAATAAAAAAAAAAAACCCCCACAAAAAAAAAAAAAAAAAAAAAAAAAAAAAAAATTAAAATAATAAAACAATAAAAAATATAAATAAAATTATTATGTATTTCCAGAACATGTAGAAAAACTTATAGGACTAAATTAATAGCTACATTAAATAACGACTAGGTTTTTAGTCACATATTTAATATATAATAAACATCAACTAAAATGACAATTGTATGTTGAAATTAGGAAAAAACATACAGATTACAAATTAATGATTACAAGTGGAATCATTGAGATTACATGCCAGATGACTTTTATATTCCCAGTGAGGTCATTACCTTTCTAGTTCAGGCACACCGCTTCAGAACAGCAGAATTTAACAAGTCATAGATCTATGACCATAGATATATGATTATATATGCATATATGTACACACATAAACACATGTACATGCATATACACATGCATATATGTACATATAGACACAGGTATATGTTCACTTTTCCTTTCCTTGTAATGATTAATATTATTAGAGCACTTATCAAACTTCCCACAACACATTTAGAACACCGTTGTCTCTAATTTGTCTAGAATTTTATATACATCTTTCAATTATATCATAAACTCTGTGAGAGAAACCTCCTATTTGTTTACTTTTTAGATACCTTTTTTGCAAGAGTAGGAACATAACCAATTATAAGCCTTCAGTCAATATTCATCACCAGATCGTGTAGAATAAGATGGCAAACACCGTTCATGCCCATGAATTCTCTGTTGGACTTGATTAGTCAATTTATTAGATCTTATTATTGAGTAAGCCAGGCCATCATGGAGCTCATAGATCCATGTCGAGGAAAAATAAGTAAATCAAAGATTTACATCATTAATAGAAAAATTGCAACTATAACAAGAGCTGTTGATGAGAGAAGGCTGAAGGGATCTACCTTGTGGACAGATTTGACTATGAGACCATTATAAAATTATTATGGGCTGGGCACGGTGGCTCACAGCTGTAATCCCAGCACTTCAGAGGCTGAGGCAGGTGGGATCACAAGGTCAGCAGTTCGAGATCAGCCTGGCCAACGTGGTGAAACTCTGTCTCTTGGGAGCCTTGGCCTCCCAAAGTGTTGGGATTGCAGGTGTGAGCCACTGCATGCAGCCTCCCTCTAATTTTTGTGGCACTCTTATTGACATGGGACTCTGGTAAGTTCCGTGATGCACACACACAAAGTGCTAGGGTGCACTCACTATCCAAGTACCAATTAATCAGGGACAGGGAAATAGAAGCAGCAAAGTGCATGCAATGTTGTGCTCTCAAGGTTAATAGTAAGAATAGATGGCACCTGTCTAGGATCAAGGGGATGTTATCATCCCCATTCTATAAACGGGGAAAGGAGAAACAGGGGAAAAAAAAGAGCTTGAATCCTGACAACTATGCTGCAGTCTGGTCCAGGAACCTGCAGTTGTAACCACCACACCACTCTGCTCTCCCAACACCAGGTCACTCAAAGCAACCTCAGAGTGCTGGCTGGGAGTCAGATCTGAAGGGGCAGGTGGGGGACACTCAGTGAAGGGCTTTGAATGTCCTGCTAAGGAATCTGTCCTATTCTGTGGGGCACACAGGGCCAGGGAGGCAGAAGAGATGAGTGATGGGGCCGTGTCCACTCTGCAGCCAGAGTGGAGGAGGCTCATAGGTCCTGCATGCTTAACTCCTTGTTGAAATGCTCTGCTGCTGTGGGGCCTCTAGCTGAAGCTCTGACATGCAGAGAACTTGAAAGTAGTCATTTCTGTCTTTGCAAGGAAAGGCTGGACCAGCTAAAAATCAGTGACTGTTCTTGGACCATCTGAAAACTGAAGTTGAAGGAAAAACTGCCGCTGGGAATCTGAGGAGACAGAGGCACTCACAGAGTCACAGCAAAGTTCAGCCTGCCAGGAGCTGGAGCTGCTGGAGACGAAGACTGAAAGTAAGATTAAATGGTAATTTTGATGAATTGCTGGAGGCTGAGTTTGACATACTAAGGGACATAAAATGGATCCATATACAATTCTCAAATAAAAACATAAAAAGTGAAGTGAAGAGAAAAAAGCCACCAAACATAACGAGACCTTTATTACCCTAAGAACAAAACCAAATAAAGACATTTAAAGGCGTTAAAATGAGGAAAAGGACAGGTCGCTATCTCTCATAAACATAGGCAATAAAATCCTCAACAAAATAGCAGTGAAATGAATTCAACAATGTATAAAAGGAATGTAAAACTACGAGCAATCAGGATTATTCTCCGTTTCAAAGGTTTGCTCAACATTGGAAAATCAATCCTGCCATCCACGACATCAAGAGGCTACTCGTCACATGCTCCTATCCACTGATGCAGAAGAGGCATGTGCCAGAGTCTCATATCCATTTATGACAAAAACTCCCAGCAAGCTAGAACTAGAGAGGAACATCCTCAGTTTGGTAAAGAACATGAAAAATTAAACCAAGTACATACAGCCAGCATCCTACTTAATGGTGAAAAAACTGGAAGCTTCTCTCTTAAGATCAGGAGCAAGACAGACGTCCTCTCTCACCACTCTTGTTCAACATCATACTGGAAGTTCTAACTGGTGCAGTAAGACAGGAGGTAAAAATAAAATGTATCCAGATAGGAAAGGAAGAAATGAAACTGTCTGTATTCACAAATGGCATGATTTTCTCTGTTAGAAACATCCCAAGCAACAGTAAAACTCTTTTTATTTTTTTATTTTATTTTATTTTATTTTTTTTGAGACAGAGTCTCACTTTGTCACCCAGGCTGGAGTTCAGTGGCATGATCTCGGCTCACTGCAAGCTCCGCCTACTGGGTTCACACCATTCTCCTGGCCTCCAGAGTAGCTGGGACTACAGGTGCCCACCACCACACCTGGCTAATTTTTTGTATTTTTAGTAGAGACGGGGTTTCACTGTGTTAACCAGGATGGTCTCAATCTCCTGACCTTGTGATCTGTCCACCTCGGCCTCCCAAAGTGTTGGAATTACAGGCATGAGCCACCGCGCCTGGCCCAGTAAAACTCTTTAAATAAAAAAAATCAAATATAAATATAATACAAAGTATTAAAAAATAAAATAAAGCATTTTGAATAAACAACAAAGGACCCATATTTTGGAAACTATAAAACTAATTTTCTTTAAACTAATGATCTAAATAAATGTAAAAGTATTCTCTGCTCGTAAATTGAAAACTGAATATTAAAATGCAATTTTTTCAACCTGATCTATAGATACAATGCATTCCCAATCAAATTCCCAACAGAAATGTTGTTGATATTGGAAACTGATTCTAAAGATTATAGGAAAAGGCAAAATGCATAGAATAGGTAAAAATGCAGAAGGAGGGGGAGGAAGCGGAAGAGGAAGCAGAAGAAAGAAGAAGGAGGAGGAGGAGGAGGAGAAAGAAGAAGAGGAGGAGGAGAAGAGGAAGAGGAAGAAGAACAAGCAGAAGAAGAAGAGGAGGAGGAGGAAGGACGGATGAGGAGGAGGAGGGGGAGGAGGAAGAGGAGGTGGAAGAGGAAAAGGAGGTGGAGGAGGAGGAGGAAGGAGGAGGAGAAGGAGATTGGAAGACTCATACCACTTGATATCAAAAATTTATGTAAGACTCCAGTGATCAATACAGCATGATATTAGAGAAAATATAGATATGCATAGATCAATGTACCAAAGCAGACAGATAATAAATAGAGCAAGTCAAATGTAGTCAACTGATCTTTGACAATGGTATAAAACAACTCAACGTAAAATTGATAGTCTTTTCAATGAATGGTACTGGCAAATTGGATGTTTTATATATGTGTGTGTGTGTGTGTATGTATGTATGTGTATATATATATATATACACACACACACACATAAGCATCCTAGCCATAACACAAAAAGCTAGACCTATGAAGTAGGAAGATTAAGTTGGACTTTGTAAAATTACAAATTCGTGTTCTGAGAAAGACACTGTAAAGAAAATGAAAAGACACGCCACAGGCTGAGAGAAAAGATTTGCAAAGCTCATACCTGACAAAGCACTTGTACCCAAAATGTACAAAGAACTCTTAAAACTCAATATGAGAAAATAAACCACTCAATTTAAAAATGGGTAAAAGATCTGAAGAGATTCCTCACCAAAAAAGATATGCAGATGAAAAATAAGCATATGAAAAAATATTCAGTGTCCTATTTCATTAGGGAATTTTAAGTTCGACTTTTATGAATGAGATTGCAGTGAGATACCTCTGCTAATGTCTTAGAATGGCTACAATCCAAAACGCTGACAACACCAAGTGCCGGTGAGGACATTGAGCAGCAAAAGCTGGCATTCACTGCTGGTGGAAATAATGATATGGCCAATATGGAAGACAATTTGGTAATGTACAATGCTAAGCATCCATGTGGCATAGGATCCTACAGTCACACTAGTAGGAATTTACTCAAATGAGCTGAAAACTTAGGTCCACACAAGAAACTTCACAGCAATGTCTATAGCAGCTTGATTTACAAGTGAAGCCACCAACATGTCCTTCAGTAGCTGAGCAGATACACACACTGTGGTATATGCAGACAATGGAATATTATTTTTGTGATAGTCCCAAACTAATAACAGTCTAGAGGTCCTTGAATGGGTAAATGGTTAAACAAGCTGGGGTACATCCATACCATGGGATGCAACTCAACAATAAACCAGAAGGAACTATTGCTCCAGGCAACAATGCGGATGAGTCTCCAGGTCATTATGCAGGGCTAGAATAGCCAATCCCATTGATGATGTAGTGTATGATTCCATTTAAATAACACTTTTTCAATAAAAGAACTACAGACATGGAGGGCAGATCAGTGTTTGCCAGAGGCTAGAGGCAGCTGCTGCAGGCGTGGGCGCGAATGCAGTTATAAAAGGGCAACAGGAGTGATCCTGGGTGATGCTGCTGTGAGGTTCCCCTGAATGAGGTAGCAAATGCATGAACCTACACATGTGAGAAAATTGATAGGACTAATCACACACACCAGACACCACACCACATACACCTGCAAATACAAACAAAACAGGAAATCTGAATGAGATTGGTGGAGTGCATCAATGTCAATTTCTTTAATGTGATATCAATTATAATTTACAAAATGTTACCACTGGGAGAAAGTGGGTAAAGTGTACACATTATCACTGTATATTATGTTTTACAACTGGCCTAAATAGACAATAACCTCAATAAAAATTTTGAACTAATAAGGAAGGACTTAAATAGGCATTGATCCGAAAAATCTGAAAGAAAAGTCTGTGAGTGGGTTCCTTGACAAGTCAACAATGGCTTTATTTTCTACAAACAGGAAACCCCTTCTCCCCCGCCCCAGGTTCCCTCTGTGTTTTGCCTGTGTATGTGTGTGTGTGTGTGTGTGTGTGCATGCGCACGCGTGTGTGTGTGTTTTCATGAGTTTCTGTTTCTTTGCTAGTAATTTTCCTCTCTGACTCTGACTGACAGGTAGAGCAGGCTGAGACCACACAGACCAACAAGTTCATTTCTCTGCTTTGCAGCGGGGACATCACCCTGCAGTCTCCTGGGATGCAGCCCGCACCAGATAGACTGAGCTCTCGTGATTTTCAACAGCAACTATTTTTCTGCTCTCATTTTTTCAGCCTCTGCTTTGTATCTCCTCACTTGCATCCTTAATTGACCATAATATAGAGCTGAAAGAAAAGATTGAATTATTTATCACTATATTAATGAATAGTTTCATATTCCTTGTCTTTAAACTTATAAACAGATGAATGGAGTATTTCATATTTCTCTAAGACGAGTACTCTGAATCAATTGCTTTTTATTTATAAAACCTATAGTGTTTCTCTCTCATAGGTAATGATCCTAGAAGAAGAAAAAATAGATTTCTTATGGCATCACTAAGCATTCAATCCAGGTACTCTCTTGAAAATATTACAATTACTGTTACTACTCACCATTTATAATAAGAGTGAACAAGTTCAACAAAACAGCTCTGGGCAGTTTGACAACAGCTCAAGAGACTGACTCTCTTTGTTTCCCAAAATTGGATATATAGTAGATTTTACCAAATATTTGCTCAATTTTAAATCAATGAATGCAGTTTTGCTTCGTTGAACCACTTATTTTGGGAAAATGTCACAGTTCCAAGCTGAGCTTTACTAGTGAAATTTGCAAGTAATTATTTATAATGATATGCAAATTATCATCAGGCAATTCAGTAAAAAGATTAAAGATGGAGTGGCAATATTAAAACTCCAGGAATTAATTGCTGTGATAAAAGAAATGATTTTAAAATAATTTGAGCTATTTGTAAAATTGAAATTTCTTTTCTGGTTACTGATTTTGGAAAAGTTAAAATACGAAATGAATCTAAGATCCTTAAATGCCAATAAAAACCTCTTCTGGAAATTACCCTTAACTTATAGCCCAGTTTCATTGATACAACCTTTAAAACACTGGAGATTTGAGCAAAGGAGTCAAAAATGTGTGTATTAGACTGGAGCCCCATAACCTGTCTGAAATTGAAAGGATTTCAGAGTGCAGTGGTTAAGCTGGCTGACTCTGAGAGTGGGAGAACGGGATAGCTTGTGGTGTATTTTGAGGAATTATTGAACCTTCCTGAACCTCCATTTCCCAATCTACAAAATGAGACTGTTTAATATGCACCTTCCTCTTGGGAATTTCATAAAGATTAAATGCAACACCATAATTAAATGTCTTAGTATATTGTCTGGTTTATAATAAGAAAGAAATGTTTGGTAGTATAAATATGTGTTATAGTTATTATTTTTTAAGGAGATAATGAAATAAATCAATACTTATATGTGATAAATAAAACGAAACTTTGTTTACCATGATAAAAATATACAGTGCAGGGGGGGGCGGAGAAAGATGGCCGAATAGGAACAGCTCCAGTCTCCAACTCCCAGCGCGAGCGACACAGAAGACCGGTGATTTCTGCATTTTCAACTGAGGTACTGGGGTCATCTCACTAGGGAGTGCCGGACAATCGGTGCTGGTCAGCTGCTGCAGCCTGACCAGCAAGAGCTGAAGCAGGGCGAGGCATCGCCTCACCTGGAAGCGCAAGGGGGAAGGGGATCCGTTTTCCTAGCCAGGGGAACTGAGACACACAACACCTGGAAAATCGGGTAACTCCCACCCCAATACCGCGCTGTAAGCATACAGGCAC
>NW_016804704.1:686583-761174 GCF_001698545.2 Rhinopithecus bieti
ATATACAGTGCAAATGAACATAAAGGAAACATACATTTGAAAATAATTTTCTTTTTTTGAGGCAAGATCTTGCTCTTCGTCCAGGCTGGAGTGTAGTGCACAGTCATGGCTCACTGCAGCCTCAACCTCCTGGGGCTCATGCAATCCTCCTGCCTCAACCTCCGAGTAGCTGAGACTGCAGGCACATGTCACCATGCCCAGCTAATGTTTGTATTTTTTGTAGAGACAGGGGTCTCCCTATGTTGCCCAGGCTGGTCTCGAGTTCCTGAGCTCAAGAAGTCTGTCCGCCTCAGCCTCCCAAAGTGTTGAGATCACAGGCATGAGTTATTGCACTGTGCCCAGCTAAAAAATCCTTTATCTTACCCTAGGTAAAGAATTGTCTCTAAACATAGTCATTATGTGTGTGTGTGTGTGTGTGTGTGTGTGTGTGTGTGTGTGTGTGCACGCACATATAGTCCTCCAGAGTTATCCAGTGCATATCCAAGTGTATTTCACCCTTTTTTTTTGAGATGGAGTCTTACTCTGTTGCCCAGGCTGGCGTGCAGTGGCACGATCTTGGCTCACTGAAACCTCTGCCTCCGGGGTTCAAGTGATTCTCCTGCCTCAGCCTTCTGAGTAGCTGGCATTACAGGTGCCCACCACCTCGCCTGGCTAATTTTATTTATTTATTTATTTATTTGTATTTTTTAGTAGAGACGGGGTTTCAGCATTTGGCCACGTTGGTCTCGAACTCCTGACCTCAGGTGATCTACCTGCCTGTGTATTTCACCCTTTAAGAAACACAAATGGAAGCAGACGATATCCTTAGCTCTGATCCTTTCTGTTGCTCAGTGATAAATCCTCAAGATTGTTCTATATCAACACATAGAGATCTACAGCCATGACTTTTCCTGAATCTCACTCACCATGTTTTCCTCTCCAGGGGAAAAGAGAAGTCATTTCCACGTTGACGTTGCAGGTCATGACCTTTCCTTTCTGCTAATTACATGACAGTATAGTGTAGTAGGACATAGGCAGATAAGACAATTTGACATTTAGGTAATCATTCTTTATAATTATTCAAGCTAGACCTACAAAGACCAGATAAGCAAAGGCATCCAGCCTCCTGAAATTCTAATCAAAATAATGGCAGGTATTTTAATTAAGCAGTTGTGAAATGTTTGGTGGAAACATACTTAATTTTCAGAACTATGAAAATTATAGAAAGAGATGTCATTTCTCTTTCTAGAATCTCACGCTGTTTACTAGACCTAATGTCATCATTTCTAAAAGGCAGCTGGATAGAGTGAAATTGTTGTAGAAAGTGAATTTTTTAACGAAATTTAAACTCCTGTGCATGTTCTACAGCCAGTGAGTATAAATCTGGTAGGCAGCTTCCGCCCTTCACATTCAAACCTTCTGCAATACAGGAAGTGAGAAACCCCTTTAAAAATCTGCCCTCAAGTGTGATCTTCACTCCCCTTTTCCTACCAAGAGGGTGATCACAGTATGGATTGTGGACAATGGGGTCTCCATACTCAGGACTTACCTAGGCTGAGTGGTAACCGTCTACACTCACTCCACACATGGCTTCCAATCCACGCACCTGGATCTGAAGTTTCCACTGCAGCATGTAATTTGCATTATCTCCTCACTTTCAGAATTTGGACAGAAGACTCTTTTTTTTCAGTCGGGACAAAAAGACTACGTGAGAGAGGAAAGTGGTTTTTGCCTTCTCCTATTCACCCTGTTGATGAGGGAGGAATTCCCACACTAGGGCCATGGCAAGACTCAACCCTTGACCCCTGGGCCTGGACAAGGACAGTAATGGTAGCTGATCACTCACACAGACTTATAGCCTGGAGGAAGAGCACAGCACACACCACGCAGGGGGCCACACAGAGGATGCACACAGAAGAGTGAACATGCAGGGACTATGGGAAGCAGGCTTTGTAGGAAGGAATGATTGAAGTAATGAATTAGTCTGTTCTCACATTGCCAGTAAAGACATACTCAAGACTGGGTAATTTATAAAGGAAAGAGGTTTAATAGACTCAGTTCCACATGGCTGGGGAGGTCTCACAGTCATGGCAGAAGGCAAATAAGGAGCAAAGTCATATCTTACATGGTGGCAGGCAAAAGAGCTTATGCAGGGAAACTCACCTTTAAAAAACCATCAACTCTCATGAGACTTATTCACTATCATGAGAACTGCACAGAAAAACCCGCCCCCATGATTCCATTCCCTCCCACGGGGTCCCTCCCACGACATGTGGGGATTATGGGAGCTACAATTCAAGATGAGATTCAGGTGGAGACACAGTCAAACCATATCAAGTAACTTCTGGTTCCCAGGGGCAGATTCAGTCAGCTTGCTATTAAATAATTCTGCAGGGTGGCTGGGAACTGAGATGCAATACTCAGGATTAGACAGGGCCTGTGCCCAGTCCCCATGGTGAGGAGGGCTCTCTGGCTAGGGGACTTAACCATGGGAGCAGATTGGTGAGGAGAACTGGCAGCTGGGCCGTCTGAGTCCCTCCCAACCTCCCCAGGTGTGAAGGAAACCCATACCAGTAGGCTTAATTTTAAGCCTTCCACTATAACAGTGGACACATGGGAGAGTTTTGAGAGGTTTTTGTTTGTTTGTTTACTTGCTTTTTTGAGATAGAGTCTTGCTCTGTAGGCAGGCTGGAGTGCAGTGGCACAATCTTGGCTCACTGCAACCTCCGCTTCCCGGGTTCAAGTGATTCTCCTGCCTCAGCCTCCCGAGTAGCTGGGACTACAAGCACGCATCGCCACATCCAGCTTATTTTTGTATTTTCAGTAGAGACAGGGTTTCACCACATTGGCCAGGATGGTCTCGATCTCTTAACCTCGTGATCCACCGGCCTCAGTCTCCCAAAGTGCTGGGATTACAAGCATGAACCACTGCACCGGACCGGAACAGTGTTTTTATATTTGTTGTCTGTTTGTTTGTTTTGCTATTTCCTCTTCACTGGGTGACCCATCGAGTAACAGACCTCAAGCAGCACTGGAAGGACCCATGCCAATGACTTTTGCTGACAGCAGCTCTAGGAGACAGGGAGCCACAGCTCACATCCCAGGTGATGGAAGGGACCTCATTGACTTTCCCTCTCAGTGCTTCTGTCTATGAACATCCTTCCTTTACACTCTGGCAGCACACCTGTAAACACTATCCAGCTTTCAAAGAGGTGGGTATCCATGGCATGTTCTCACTTTTGCTTAAATACAAAGTTTATGAACATGGAGTTCCCTAGTTGCATCATAACCAATGCCAGCTGTAAAGAGATGCGTGACCATTTAGAACATTCCCAGATGTCTGTGAAATCAACTGTCTTACTCTCTTTGAAAATGCATCCTGATGGCTAGCTACACTATGACCTAGCAGGCTGGAGGGGAAAATGGAACAAAAAAGTTTGGTTCTTCCAGATGCAGTTAAAGTATCATCCCTAGTGATAGTGATGTTCCTGAGAAATCGCATATTCTTCTGCGCTGGAGAAAGTGGCATGAAGTCATTTGTATTGGGAGCTTCCATTTGGCAGGATTGTGTGCCTGGAGATCATTTCAAAGGGCAGCTTTCAAAGATGGGAGAGAAGAGCCAAGAACAAAACTGCAGGGGTGAGCGCCTCACTACCACCTCCCTGTGAATGGGAACGGACTCTGCAGAGAATTTACTGTAGAACGAGCCCCAGTGTCAGCTTCTAAACTTGTCCTTTAAATAATAAAGTCACCATCTTCCTCTATTAGGTACCACCTCCGTTATTATTTACTTAATCTATTTTCTTTAAATTGACTCATTTTTCTAAGATACATCTATTTTAAAGAGATTGTGTATGTCACGACTTTATGTGAAAGCTAATATCAAATACTGCAGATTAAGTTACTGATAAGTGAAAACATGATCAAAACTATGTTGTTACAATCCAGCCAAATAGTAGGTTTTTCCTGTTGACAGATTAATGAGTGTTAGGAAGGAGCTTCTGCACAGCAAAAGAAACTACCATCAGAGTGAACAGGCAACCTACAGAATGGGAGAAAATGTTTGCAATCTACTCATCTGACAAAGGGCTAATATCCAGAACCTACAAAGAACTCAAACAAATTTACAAGAAAAAAAACAAACAACCCCATCAAAAAGTAGGCAAAGGATATGAACAGATGCTTCTCAAAAGAAGGCATTCGTACAGCCAACAGACACATGAAAAAATGCTCATCACTCACCATCAGAGAAATGCAAATCAAAACCACAATGAGATACCATCTCACACCAGTTAGAATGGCAATCACTAAAAAATCAGGAAACAACAGGTGCTGGAGAGGATGTGGAGAAATAGGAACACTTTTACACTGTTGGTGGGACTGTAAACTAGTTCAACCATTGTGGAAAACAGTGTGGCGATTCCTCAAGGATCTAGAACTCGACACAGCCCAACCATAGCACCCACCTTTTTTCTCTGCAATAGGCCTCCCTGTTCCCACATCTTCATTAAGACAGCTGCCTCCAGGGGTTGCAGGTAAGAACCTCATTGCCAGATTCGCTGATTCCCTCAATGTCTCCGCAGCAATCAGAATTTTCACTGGAGTTTTCTCACACCGGGAATCCAAGGATTAGAGGTTTGAACGGCTGTAGCTGTGAAAAGTGGGAAGGAAGAATAAAGTATATTATTTGGCTCTAAATTGCCCATATTTTCACATTCGTTTTCTAGCATTGTTTTAGACATAAACAAATACACTACCATAATAAAAAATGTTAACCTTTAATAGAGTAGTATTTCTTATACCTATAAAACTGTTACTAAATCAATAATGTATCTACTTTCTATTACCCTTCTCTGCAGCTAAGAATCCTGGAAATCAGCTAATATCCTTTGACACAGGGGATGGTGCACAATCATTCAGCAATTCTCAGATACTTTATTCTGCATTTCATGGGAAAAGGTTCTGGGGCCCAAAGTGCTAATTAACTTTTCCAGACTCACATGTCTAATGGGTCATGGAGACAAAGGAGCTCAGAGTGACGCATGGGCCTGAGTTTCCCAACAGGTTGGTTTCACTCCACACCTGAGATTCCCGTGTAACCTTTGCTCCACTGCATGGACCAGCTGATCCACATGTCCTAAGAGGGCTTTCTCAGTGATAGAATCAGCAAACCTTGAAGATCTGAAAGTCTGCCTTTAGAACTGACCTGTGTGTGGCCCGGCGCGGTGGCTCACACCTGTAATCCCAGCACTTTGGGAGGCCGAGGCAGGTGGATCACTGGAGGTCAGGAGTTCAAGACCAGCCTGGCCATCATGGCGAAATCCCGACTCTACTAAAAATACAAAAATTAGCTGAGCGTGGTGGCCCGCACCTGTAATCCCAGCTACTCAGGAGGCCGAGGCAGGAGAATCACTTGAACCTGGGAGGTAGAGGTTGCAGTGAGCGGAGGTCATACCACTGCACTCTAGCCCAGGTGATACAGTGAGACTATGTCTGAAAAATAAAAAAATTTTAAAAAAAAGAACTAACCCATGTGCAGCCCACATTCTGTGCTCTGTCTACAAACCAGGTCCTTTTCTATAATTAACAGTTTAACCAATGATTGGAAGAGCACTAGTGTTCCTCAAAATTTTGAGCAAGGTAAATAAACCTTAAATAATAGATATATTAGTTTAATTAGTTAATTCTTCTTCATGTTCAGTTGGGAAGCCAGGAAGCCAAATAGAGCTAATTGTAAATCTGTGTTTGACAAATAAAAGGCTGAGTGGTTAGTTAATTAAAATACCCAGGGACAAGAATTGCCGGAGCGTTGCACTCCTCGTGAAGGAAGCGGGAGGAGGCGTTGGGAGTGGGCAGTGTAGCCTCTGCGCTGCCAGGAACAAGGCGGCTGAGCGGATGCCATGGGAACATCTGCAGTGCTCTCTGTGCACACACGGTGATGATGACTGATCAGAGTGGCAGAACCTTGTGTCCCAAAAGTCGCGCAGTGCCTCAGCTAGCAGGGGCACCCAGTACCATCTCCGGAAGCTCCATTGTTTCAGCTTTGGGTCGAAGGCTTAGAGAGGAAGCATGAACTCCCAAGGTCACCTGAAGACTCTGTGGCAAAGACAGACACAGAACCTAGGGTCAAGGGCTCCACAAGCAGTTCCCCATCCGTCGCTATTTATTAAGCACTTACTATGTACTTAGCATCTTGCAATGTTTCACACAAGGAAACTTGATTGGTTCCCTAAGGAAACAATTACTTATTCATTTAGCAAGTACTTATTGAACTTCTACTATGTGTGAAGTGTCAAACAGCAGAAAGCCAGACTCTTGTTTAAAATGTGAGACATAATTTGGGCTGGGTACGGTGGCTCACGCCTGTAATCCCAGCACTTTGGGAGGCCGAGGCAGGTGGATCACCTGAAGTCGGGAGTTCGAGACCAGCCTGGCCAACATGATGAAACCCCGTCTCTGCTAAAAATACAAAAATTAGCCAGGTGTGGTGGCATGTGCCTGTAATCCCAGCTACTTGGGAGCTGAAGCCAGAGAATCACTTGAACCCAGGAGGGAGAGGTTGCAGTGAGTCAGGGTTGTGCCACTGCACTCCATCCTGGGTGAGAGAGTGAGACTCCATAAAAAAAAAGAAAAAGAAAAAAAGAAAAAGAAAAGTAAGACATATTTTATACATACAAATGTTGCAGGAGAGGGCGATTTCAGTATCAACTGAGTTCAACTTCAGTAGTACAAAAGGCAGGAGGCTTTTAAAATTCCTGGGGGTGCTAAGTGAAAAGTACAGAAGGATATTAAGGGGAGCATTGGTCATGGACATGATTACGCCACCCATGTTTGCTAAATGGCACTTATCTGAGTTAGGCTCCTACCCTCCCACAGGACCCAGGAGACAGAGGCCCTGTCTTTATGACTGTGTTTCAGAGGGATGGCTTCCAGGTCCAGGAGAAAGATGCTTCTAGGTTGAAAAACTGGGAGAAAGCCAGGAGAAGATTTACATCCTTAAAGGAGCAGAGACAGAATTTACAATGGCAAGTTTTCTAGAGTGAATGCTTTGAGAAAAGAAAGGCAGGGGCATATAGTCAGGACTCGGCTGGGACAAGCAGTAGACTCTTTCAGCAGTCTTGAGCTTCCTCAGGGAAGAACTTGAGAGGGTGGGGGCTGGGTGTGGTGGCTCACGCCTGTAATCCCAGCACTTTGGGAGGCCAAGGCAGGTGGATTGCCTGAGCTCAGGAGTTCGAGACCAGCCTGGAGAACATGGTGAAACCCTGTCTCTACTAAAATACAAAAAAATTAGCTGGGTGTGGTGGCATGTGCCTGTAGTCCCAGCTACTCAGGAGGCTGAAGCAGGAGAATTTCTTGAACCCGAGAGGTGGAGGTTGCAGTAAGCCGAGATCATGCCACTGCACTCCAGCCTGGGCGACAGAGTGAGACTCCGTCTCTAAAAAACAAAAAAGAGGGTGGGGTTGTCATCCTAGGAACCCAGACTGGAGCTAACAGAAACGATGCTAGTGCTTACTCAAGCCTCTTGGGGCGAGGATGGACAAAACTGCTCATGCTGAGGGTCTGTAATTCTCATAGGCCTAGTCTAGAAGAGGCTCAGAGAAGCCTGACTGAAGTTTGGTCAAGGAGACAGTCTTTGTCCTAAGAACTGTGTATAAAACCATGAAGGAAGCAGAGAATCATGACTTTACAGCATTTATATAATAATGATAGAGCTTATTACATTCAATTCAGTTTCATCTAGATAAATTTAACTTACTCAAATTCACCTTTCTGTGTGTGTTGCCCGGGGAGAGAGGGAAATGGGGAGGTAGGGGAGAGAGCGAGAGCGAGACAGAGAGAGAGAGAGAGATTGATTTTGAGAGAAAGCAGAAACCAGCTAAATGGCTCTGGTAAATCAGTCAGTGGTCCCATTGAGCATTTGCCTCCAAAGCCAAGTGGGAAAAAAAAAGACTAAAATCTAGCACTGATGGTTTGCTTCAGTCCAAAAGTCTTAGCATCTGAGCCTCTCATTCTACTGCCTGTGATTCCAGTGTTTGAAGATTCATAGCTTTTTATAATCTATCCCTTCGATGTAAGCCAACAGCTTCTCCTGGCGTTTATCGGAGACGGCCATCTGTTCCCATGCTTGTGGGGACTGTCCATGGGGGATTTCCAACAGCCAGTCCATAGGTCTTTAAAGTGGCAATGTCCTGTACCAATTTGGGCTCCGAGAAGACAGGATGTCATTCACAGAAAGTGTACTGAAGATAGTTTAACAAAGGGCCTGTTTATAGAGGACCTGGGCAGGGTTAGAGAATCAAGGACTGTCAAGGCACCTTCTAGGACCTGGAAGGTGTAGAAAGTCTCTGTCAATCTCAGGATCAAGTAGGGGGAAAAGGCATTTGTGAGGCAAGTACCTGGGAAGATGTGCTGCTCACTGTAACTGTGGTCATGCAGAGCCACTGGCAGGACCCAGGTGAGGCACGAAGGCAATGGGAGAATGAATTATCCAAGTTCTCTCCTCTGCTAGTCAATCACAATGACTAAAAAGCTGAAGGCCAGCTTCAACATGGAGAGACTGCGTTACTCAGACAATGCTGTTAGCACTCAGTCAGCCCAGCCTGGCCTCACCACACGAATCTGATTTCCTCTTGGCTGCATTATTTCAGGCAAGCTGGCTCCATGTGGAGGCCTTTACGTCCTATCAGCTTAACAACCACAGCAGAAGGCAGGGAGGGGGGAAGAGAACTGGGGTTGGGGGGAGGAAAAGTGAGATTGATTTTGAGATTAAACCTCTTTCTCACCAGGTTTGGCCAAAGTCCAGGTTTGTATCTCACCAGAAGGACTTGGCCACATATCCCTTTCTGTCACAGTCCCCTGCCGATTGGCTGAGCCTGGAGACTGTGTCCTTCCCTGGAGGTCTGAGTCTAGGTCATTGAATGTCCGGGGGTGGCAGCTCTTTGCAATTCAGGATGCTGCCAGGAGGAAAGTGGTGACAGAGGCTGTGCAGGAAAAATAAAAATAAAAAGCCTTGCGCTCAGGTCCTGCAGATGCTCAGCAGCTTGGGTCTCTATACCCATTCGTGTAACTGCTGCACATAAAGCTTGTATCCTAGGAATGTGGGGAGACTCTTCATGACATTTTCAGAATCCACCTGGATGAATTCCATCTGCATTAAGATTTTCCCCCCAATGTAGATGACTTTCATGACTGTCATCCCCCAAACGGGGAATCTGGTATGGTTTCTGGAATATAACAGCATGCAGTTCTTCACAGATAATATTGAATGAATGAGTAAATACACTACAAAACATCTTTCTTCTACTCTTTTCATGTTTAGCAGCCTGAACTAATCAGAGGGAAACTCACTTAAAACAAGAAGTGACTTCTTCTTGTGAAGGATCATGAAAGTTTTGAGCATTGCATCAGAATGCAGATATTTAACATCCTCTCTCTAACTTGTTTCTCAAGAAAGATGTACAGAATGTAAGATAAGGCGGTTAAGATGACAGTGTTTTTTTATTAGACATAGCCATGCCTAAACCTTAAATCCAAAATCTTTCTCTTAATATTTTTGCATCCATATAATCCACCTCCTCTATGTGTTAATAAATACTTTCTCTAAGAGGGAAGGTGGGAGGGAGAAAAAGCAGGGAGAGAATAAGAGAAATTGTGGAAAAAGGTATAATAATGACTCTCATACAGATGTAAGATGAACATATTTCAACCATGTCATTTAAATCACTAATCAATGAGAAAGCCAGCAAAAGGCAATAACTGGTTCACAGGATATCTAAAGACACATAGATAAACCCACCAGGAATGAAGAAATAAATATGCTTAAGAGGCTTAAAAAAAAACTGTCAAAACTAGTCAATATCTATGTAATAATCAACTGACTCTCCTTCAGACAAAAGTTGCATTTTTATGGACAAGAATAATTTGCATTACTATAAATATTCTACAATTTACAGAGCTATAAATTAGCTGAAAAACAATGAAAGGGAGAAAGACCACTGATATGGTTTAGATCTGTGTCCCCACCCAAATCTCATGTCAAATTGTGATCCCCAGTATTGGAGGTGAGGCCCTGTGGGAGGTGATTGGATCATGGGAGCAGGTTCTCATGAACAGGTTAGCACTATCCCCCTTGGTACTGTTCTCCTGACAGAGTTCTCATGAGATATGGTTGTTTAATAGTATGTAACACCTCCCCCGTCTCTCTCTTGCTCCTGCTCTGGCCATGGGAGATGTGCCTGCTTCCTGTTGGCCTTCTGCCATGATTGTAAGTTTCCTGAGGCCTCCCCAGAGGCAGAAGCCGCCATGCTTCCTGCACAGCCTGCAGAACCATGAGCCAACTAACTAAATCTCTCTTCTTATAAATTACCCAGTCTCAGGTATTTCTTTATAGCAGTGCAGGAACGAACTAATACAACCACCACAGAATCAAATAAGTCACCATTGCCTAGTTTCCCACCAAAGGTATCCAGTAATCTTTTTTATCTTTTCAAAGTCACAATTTTCCCCAATTCAACTGTTTTTTTCCTAATTCACAATATATAGAATTAAGATAATAATAGTACCTTTCTCATAAGACTGCTGTGTTGATCAAATAAGAGACAGCAAGTAAAATCCTTCACCTGCAGCCTGGCATCTCATAAGCCCCCAATAATTATTACTATTCACGATTATTCTTTTTAACTCAAGCCACGAACATGACACCCTTTTGGTGGTTTTTTAGAATTGCCATACATTTTTGAAATTTTACCTTTCCAATAACAAAGATGTCTTAAAATATGAACAACTATTTTCTGAGAAACACAGATGGAAATAAGTATAACTAATTATTCTGAGAAATCAGAGATGAATTTCACATGGCCTGTTCCTAAAACAGTCTATAAGGTGGAGAGAGAAATCACAGGACACACTGGCCGGAGGTTTGGGACCAAGGTGGTGGAAATTAAGCAGAGATCCAGATGCAAATAGAATTCACAAAAAAACAAGGACAGATGAGATCAAAGACTGTCAGGAGAGCTAAACACCGGGAGATCCAATATTTCTATTTCTGGAATCTCTACTACAAGAAGAGAGCCTGGCTACATTAAATCTACATTCCAACAGGATGAAGTTGTCTAAGGCTCAGGAACAGAGCATGCATTGAAGTTACTTACCTGGTTCAGGAAGATGTTTGAGTTCTCCAACCCCTGGGTAAGACACTTGGGTATAAAGAGTGGGTAGATATGTTATATAGTGAAAGGTAAAATCAGGAATCAGGCTTGGCAAGTTAGTTGGAGAAGATGATTTTCTTGACCAAGATCTTCCTGAACTTCTCAATAGACCCCCTATCTAACTTCACGGTGGAATAATAGATCATCATAATTACAATCACCTTGCTTGGACTCAGAGTCTAAGGTTTATCTGTGTGATTGACTCCTCCCCTGGATTCTGTGTTATAATTATTACAAAGCAGCAGCTTGCATCAAGTACTCACATGTTCTTTCTCCTAATAATAATAATCACATATTTTACAGCACATTTTGGCAAACTCTTTACCTAACCAGGTGTGAAAGATAAAATCATTATGTGTCTACTGATTATTGTCATATTTTATTTAACAACGACATATTTTCCATGAATTAGTTAATACAAGGAGACATACAATGCACATATTTTTAGAAATCAAATTTTTAGGGGACGTTTGTCTTATTATTGCTTTATTTCTGGCTGTTCCACACTTTCCATTTTATTGTCCTGAAAGGTGATTTCTGTACCCAACAGACAGAAGATGGTTTTTCCAAAGTTCTTGTAGGTAAAGTGCCTTATGAGAAAATGTGAACTATTTATTCAGAATCTACTGGGAAATTTAACTCAGGCTTGTCATAAAATTGAGTTTAGGTATGTGGAAAACTTGGCTAAATACTATTCAGAATGCATCAAATATTGTACCTGTGCTTTACAGTATTTTATTGTACACTTAAAAATTTTTTGACAGAGTAGATCTCATAGTATGGGTTTTTACCAGAAGAAAATAAAATTTAAGAGCATATCCATTGTGTGCCTACTGTGTGCCAGACACCATGGAACTCAGTGGTGGTGAACAACATAGGAAAACTCCTGCTCTTAATTGGTGGTTGCCTAAACTGGACCACAGTCAAACACACAGGCAATTAAATGGCAGTATGATCAGAGCTGTGGGAGAGTCAAGAAACTCAGATATTACAGCAGAAGCAAAAAGCAGATATCCAGGGCGGAAATAAATTCCTTAGAATTTAATCTGAAGTCTCAGAGCAATTCAAAGTAGACCAAGCAAACAAAATAGAGGGAGGTCTTCAGGCAGATACAATAGAGAGATACAGGCATATACAGCAGATGTTTCACAGGCTGTCACTGCCCATTCCAGTTTGCTCTGGCCACCTTCTGGCTGACAGTACTCTCAGTTCTCTGCCTCTCTCCTGCTCCTCTCAAGCTGCTGAAAGCTGCCCACCCACAGGGCAGGCCAGACAGGCAGAGGAATTATTGCCTCCCTGCTTCTTCCTAACCCTCAACCATTGACTTTTTGAGAATCTAATTTCCAACCTATTTACACCCCTTGACTTCATTGTGACCTTGTGACTTGCTTTGGTCCACAGAATAAAGTGGACTGACAATGCAACCTTAATGCACCCAGGTGTCAGGAGATCTTGAATGTTTCTGCTTCCCCTCTCAGTATTCAGCCTCCAACATGAACCTAAGCCTGGGCCAGGCCACTCTGGATACAAGGCCATGGGCAGCAGAACTGGACTTCCCAGCTGAGGTCCTACCATGTCAGCCAACCATTCAATAAATCCCTGCCAGACATGTGAATGGGCCTCAGACAAGACCAGAAAAATCATTAAGCTAATCCCAGCCAAGATAGGCAAACTCAATTTTGGAGTCATTTGTTACACGACATTACTATGGTGACTGCTAGCTCATACAAAGCATTTCATGATTTTCATCAGACTTGCTGAACATTTGGGGACTGTGGCAATGAACTATATGATGCACGTTCTGGAGCCAACCATGTGTCCTAGTTTTCCTCTCTCTCCACTCATTCTTTCCCCTTCTTGCTGCCCCTATTAGATGACTTCCCTCTCACTTCTTAGCCAATCAGAGAACATATTTGGACTATGCTTACTTCCCAAATCACATAGATGTTAAAGTAACTGACAGTATATGAGACAGTCAAATATATAGTACACTGTGAAGTATACTGCATGTTTACATAGAACACACACAATAATAGTTAATATTAATAATAGTTATATGCTGTTACTGTTATGGTTAATAGTTAATGCTGTTATTACACAGACAAATACACACATTAATAGTTAACACTACTATTATTACTAACACTACTATTACCGAGACTGTGCTTAACACGTGTAGAAGAAATTGCTGCCATGGCCTCATGCAATGTATCATGTAGTCTCCAAATAGTTTCCAATACGTTGATTAAAGCAACCCATCTACCAGGCTTCCTCCATTAACAGAAGAGTGTATACATTCAAAATTGATATGCAACTGTTTCTATAAACTGTTCAATCATCCAGACTGTCTTTCTTCCATTACCCTGAATTGGTTGTTTGATCATTTATCTTGGCTAATCTTTAAATGACTGCTTGGTTCTCCTCTCTCATATTTCTAAAGGACTCACATGGTATTCAGAAGGAGGAAGCCAGCACCATTCATGTATGATGTTTATCATCAGTTGGGACAAATTATGTAGCTGGAATTCATCAGTAAACAATGTTCTTATTCATCCAGAAAAAATCTTAACCAGCCTGAGCAAAAATCTTATTTTCTTCTTCTACTTCACTGCGCCTTTTTAACTAGTGACATCAATTAAACCCAGATTTCTCTCTGAAGGACTGCTTGGATTTTTGTTTTGTTTTGTTTTGTTTCCATTTTGGTCCTCAACGAAAGAAAATTCAGTCTCCCATGGTGATGAACAGTGAGATGGTTAACGCTCTCCAAACCCACACTACCTTCCAACCAGCTTTTCCATGTTTATTCTGTGTGGGGTTTTTCTTCAGGCTGTGATATACCCTTGAGGATTGAGGAAGAAACTGGTACTTAAACACAGTCACCCTAGAAAGGCCTAGAATAAGATGAGGTGGAGCCTCTACTCTCCATTGTTTCATGCCAAGAGTCAGAAATGAGTAGCTCATAGAGGTCATCTGATATCATTTCTTTTTTTCTTCTTGCTGATGGTTCAGAGATCTCACAGGGTATTGGACTGGCTGCTGGTTCTATGGGAGAGTCAAAGAGAAATAAGAAATCCCTCTTGGTGAGAAATCATGGTAAAAAATAAAGCTATCAACTGAATTTACAATCACATGATCTGGCCAGGCGTGTTGGCTCACATCTGTAATCCCAGCACTTTGGGAGACCGAGGTGGTCCGATCACCTGAGATCAGGAGTTTGATACCTGCCTGGCCAACATGGCAAAACCCTGTCTCTACTAAAAATACAAAAATTAGCCAGGTGTGGTGGCACATGCCTGTAGTTCCAGCTACTCGGCAGACTGAGGCAAGAGAAAAGCTTGAACGTGGGAGGCAGAGATTGCAGTGAGCTGAGATCCCACCACTGCAGCGACTGGGAGAGAGTGTCAAAAAAAAAAAAAAAAAAAAAAGATCAGGTGATCTGTACTTGCTGAGTTCACCCACATTCTGTGTCCTTTCGTGCATGGCTCTTCCCCATGGGACAATCATACATGCTCAACCTCTTGAACTCAAGTATGTGCAAGCTCTTGTCCATAAAACGTGAGCCTCAATAACTGTGGTCACTTTCAGCAGAAGCTTTTAGAAATAAATTGGGTTTTCCCACGTCCTCTTTTTTATCTGGCCTGATGCCCAGAAATGATCCAGGTAGTGACTGCACTGTTATCATGGGTCGTCCTAGAGAGAAAAGATGTTAATATGATCCAGGTAGTGACCTGCACTGCTATCTGGGTCCTAGAGAGAAAAAAGATGTTTAAGTGAAGCCACAGTGATTGATTGACAATGGACTGCAATGGAAGGGATAATGAAGGCTTTTCTATTGTAAACATTTAAGATTTGTGGGAAATTTGTTGTACAGCAAAACCTGGCTTATCCTGACTGACAAAATGGATAAACATACAAACAATGGATAATTTTAATTCTGTCCAGTCAACATTTTGTGCTATGAACTCTTTGACCCCTTCTCTTTTCCCCAATGCTTTGTGTTCTGCTTTTATGATTTTATGCCTTTAGCTATATCTATCATCTATAGATGTCATACATATACTTAATATGTGTGCAAATAGAGAAAGGCAAATCAAAACAGCGAGATATCGTCTCACCACAGTTAAAATGACTTATACCCAAAAGACAGCCCATAACAAATGCTGGCAAGGATATAGAGAAAAGAGAAGCCTCTCACACTGTTGGTGGAAATGTAACTTAGTACAACCACTATGGAAAACAGTTTGGAGGTTCCTCAGAAAACTAAAAATAGAGCTATCATGTGACTCAGGAATGCTACTGCTGGGTATATACCTGAAAGAAAGGAGATCAGTATATTGAAGAGATATCTGCACTCCCAGTTTGTTGCAGCACTGATAACAAGCTAAGATTTGGAAGCTACCTAAGTGTCCACCAACAGATGAATGGATAAAGACAATGTAGAACTTATAATACACAACGAAGTACTACTTAACCACAAAAAAGAATTAGATGCTGTCATTTGCAACAACATGGATAGAACTGAAGGTCATTATGTTTAGTGAAATAAGCCAGGCACAGACAGACAAACGTCGCAGGCTCTCACTTACTTGTGGGATCGAAATATAAAAAACAAACTCACGGACATAGAGAATAGAAGGATAGTTAGCAGAGGCTGGGAGGGATTGGGGGCTTTTGGGGGAGGTGAGGATGGTTAATGGGTACAAAGTAGAAAGAATGAATAAGGTCTACTCTTCGATAGCACAAGAGGGTGACTATACTCAATAATAACTTAATTGTACATTTTAAAATAACTAAAAGGATATAATTGGATTGTTTGTAACACAAAGGATAAACATTTGAAGGGATGCATACCCCTTTCTCCAAGACGTGATTATTATGTATTGCCTGTCTCACGTACCCCATAAATATATCCACCTACTACATACCACAAACATTTAAAAAATGTATTTGCAAATACCTACATGCACATATATATGCCTGTAGGTATTTGTGACACATATGCAAATACATAGTTGTATATATATGCAAATATACATGTGTGCGTATATATATGAGTGTGTATGTACGTGTAAATGTATTAGGATGGTGCAAAAGCAATTGCAGTTTCTGTCGTTAAAAGTAATTAAAGAGTAATGGAAAAATCTACAATTATTTTGCGCCAACCTAATAAGATACATAGATGTTGACAGCGAGCTGGAGCTATGATGTAGGTGTAGGTGTAACTGTACCACAGTTAGGTGGGTGAATTTATAGAAAGATATGGCTGTAGGTAGGTAGACATGCCTTGCTCACCCTGCATTCACAGATCCCGTCCACACACCTCATGCCTATTGGCTTTCAGTAAATTCTTATTGAACAGACAGATGAACACTAGACTGCTGGGCTCTACTAGGACCTACAGCTACTTATGCATATGCATGAGCGGGAGCTTACTCCTGGAAGCATGCTTCCTCCCTGTTCTTCCTTCTTGCCACATCGCCTGATGACCCTGGAAATTTATTAATGTTTGATGAATATTTATAAAAACTGCCACTTCAATTAAAATATAAAATCCCTAAGCCAAATTAATTGAGGTGAGAAAAAAAAAAAAACCTCACTTGCATTCTAGAAGATAACAAATGAGGAGCAGAGGTTGTCTTTGCACTGAAGAATTTTCAGAGCCACAGAAAACTATTCAACCATTAAAGATTTAGGGAACTTGAAAACATCACTAAACCAACAGTCTTTGAAAACAGTTTCCACCTTGGCTTACTTGGCTGAGTCACCAGGGAATAGGACAGGGTTTAAATTAACAGCCTTGCAGGGCCTTGTTAAACAGACTGCTGTTTTCCCAATTGCCACAGGGTCATTCCATCGGCACAGAGGGAGCCACCTCTTTACTCAGTTCCTCTGAAACACATGGTATGCACAAGGAACCTCATTCTCTGACCTCACAGTATTACATCATTTTAACCCCAGCACAGAATGCAACACTTACCACCAACTTACCTCTTCAAACATCTGTTGTTGATGGAGAAACAAGATGCAAGTATTCATAAAGGAGGGATGACTGGATTATTTTGGAAGAAGACTCTTTTTTTCAGCATCCTGTGGCTGTTATGTTGATTATCTTGGTTAAAATATTTCTCCGTGTTGTAAGAGCTGAACTGTGAAAATGAGTAACTCAGAAAGGAAGAGGAACCTGCAGGTGCCGTTGGGACAGATGGGGTGTGGAGCTCCAGATTTCGGAATTGCGTTCTGCAAGAAACTAAATCTGTCCCGGTTTGGGACAAATGAAGGAATGTGAGAGCAATTGGACATGGGCACATTAGGAACAAGAGGAGTTCTGTCAGATCCTTTTCAAACAGGAGCTACCGTTTCCTCTGAAGGGAATTTCAACAAGATTTCTGAAGCATCAAGTTTATTCTACCTGGACAGTGCAGAGCTCTAAGCCAAGGCTCAATGATAGAAATCAGATCCCCAGAGCACATACTAGTCACTAGGGGAAGGGGCTGAGTTTTAAACAGAGATCCCCATAAAAAGAGAATTAGTTCCCACAGAGCCAATTCAAGACCCAACATAGTCAAGACCACAGGCATAAGGAAATTCTGTCCTGATGATCGGTCACCGCATCTATGTATACAAATAAAACCAGCAATTACACCTTTTCTTCAGGAATGATGAACCAGTCTAGCTGTTTTCTTGTGTGTGTTTGTGTGTTTTTTGTTTTTGTTTTTTGTTTTTCTTTTAGACGGGGTCTCATTCTATTGCCCAGCTCACTGCAACCCCCACCTCCTGGGTTCAAGTGAATTCCCCTGCCTCTGCCTCAGCCTCCCGAGTAGCTGGGATTACAGGGGCCTACCACCATGCCTGACTGATTTTTGTATTTGAGTAGAGACAGGGTTTCACCATGTTGGCCAGGCTGCTCTTGAACCCCTGACCTCAGGTGATCCGCCTACCTTGGCCTCCCAAAATGCTGGGATTACAGGCCTGGGTCACCTCCGCACCAGGCCCAATCTAACTTTAAAGCTCAGAGTGACTGCTCACGAATAGGGTGGACAGTTAGGTTTACTAATAAGGTGACCATATATTCCAGTTTATTTGGTACAGTTGCATTTTAGGGGCCTGTTTTCCTAATGTAATAATAAGAGTGACTCCTTTTGCTTTCAAAGAGTCCTGGGCTGGACCATAAATTATATGTTCACTCTACTTATATGCCAATTCCGTTGTTTTTTTTTTTTTTAATTTCATCTTTTAGTTTAGATACAGGGGGCACATGTGCAGACTTGTTACATGGGAATATACATGTGTGATACTGAGATTTGGAGGATAGATTCCTCCAAATCTCAGGTAGTGAACATTGTACCTGATAAGCAGTTTTTTAACCCACTGCTCTCTCCCTCTACCCTCTAGCAATCCACAGTGTCTGTTGTTCACATATTTATGCCCATGTTTGCTCAATGTTTACCTCCAACTTATAAGTGAGAACATGCAGTATTTGGTTTTCTGTTCCTGAGTTAATTTGCTTAGAATTATGGCTTCCAGCTCCATCCAGCTGTGAAAAGCAGTCTGGAGATTTCTTAAAGAGTTTAAACAGACCTACCATTCAATTGAGCCATCCCATTACTGGGTATATACCCAAACAAAAATAAGTCATTCCTCCAAAAAGACACATGCATTCCCACATTCACTGCTGCGTTACTCACGATGGGAGAGACATGGAATCAACCCATGTGCCCATCAGTGATACACTGAATAAAGAAAAAGTGGTACATATACACTGTGGAATACTATGCAGCCATAAAAAAGAATGAACGCTTGCTCTTTGCAGCTCATTCAGCTTTTAAAAAGGGAAAAGGGGAGGGGAAATAGGATCACTGTGAACTATCCTTGATCCTGTCTGACTGCCACATGTTCTGTAGCTTTCTAAGGATTCTCTAAAGTACAAAGGTTTCCATTACCACTGCCCATTAGGAAATATTGAGCTTGAGTTTGGCAGGCATCTTTCCTAGCTGTAAGCAATGTAAAGGGGAGTTGAGGAAAACGAGTTACCCCCATTTTCCTCAAACTCCAGCTGTTACAGTCATAATTTTGGCCTTATCCCTGTACCTCCTCAAATCACCTTTTTTTTTTTTTTTTTTTTTTGAGACAGAGTCTTGCTCTGTCACCCAGGCTGGAGTGCAGTGGCACGATCTCCACTCACTGCAAGCTCCGCTTCCCGGGTTCACACCATTCTCCTGCCTCAGCCTCCCGTGTAGCTGGGACTACAGGCGCCTGCCACCACGCCCAGCTAATTTTTTTAAATGTATTTAGTAGAGACGGGGTTTCACCGTGTTAGCCAGGATGGTCTTGATCTCCTGACCTCGTGATCCGCCTGTCTCAGCCTCCCAACAAATCACCTTTATAAATTTTGCAATATTTGTAAAACACCTGTCCTACTCATGAAATACTTTTTGAACAGATCCACACAAATTGATTTGTTTTCAAGATATTTTATATTATCTTATGAATAGAAAATTAGAATTGCTTGTCATAAACCAAAGTTAAGAGGAACATCAAGCCAGGGAAAACATGGTGACATTATTAAACCACATCCTGAGACTGATCCATGTCAATGGTTCTTGAAATGAGACAGGCTGTAGTCCTGATAAAAGGGGGATTACAAAGTATTTAAGTGATGTTAACAATAATCTTCCTAATGTTAAACTGTTTTAATACTCTGCACTGAAAAAGCAGTGGGAACCGCTGTATGATTCAATGTTATTCAATGACATAATCATGGACCAATAATTACCTTAAATAAAATCACTGGTTATGACCTAGGCTTTGGGTAACACTGAGTTAGGCTACTCTAGTCTTACATATTGAAATCTACAAATAAGTGTCTGGCTGAGTACTTTTATAATTTAAGTGAAATAAGGAAAGCTCAATTGCTAGCATAGTCTGTGGTACCTAATAGGTACGATGTAAGTGTTAATATTGAAATAAAAATCATCATTGTGATTGTAAAAGAGGGTTCGAGAGGGTTGAGCCACGTTTCTAGTCTAGACTCCATAGAGGAAACCAGTATGATCTTATGAGGTGAACTGCCTGTTTGTGTTTTATTTCTTTCTTTGTAAAATTCAGATGGTTAGAGGAGCAGTTGCCAATCGTTGCTCCCAAGCCTAGAGTTCATCAAATGTGCAGTGAGATCTGATTTGGAGTGGGGGTTTTGAGCTGACTACATCCAGGCCTCCCTTGTCATTCTCATCACAGCATTTTTGCGTTTAGTGATTTCATAGGGGAGGGAAGTATGCCCAAGAAGTTGCTCGACAAAGAACATTTCAAGGCCCTTCCACGTCTTCAAGCTCTACTGGGCCAAGATGCTGAGAGCATGCCTGAGGCTGCTGGGTTCCTGCTTGCCTCCTCTCTCATAGCTCCTCACCCACAGCACCCCAGAACTCTCGGCAGAATGATCTGTAGGGGACACGGGGTGTGCAGAACTGGACTGAGCAATTTAAGTTTTCCCGTTCAGCAACTTTTAGAAGTAACGCATTTAGAGGAGCCTCATTCCATTTCCACAAAGTGAGGTTTTATGACTTAAGGTTTAGTGAAATGCAGGACTGGGGGTGCCCACCTCAGTCAGCCATAAGGCAGTGTCATCTCTGAAGTCATGTCCATGGCTACAGCCCTGTTCTGGACCATCACCATCTCCATGGCCTTCTACCTCAACCGTCCCCATAGTCCATCATCCATGCACCAGGCAGGATCATTTTTGCAAAACCCAGACCATGTCATGACACTCCAATTTTCAAAGTGGAAGCGGCCTCACTTGACACTGAAAATATGCCCAACTCTCTGCTGTGGCCCATGTGGCTACTGCTCTACCCCCAGTGCATTTGTTGATCTCACTTCCTCATAGGTCACAGTAGTAGTAACCTGACTCCTGATCCTACAATGCAGGAAATCCATGCCCACCCCAGGGCCTTTGTATGTGCTGTTAACTAAACCTGGAATCAACTGCCATTGTATTTTCCAGCATAAATTCCTTCTTCAGAGACCTTCTTTAGCCTCCAACATCCACAGTAGCAACCTACATTAATCCATTCTTGCACTGTTATGCACACCTGAGACTGGGTATTGCATAAAGGAGGTTGAATTGGCACACACTTCCATGGGCTGTACAAGAAGCATAGCTGGGGAGGCCTCAGGAAACTTTTCCTTATGGTGTAAGGCAAAGGGGAAGCAGGCTTATCGTACATGGCCAGAGCCGAAGGAAGAGAGAAGGGGGAGGTGCTACAGGCTTTTCAATGACCAGATTTGGTACAACTCACTATCACTACAATGGGAATGGTGTTCAGCCATGAGAAACCACCCCCAGGATCCAGTCACCTCCCAGCAGGCCCCAGCTCCAGCATGGGAGACTACAACTGAACATGAGATTTAGGTGGGGACACAGACCCAAACCATGTCACCACCCTAACCCTAATATCACTCTTCCTCACCTACCTAATTAATTTTCTTCATAACACTTATCCCTACCTAGAATCAATCTTTGAACATCTTATTCACTGATTACCTGCCTGTCTACAGATATAAGCTCCATAATAGAGATGTTATGTAACTCAAATACTTCAACCTGGCACTTAGAATGCACACGAGTATTGTATTAAGACAGCGTCTCAGGCTTGGCACACCATTGGTGCTCCAATTATATTGTAAGATAAATACGTACATTTCAAGACAGTGTTTATATCTAGCTCCAGGTATTTCAGAAGCCACATTCTTTTTTTTTTTTTTTTTAAACGAAGTTTTACTCTTGTCACCAGGCTGGAGTGTAATGGTGTTATCTCGGCTCATTGCAACCTCCACCTCTCAGGTTCAAGTGATTCTCCTGTGTCAGCCTCCTGAGTAGCTGGGATTACAAGCGTGCACCACCACAACTGGCTAATTTTTGTGTTTTTAGTAGAAACGGCCAGGCTGGTCTTGAACTCCTGGCCTCGGGTGATCCACTTGCCTTGGCCGCCCAAAGTTCTGGGATTACAGGTGTGAGCCACTGCGCCTGGCCAGAAACCACATTTTTTATTCATAAGGAAGATTCATGTATTTGTTTTTTTTAACAAATAACTGTTGGGTGATGCCTATATGCTGGACACAATCCTACACCTTATGAAAAAATAAAATAATAAAATATACTTTCCCTGACTGAACTTACTTTCTGGTGTCAAAAATGGGGATGCTGATTCAAAAATATTCAAAATAAATTGCATAATTATAAACTTAAATAATTTAGGAGGTAAAGGTGTGTGGCGGCATGAGAGTTTTCAAGACTAACTTTCCAATGTGTGGAATGTTAAGGAAGGATTCTTTGAAGAATTTTAAAATATGAAAATTATTAGAAACATGTTCTGGTGGATTAGATGGTTTTTCAAAAATATTTATTTCCACCCAACCATGTCTCTCAACTGACTCATAATAGGGTGAGCAAGAATAGATTTTTGTTGCTTTCACTCATTAAGTTGTGTTATGCAACATCAATACCTGACTCATACAGATGGACTTCCATTTTCCTCTTACCTGGAAGCGCTTGTCTCTTAGTAATCCAAGTGCCCTCTGAGTAGGACCATCAGTCTCATTGTCTAGGCTGGAGCACCTATTGAGAATCTTGTGCTTCACCAAGATGTGCACATTTTCATTCATACTAAAGACCAAGCCTGGAAATTAGTTGCAGACTTCCTCAACAGATAGAAGAATGGGTAACTCAACACTCCTGTCTCAATGTAGCAACCCCAACCCAAATAAGTAACCCCCACATACACCATGAGTTTACTGAAAAGAAGATCTCACTCTTCCCTCGAGAATGTCACAAAACCCTCAGAAGGCATGAAACGAGAAAGTGGAGTGGGGGTTGATGAGGAGCAAGACTCTATACTTTCAATCAGTTCAACAACTGTTTGTTGATCATCTGCTCTATGCCAACTTGCACCCTCGGCCACAGCAGTAAACCAGACACAGCAATCCCCTGGCCATATAAAGTTTAACATTCAGGCCTAAGAAGGAGTCCTTTGGGAGCACAGCCCTACCCAGGATAGCGCATTTCTTCACACAGACATTTTTTTTTTTTTTTTTTTTTTTTTTTTTTTTTTTTTTTTTTTTGCTTTATTGACCGATACGTAAATTGCTCAAATAAGTTCTCATGATTCAGAATTACAAAGACTAAGAAGTAACATTAAAGGCGTCAAAGGGAACAGTATGTTAGTGCCTTGCCCTGAATTCAAACCCAGATGCTTTTAGCTTCACAAATAGACGTGTCTCAGGGATTCCTATTTAAGACCCCAAATAAAAACAGGTCTCTCTGGAAGTCTCGTGGTGATTTTTTGTGTGTATGTTTTGTTTTGTTTTGTTTTATGAGTGGCTGTCACCTTACGCACAAATGGTGAACTAATGAGAGTAAAATGGAGACTACATGATTATGGCTATGAATGAAGGTCTTTATAAAATATTTAGGAATGCGCAAGTGTTTCTTTCACCTTTAAGTGAAAGCAGCAGCAAAGAACATAGAAGCTTTAAATATCATGAGGATGTTTTCACTAGAAAAGCCTCTGTAGACCATCTTTGATAAGTACATAAAAATGCTGAGTAGCTACTTGCTATTTACACTAAATGACGGCTTCCAAAATGTTCCCAGAAGGTATATAGCGCTTGGAAGTGGTCTGAACAATTTCCTGAAAGATTATTTACTCCCCAGATTGCTTGACTCAATCTACCTCTGTAAAGCAGCCCAAGTCACCTATGTCCTGGCTGTTGAGGGTTCCACCGGCCTGGGTTCCTGGTGACCCCTCCATGAGTCACAGGAGTTAAGGTGAAAATGATCCTCAATTTCCTCTCCATATTTGCATTTTTAAGATGACTGGTCAGACCTTCAGGGTCTCTGTGACTCAGTAAAAGCAAACCCATTCTTATTCCTACCACCCCGTCCTTGCGACTGTAATGCCCAGGGTGGGGTTACCCCTTCCTGCAGATCTCAGTGGGTGGGGGTGCCTTATGGGGACTGGGGATTGAGACCCATGTCACGGGTACCCTGGGTTTGCTCATGGGGCTGGCCCCATTGCCCCCACATGGAAAGCTTCATCTTACACTTCAGTGAACAAAGGGCCTCGTGTTTTGCATTTCAATTATTTGTTTTCATTGAGTCTGAGGCTTTATATTCACAGAAAACTCACCCTTTTGATGCAACATTTGAGTATAATTACAAGGCACGAAACCAAATAAATGAATCATTGCAATACTTTAAATTAAATATGACCAGGTCTAGACACATGAGAGGGTTTTCATTATTCAGGGACACAAATGGGTAGAGATTTCAATTATGTCTAACAATAACTTCTACTTTTGACATGAAAGAGTGCCATGAAAATAAAAATGAAATTTATCTTATTGATGCAATTTTGAGAACGATTCATCTGCTTATTGTAACCAGTAGAATTTTATTGTTAGAAGTCAATTAAAAGTATTAAAAGACTTAAAACTTATAGGTAACAAAACCCAGCCATGGTGGAAAAAATGTATTTATTTCAATCGTAAAAGGAGAAAAAGTTGCTTAAACACTGAATGTCAAAATAAATGAAAATATAGAGCCACACAAAAACTCTACATGGATTTCATAGTGGTCATATTTATAATAGTCAAAAAGTGAAGGCAAGCTTAATGCCCACGGGCAGGTGAATGGATAAACAAAAGGTCGTGTATCGATACAATGGAATGTTACCCAGCGCCGGAAGGAGTGAAGTACCAATGTATGCTGGAAATGAACTTAGAACACATCAGACTGAGTGAAAGAGGCCAGACACACAAGGCCAGGGACCACATCACCCCGTGTATAAGAAATGTCCAGAACAGGCAAACCTACAGTAGTAAAGGTACATTAATGATTGTCAGGAAATGGAGTCAGGAGGGATTTGATCTGAGATGAATACTAATGGGTATCTTTTTAGGTGATAAATATGTCCTAAAATTAGATTGTAGTCTTAGATTTGTACAACTTTTTAAATTTACTAAAAAAAAAAGAGAGAGAGAGAACATCAAATTTAGAAATGCGGACTGCAGTGAGCAGTGATCATACATACCACTGCACTCTAATTGGGTGACAGAATGAGATCCCGTCTCAAAAAAAAAAGGAAAAGAAAAAAAGCCAGACATGATGGCTCATGCCTGTAATCCCAGCACTTTGGGAGGCTGAGACAGGCAGATCTCTTGAGACTAGAGTTTAAGACCAGCCTGGGCAAAACCCTGTCTCTACTAAAAATACGAAAATTAGCTGGGCATGATGGCACCCACCTGTATTTCCAACTGCTCAGGAAGGCTGAGGAAGAAGGGTCATCTGGGGAGGTGGAGGTTGCGGTGAGCTGTGATTGCACCACTGCACTCCATCCTGGGCAGAATGTATGTTTCTTTCACCTTTAAGTGAAAGACCAAGGAAGGAAAGAAAGAAAGGAAAGAAAGGCAGTCAAGAAAGGAAATTGAATACCCCGGAGTGAGACCCCATCTCAAAAAAAGAAAAGCAAGAAAAGAAATTGAGGTTTGTACTTTAGTTGGGTACACTGTATGGTATATAAATTACAACTCAAGAAAACTGTTTAAAAATTGAATGGAAGATAATACAATGACCATTCTCTCAAATGCCACCTATAACTTTAGAAAAACTCATTTATCTTATTTATTTTTTTTGAGGCAGAGTCTCGCTCTGTTGCCCAGGCTGGCATGCAATGGCACTATCTCGGCTCACTGCAGCCTCCGCTTCCCAGGTTCAAGTGATTCTCCTGTCTCAGCTTCCTGAGTAGCTGTGATTACAGACACGTGCCACCATGACCTGCTAATTTTTTGTATTTTTATTAGAGACGGGGTTTCACCACGTTGGCCAGGACGGTCTCGATCTCCTGACCTCGTGATCCACCCGCCTCAGCCTCCCAAAGCGCACCACTGCACTCCAGCCTGGGAACAAGTGTGAAACTCGATCTCGAAACAACAACAAGAAAACCACAAGTACCTCTCTATTCATCCAACCCCGTGGAATTTGTGTTTGCACCTCCAAGTTGAATCTTTTCCCATTTTCTCTTAAGATCTGCACTTTTCTCTTAAGATCAATGATCTAACCAGCCTAATGAAGGCTTTGCTTAATGATTTTCCTGTGCACTGATTCTTGCTGCCCTTTCTTCCCTCAGCGTTCTTTCTAATAAACTTGCTTTCACTTTACTATATGGATTCAATTCTTTTTTGTGCAAGATCCAAGAACCCTCTTTTGGGTTTGGATTGTGTTAGGATCCTGTTACTAGGATTTCCCAGGTAAGTGACAGTGTTGGATCACATTACTTTTCAGAGGGTTATTATAATGACAAGAGGAAAAGTAATATGACTTAGGAAGTGCCTCGCACCCTGCCTGCCGCACAGCAGGTCTCAGCTTTTCTCCTCTTTCTTTTTCTGCTTGCAGTGTCAGTTGATGGGCAGTGGGACTGTCTACTCTGCATGTTTTGAGTCACTTAACTCTTCCCACAAACCTGTGAGATACACTGTAATTATCTCTGCATTTTGTAGATGAAAAGACTGAGGCTCAGGGTGATTTTCCCAGGGTTATGGCACTACTGAGTTGAGAGATCAGAATTCGAACCCAGAAGTGACTATCTCCATTGGAGACCAAATGTTTGTGTCTCCTCCAGATTCAGAGGTTGAAATACTAACCTCCCAGCAATCATACAAGGTGGGGCCTTTGGAGGTGATTGGGTCATGAAGGTAGATGGAATTCCCATGAAATTAGTGCCCTATTGTTGCTGGAAAAGGGTCCAGAGCCAGACCCCAAAAGAGGGTTCTCAGATCTTGCACAAGAAAGAATTCAGAGTGAGTCCATACAGTAAAGTGAAAGCAAGTTTATTAAGAAAGTAAAGGGACAAAGAATGGCTCTTCCATAGACAGAGCAGCCCGAGGGCTGCTGGTTGCCCATTTTTACGGTTATTTCTTGATTATTTGCTAAACAAGAGGTGGAATATTCATGCCTCCCCTTTTTAGATCACATAGGGTGACTTCCTGACGTTGCCATGGCATTTGTAAACCGTCATGGCGCTGGTGGGAGTGTAGCAGTGAGGACGACCAGAGGTTGCTCTCATCGCCATCTTGGTTTTGTTGGGGTTTAGCGGCTTCTTTACTGCAACCTGTTTTGTCAGCAAGGTCTTTATTATCTGTATGTTGTACAGATCTTCTGTCTCATCCTGTGACTTAGAATGCCTTAACCCTCTGGGAATGCAGCCCAGTAGGTCTCGGCCTCATTTTACCCAGCCCCTATTCAAGATGGAGTCGCTCTGGTTCAAACATCTCTGACACTATCTACAGAAAGGAGCTCTGCAGTGCTCCTTCAGCCACGTGAGGACACAGCGAGAAGAATGCTGTCTGCAGCCCCTATGAGGGTTCACTCCAGAACCTGACCATCCCGACCCTAACTCAAACGGCCAGCCTCCGGAACTGTGAAAAACACATTTCTGTTTTTCATAAGTCACGGTCTGTGGTCATTTGTTCCAGCAGCCTGAACTAAGACATTCTGCAAAGCCCAAGCTTTTAACCACGAAGCCTCCCCTACTCCTATTTACTTACACATCTAATGCTGTGGTCAGTCCTGTTTGCACACTCAACTGCCAGCTCGCCTCTACTTTTCTGGAAGATCCCTTTTTCCACTGGAGAAGGCTATAGAAAATGTAACTGCCACCAGGTGTGGTGCTCATGCCTGTAATCCCCAGCACTTTGAGAGGTCAAGGCGGGGGAATCACCTGAGGTCAGGAGTTCAAGACCAGCCTGGCCAATATGATGAAACCCCACCTCTACTAAAAATGCAAAATAATAATAATAATAATAATAATAATAATAATTAGCCAGGCATGGTGTCGGGCGTCTGTAATCCCAGCTACTTGGGTGGCTAAGGCAGGAGAATCGCTTGAACCAGGGAAGCAGAGTTTGCAGTGAGCCAAGGTTGCGAAACTTCATCTCAAAACAAAAGAAAAAAAAAAAGAAAAGGAAATGTAACTGCCTGAAGTGTTCTTTCTGCTCACTGCACAAACAAAATCAATTCACAGAGGCTTGGCATTGCAGTAAAGAGTTTAATTGGTGTGAGGCGGTCCATGCCATACAGGAGACGGAGTTATGACTCAAGTCAATCTCCCCAAGCATTTGGGGGCTAGGATTTTTCGAAGGTAGCTTGGGGAAGGGGCGGGGGTGGCTAGGCAATGGGTGCTTGCTGCTGATTGGCTGGGGTGCAATCACAGGGGTGTGGGAAATTGTCCTCCTGTGAGCTAGGTTGTTTCTGGGTGGGGCCACAGGAGCAGTTGGGAGGTCCAGGTGGAGTCATCTGTATCAGACACACAAAAAACCTATAAAGGTATCTCAAAAGGCCAACCCTAGGTTCTCCAGCAGGAATGTTATCTGCAGTAGTAACTGGGAATTTGCATATCTTGTGACCTCCAGAATAATGGCTGGCAATTCGTTATAGCTACACCTTCGCAGAATTCAGCCTCCTCTCTCCTCCCAGCCGGGTGGCCTCTCATTGGCTTTACACAGGCAGTTGAGTTTGGGGAAGTGCTATTACCACGTAAACTATAAACTAAATGTCTCCCAAAATTAGTTTTGCTTAAGCCCAGGAATAATTAAGGGCAGCTTGAAGGCTGAAGACCAGAGCAGCCTTGGCTCGATCAGATCTCCCACAATGCCGTAATTTTCTCACTGACATAATTTTTGCAAAGGTAATTTCACAGATGTGACAGACATGCCCTTTCCAACTTCTCTGGCAATTAGGGCTTAGATATATAACCCAACCGCAGCCAGTGAGATGTGAGGAGACCTCTTCTGAGACTGTGAGGACTTCTTTTTCTTCTGCAATAAAGATATAGAGACAAACAAAAGGACCACAACTCCCACCTCCACCCACTGCCCTTCTAAATTCTGCTATTGTTATGTAAAAATGCCACCATCAAACTGCCAAAACCATCTTTCAGTCAGCAGTGGGTGAGTAACTCTGCAGTAACAAAAAGCCCTCTGGCCTCAGTGATTTAAATGACATTTCCTGGCCTGGCACAGTGGCTCATGCCTGTAATCCCAGTACTTTGGGAGGCCAAAGTGGGCAGACCACAAGGTCAGGAGTTCGAGACCAGCCTTACCAACATGGTGAAACCCTGCCTCTAGTAAATATACAAAAATTAGCCGGGCATGGTGGTGAGCGCCTGTAATCCCAGCTACTCAGGAGGCTGAGGCAGGAGAATTGCTTGAACCTGCGAGGTGGAGATTGCAGTGAGCCAAGATCATGCCACTGCACTCCAGCCTGGGCAACAGAACAAGACACTGTCTCAAAAAAATTTAAAAAATAAAATAAATGACATTTCCCCCAGTTGATCCTAGTACTTGTCCACTCAGATAGGCTGGAACATTCTGGCCACTGTTTTCACTCAGATCCAGCCTGCTAGAGCAGCCGCCATCTCCAGCATTATTTGTTTTTATTGGTTTGTTGTTGATATTTTTAGGCCAGCAGACAGAGAGACCCTCAGAAGTACTTTCTTAAATTCAGTTTCCTTTTTTTTACATTGGCAGATAAAATTGTATGTATAACTCTGTACAACATGATGTTTTGAAGTATATTTATGTTGCAGAATGACTAAATCTGGCCTATTAACACATATGCACAATTTTATAGATACAATTAGAAACAATTGACTTGAATGCTCCCTTTTCCTATTTTTGTATATTTGAAACTTTCATAATAAAAAATTGACATAAATAAATAACATTAAAGGAATTTTGGGCCAGGCGCGGTGGCTCACGTCTGTAATCCCAGCACTTTGGGAGGCCGAGGTGGGCGGATCACGAGGTCAGGAGATCGTAGCCATCCTGACTAACACGGTGAAACCCAGTCTCTACTAAAAATACAAAAAGAAATTAGCCGGGCGTGGTGGCGGGCTACTGTAGTCCCAGTTACTTGGTAGGCTGAGGCAGGAGAATGGAGTGAACCCAGAAGGTGGAGCTTGCACTGAGTCAAAATTGTGCCACTGCACTCCAGCCTGGGTTGCAGAGTGACACTCCGTGTCAAAAAAAAAAAAGAAAGAAAGAAAAAAGAAAGAAAAGAAAAAAAAAAAAAAGAAGGGAGTGGGTGTCTTTATGAGGCGTAAGCATGTGCTTCTGATAATATGAATCACCCGCGAGCGTTTGTTACCCAGGTATACACACACACACTACTCTGGAAATGTGTTTTCAAGTTTTATTTTCCTGATTAGGGGTCTACATTTTCTTGCCGTTTTGTGTGACGTCTCTAACAGTACTTAGATCTTGTCCTGAAACTATCTGAATCATTTCTTTCTTAACATGCAGCAACATGCATTTATTAACAGTGAAATCTACCTTCTGTTTTTTTTTTCTGTGCATCTTTTGAAAGCATCTTTAGCTCATCAATTTACCTTGATAATTCCAACTCAGAAGAGCTAAGCATCATCTGCAGACTTAATGATTTCATTGAAAAAAAATCCTCCTCCAGATCATGTATTTTAAAATATTAAATAACACCAGTCCAGAGGCACGTCTGTAACCTCCCAAAGGGTTCACCTTGCCCACTGCCCAGACAGAGCCAAGTCATCAAAGGGGGGAATTGCAATAGAGAAAGAGTAATCCATGCACAGCCGGCTGTGTGGGAGACCGGAGTTTTATTATTACTCAAATCAGTCTCTCTGAGCACTGGGGGAGCAGAGTTCTTAAGGATAATTCCGTGGGTGGGGGGAAGCCAGTGAGCCAGGAGTGTTGATTGGTCAGGGATGAAATCACAGTGAGCCAGGAGTGCTGATTGGTCAGGGATGAAATCATAGCGAGTCAAAGCTGTCTTCTTGCGCTGAGTCAGTTCCTGGCTGGGGGCTACAAGATCAGACAAACCAGTTTATTCATCTGGGTGGTGCTAACTGATCAAGTTCAGGGTCTGCAAAAATATCTTGAGCACTGATCTTAGGAGGAGTTTAGGAAGGGTCAGAATCTTGTAGCCTCCAGCTGCATGACTCCTAAATCATAATTTCTAATCCTGTGGCTAATGTTAGTCTAGTCCCCAGGGAAGAAGGAGGTCTGCTGTGGGAAGGGTGATTACCGTCTTTGTTTAAACTATAAACTACAAACTAAGTTTCTCCCAAAGTTGTTAGTTCAGCCTATGCCCAGGAATGAACAAAGACAGCTTGGAGGTTAGAAGCAAGGTGGAGTCAGTTAAATTAGATCTCTTTCACCGTCTCAGTCATAATTTCGCAAAGGCGGTTTCACGTCTGTCTGCAATCCATTATTCAGAGGCATTCCCCTTGCTTCCTGCTAAAAAATGAATTATTTCCTGCTGACAAAACATTGATCCTGAGCCCAGGATGGTTAATGGATTAAGTATGTTTGAGTGTCAATCATTGTCAGGGGGGTTTTGAATAAAACCTAAATTAATTGGCTACATTCACTCTGTGTTTTCTACATACCCTTTTTATAGAATAAAAGAACTTGCTTGTGATGTTTAATGAAGGCAAACAGCACTTCATTAATGTGTTATCATCAGCACTGCCATCTGTCCCATCAGCCTACATAACAAGCCAGGCAGCTGGAGGGATATAGTTCATGGCCTTTTCTTGGGTTGAGGAGGCCAATAGCAGGGAAACATGAACACCATTAAACAGGCTTGATGAATAGATCTAGTGATGGGATCTATTTTGAGGATGTGTCTTTGCGTGGCTGTCTTTTCAAGCCTGTTTCCCTGATGCCTGTAGGCCATCAACAATTCTAAGATGATGTGTGCTTTTAGCAGGGACTGAGCACTTAAATTATGTAAAGCATTGTGTTGGATGGAAACTTTCTATTATCTCTTTAAATCATCAAAGCAGCATGATGGGTTGCAACTATTCCCATTTCCAGTCGTGGACATGGAGAACCCAAGAATTTGAAGGTTGAAAGTTGTCCTAGGTTCAGAGAGTAAGCCTAAGAGCTGAGGTTCAAACAAAACATTGATCCTGAGCCCAGGACGGTTAATGGATTAAGCATGTTCGGATGTCAATCATTGTCAGGGGGTTTTTGAATAAAAATGGAATCAATTGGCTACTTATGTCCTATATGTAGCCAATAGAGCCTCTCTCTCTATACACACACACACACACACACACACACATATATGTGTATGTGTGTATATATATATATATATATATAAAACCAATGTATGTACCCTAACTGTATCCCTCCAGCTTCCTGGCTGGTTATATCAGCTAATGGGACAGATGGCAGTGCTTATGATAACATATTAATGAAGTGCTGTTTGCCTTTATTAAATATCACAAGTAAATTGTTTCCTTATTCTAGAAAAAGTGTATGTAGAAAATATAGAGTGAATGTAGCCAATTACTTTAGCTTTTATTCAAACACCTGCTGACAATGATTGACACCCAAACAAACTTAATCCATTAACCATCCTGGGCTCAGGATCAATGTTATGTCAGCAGGAAATATTTCATTGTTTATCAGGAAGCAAGGGGAATGCCCCTGAACAATGGACTGCAGACAGACGTGCCTCTGGATTGGTGTTATTTAACATTCCGCCTACCTGAAAAGAGAACATTTGCTGTCTTAGGTAACCACCATGGCTGAACTCCTGCAGACACAGCAGGGCTCAGCAGCGTTAGAAGATGCACAGGGTGGAGGAGTTAAGACAGTTTTAGAATACTGTTGATGCTGGCATGTTTCCAGCTTGGTGACATTAAACAAGTCAATTAACTTCTCTGAGGCTCAGTTTGTATTCAATATGAGCACATCTTACTGGAATTTTTTTTTCTTTTTTTTTTTTTTTGAGATGGACTCTTGCCCTGTTGCCCAGGCTGGAGTGCAGTTGTGCAGTCTCACTGCAAACTCTGCCTCCTGCGTTCAAGCGATTCTCCTGCCTCAGCCTCTAGTCTCCTGTAGTTGAGAGTGCACCATCATGTCTGTTTAATTTTTGTATTTTTAGTAGAGAAGGGGTTTTGCCATATTGGCTACGCTGGTCTCAAACTCCTGACCTCAAGTGATCCACCTGCCTTGGCCTCCCAAAGTGCTGGGATTACAGCTGCGAGCCACAGCACCTGACCTAATACATTATGGCATTCACCCCCACCTCCGCAGCAGCTGTTTCTAAACACTGGAGAGCACTAATCTGCCTTCCACTTCTATAGATTCCTTCTCTCCTTCCTTCCTTCCTTCCTCCCTTCCTTCCTTCCTTCCTTCCTCCCTTCCTTCCTTCCTTCCTTCTTTCCTTCCTTCCCTCCCTCCCTCCCTGAGGATAGGAGAGGAGAGTGAGGATAGGAATTACAGATAAAAGATAACTCGGTGTGCTTACATAAGCATTATCTTATGTAAGTGTTGAATTAAAGATGCCTTATGATCGTATTTAAAATTCACAAAACACACCCTCCTGTAGGTGTAATCAGGTTCCAAAGATAAGAAGGACTTCTCAACATCTATGCTCAAGAGCTGAAGATTGCAGCTATTTCAACATGGCGTGGGCCAAGCTCAGTTCTGCTACATAATTAGTCCCAAGTCCTTAGTGTATTTAACAGGGTGTCTTCAGGAACTGCTTCTGCTCATAGCCCCCAAAACCACACTCATACTTACCCTGCCTAGAGGGCTGTGGGCAAATATTTTGATCTGGGAGAATGCAGGCTACATAAGCTTGAGTGTGTGTGTGTGTGTGTGTGTGTGTGTGTGTGTGTGTGCATGTTTGTGTTCATGGATCTGCCAAAGTATCCCAAATTGTCATAGAGTGTCTGGCACACAGCAGGTGTTACACAAATGCTTACGGAAGAGATGAGTGAATGCATGGAGATTCCAATGACAATCACAAAAAATCCTATGAAATATCAAATTTATGGCCGGGCGCGGTGGCTCACGCCTGTCATCCCAGCACTTTGGGAGGCCGAGGCAGGTGGATCATGAGCTCAGGAGATCGAGACCATCCTGGCTAACACGGTGAAACCCCGTCTCTACTAAAATACAAAAAATTAGCCAGGCGTGGGGGCGGGCGCCTGTAGTCCCAGCTACTCGGGCGGCTGAGGCGGGAGAATGGCGTGAACCTGGGAGGCAGAGCTTGCAGTGAGCTGAGATCGTACCACTGCACTCCAGCCTAGGCGACAGAGCGAGAATCCGTCTCAAAAAACAAACAAACAAACAAACAGAAATATCAAATCTAGAAGCTGGTGATGCTTAATATATTTTAAAGCGCCCAATAGAAGGAAGAACATCCTTCTAATTATTACATAGTGTTTATTGCAGAAAAATTCTATTTAGGAGAGAGTCATGTCACTGTCACTGTACAAAGAAATCTGGGGTCTGACTGCTGGCACTGTGGGTGCTCATGCTGGGGTCGGGGGACACGTTCCAATATGCTGTTTCCCTGTTTGTGTGTGGTGATATGTTTTACTGTGTAATCACGTGTTTTTCCTCAACCTTTCTTTCATGCTGTGACTCTTTTCCTCCTCCACATCTCAGTCTTGTGCCAAATCCTCAGGTAAGGGACAACTCATCAGAAAGTGAGAATCAGAAGTGCCTTATTTTTAATGTCCAAAGTTTTAGTCCTAAGGTGGTTGGGGTTGGGGAGGGAGACTGTGAGCAACAACAATGCAGTATTTTTAGAAAATCCAGGAGAATTCGAGAGAAAATCTGTGTGTGTGCTCACATGCTTACATGCCTACATTTCTGGAAGATGCACATTTTCGCAGGAGCCCAGGATACACTCTCACTCTCGGGAGGGAGAGGAAGCAGCTGGGGAAAGTAAGTCTAAAGTCAACGGTGGATTCCAGAGAAATGGGGACTTGTCCTGTTGGTGAGAAAGAAAAAGCCTAGATAATGTTTAGAGCATTTGAGTGCGAAGGCTCAGCTCCACTTTCCAAGATGGAGCTCAGGGAGATGAAAAATCCGTAGTGTAGAAATGGATGCACCAAGCCCTCTGCCCCCCATCACAGCTGACTTCCAGTGAGGAAGGATCTCTTGCATGGGATGGGGCAGGCTTAGCAAGAAAGAGCCGGAGCTGAAGGAGTCATGTGTCCTGGGACAATTAAGGACCGGCAGTGGACGAAACAAGAGCCCTGCTGTCACCAGCCCCAAGAGTCCCCAACTCTCAATACCCTGGGTGCAAATAAGCTCCTCCTGCATGGAATTTAGAGACAGGGAATCACCCCAAAAGTGACTGAGACTGTTATATCCTTTTGGGGGACTCTAAACAGATACAGAAAATAGAGTCCTCTAAGGGGATAGCTGGCTCTATCTGAACAGAGATACTGACAGAAATTAAAGTAGGTCATATTTCTGGCATAATTGAGCTGGGTGGTAGCCTAAAAGTTTTTGCACATTTTTCTTGTAAATTCATAAATATAAGTTTATGTGCCTAATTCTCCCTGTCTTTCTCTCTCCTTCTCGCTCTCTAAGTCAAGCAAGTGATGGTCACGAGTTACGGAGCAGCTGGCATCTCTATCTGATCACACACAAAGCCTCCTGGAAACCACGTGGCCATATTGGGGTTGATAATTCAGGTAGCAGAGTTGGCTTCCAAGCCAGGGGCAGGAAGGACAAACAAACCACAGACTCCACAACAGGAGGAGCTTTCTCTGAAGTGCTACTGCCCAAGAATCAGAGACCTTTCGTGGTGGCCACTGTTGTATAAAGCTGAGACATTGGCTTCCGTTCTGGCCTTTCTGGGACCACCCTCCCTTTCGCAGCACATGGAGATGCCCCAGGAGGCCCAGGCTCAGCACAGGCCCAGCCTCCCTCCCCTCTGCGGCATCTGGAGAAGCTCCATGCAGGATGTGGCACCGGGCCTTCTGAGCCAGGAACCCTCAACTTGGCCATCTCTATAACTTTAGGAAATAGGGCGGGCCAGAGTTACCACCGAGTCCAAAGACCAGAGCTACACTGAGTGCCACCTTGGAATGCACAATTATTTGTGGCAATAAAATATGTGGGAAACATTGACATTTAGCTAGAAAATTGAGGCTCTGACCTATGCACCACACCTATAAACTCCGTCTACCTAAACCTCAGTTTGTTTGTTTTTTATTTGGTCTATTTCATCCTTTACCACCCTGGCTGCTCAATGGAGTCACCCCAAGAGTTGAAAAAAAGTGCTAATGCTCAGGACCTACCCCCAGAAACAGTGACTCAAGTTTTCTGGGATGAGACCCAGCTGTAAGTATATTTTAAAAGCAAAACAAACTAACAAAAAGTTCTCAGATGATTCAAATGTGTAGCAGGGTATAAGCATCTCAGACTCACTTTTGGAATATTTGCAATGCAAGATTTTTAAAAATATGCATTAGCATCTATATTAGGGCAGCTTTGTGCCCCAACAGGATATAAAGGACTTCTCCCACGATAAAGTGGGAGAACAAAGAGACAACTCTTTCTGAAGAAAGCAAACACACACACTCACGGTGTGCTGTGCAGGGGCCGTTTGTCATCGGCACAAGCCCACGTCCCATCTGTGTTATGATAAGTGGCTTTAGTTGTGCAAGTTTTCTTGCCCTTCTCAGTTGGGATCCGGGGGTTTGTGCTACTGATGATAAAGAATGGTTCTAAGACACTTCTCCGGCAGAGGAGTGTAAGTTATGGCTCTGGGTGAAGGACAACTACAGATAAAATAAGGCAGAAGAGATGCCGGATAGGGCAAGGTTTATTATTTGAGACCTAAGGCAGAGCAGCTGTGGCCTGTCTCAGTCTTCTGACCTTGTAAAGGGGTGATGTGCAGAAGCGAAGGACAACGTCATGATCTTCAGGAAAAAATAGCGAATCAGATTTTTCAACGACGTACAATGTGGTATTTTGATATACATATACATAGTAAAATAATTACTACTGTTAAGCAAATTAACATATCTATCTCCTAATTTATGTATTTATTTTTGGTAAGAGCCCTTGAAATCTACTTTTTTTTTTTTTTTTTTGAAATGGAGTCTTGCGTTATTGCCTGTGCTGGGGTTCTGTGACATGATCTCAGCTCACTGCAACCTCCGCCTCCCATGCTCAAGCAATTCTCTTGCCTCAGCCTCCCGAGTAGCTGGGATTACACCCGGCTGATTTTTGTATTTTTAGTAGAGACAGGATTTCACGATGTTGGCCAGGCTGGTCTTGAACTCCTGACCTCATGATCCACCCACCTTGGCCTCCCAAAGTGCTGGGATTACAGGTGTGGGCCACCATGCCTGGCCTGAAATTTACTTTTAACGAGTTTCCAGGATACAATACAGTATTATTCACTACAGTCACCGTGCTGTACATTAGATTTGTAGACTTACTCATCCTGCATAACTGAAATGTTGTACTCTTTGGCAAATGTCTTCTCATTTTGTCCTTCTCCCAGCCCCTGGTAACCACTGTTCTACTCTCAGCTTCTATGTGCTCGACATTTTAACATTCTGCATAGAAGTGAGTTGACGCAGTATTGTTCTTTCTGTATCTGGCTAATTTCACTTGGCATAATGTCCTCCAGGGTCATCAATGTTGTCACAAATGACCTCCTTATTCTTAGGCTGAATAATATTTCATTGTGTATGTGTGTGTGTCCATATACAGTATTAGTCCATTCTCATGCTGCTGATGAAGGCATACCTGAGACTAGGTGATTTATGAAGGACAGAGGTTTAATGGACTCACAGTTCCACATGGCTAGGGAAGCCTCACAATCATGGCAAAAGGCAAGGAGGAGCAAAGGCAAGTCTCACATGGTGGCGGACAAGAAAGCATGTGCAGGGGAACTGCCCTGTATAAAACCATCAGATCTCGTGAGACTTACTATCACCAGAACAGCACAGGAAAGGCTTCTGTCAAGTCTTTGTGTGGCCATCAACATAGATAACTCGCTGCCCACACAAGTGGCATGGATGTCACTCTGGCTAAGCAGGTAAACTTCTCCTGGAATTTTATTCATAATTCATTTCCCATCCACTGGGTCCCTCCCACCACACAGTGGGAATTATGGGAACTACAATTCGAGATGAAATTTGGGTGGGAACACGGCTGAACCATATTATATACATACGTATATATACATCTATATGTGTGTGTATACATACATACACATGGCATTTCCTTTAACTATTCATCTACTAATGGACACTTAGATTATTTCCATATCTTGGTTACTGTGAATAGTGATGCGATGAACATAGGAGTATACATATTTCTTTGACATACAGTTTTTATATCCTTTGGATATATACCCAGAAGAGGGGTTGCTGGATTATATGGTAGTCATATTCTTAGAATTTTGAGGCACCTTCCTACTCTCTGATAACAGCTGTACCAGTCTGCAGTCCCACTAACAGAGTGCAAGAGTTCCCATTTCTCCGCATCCTCACCAACACTTGTCTTTTTGTTAATAGCCATCTAAACAAATGTGAGGCCATAGCTTACTGGTGTTTTCCTTTGCATTTCTTTGACGATTCGCAATGTTGAGCACCTTTTCATCCGTTTAATGATGTTGGCACTTTCATAAAACAGGTGAAGCGATGCCTTTACGTTAGACATATTGACCTTTGCTATCTTGTTCAGCACCTTTGAGCTTTTGTGTAGGAGGCAAACTTCATAAGGTGACTATTAGGAAAACCTGCTAATTCTTTAAGAAAGTTGATCACCATTATGCACATTACATATCCATAATATTCTTATCTAATGAGAGTGATTTGGAAATTCTGTGAATGCCTGTAATTCGTACAGTTAGCTCCATGGGAACTGGGTGCCAAAACATAAGGAATTCACCCCCTTGCCCACTAATAGTTTACTTAGAGTGACCAACAATCCAAATTTATCTGATGACAAAAGGTTCCCCAGGATGCAGGATTTTCAGTACTAAACAAAATGTTCCCCAGGATGCAGGATTTTCAATACCACTCACAGGGAAATCAGCATAGTTGGTCACCCAAATACTGCAAAACATTCTGAATAACCTCACAGATGCACTTATCTTACCCCCCATAAATTAAGTGCAGACTTAACTTGTGAGTTTAAACTCCAGAGACAGGAAGCCTGCTCTAGAGAAGAAAAGGACAAATTCTGGATTTGTCCAGCTAATGCAAAAAAGTACCTCCTGCCTCCAGCCTACATTTTTGCACGGTGAATCCCTGAATTCATCTTTCCAGAACCTACTCAGAGAAAAGGAGCCCACACCCTGTATTTTAAAATTGGCAAGGAAGGGTTGCTATGGTGTTCATGGCTGTCATTCAGAGACTGGTCTAAGATAAGCGTTGAACACACTGCAGAATCACTCCTTGGCACTTTGATCAAACAGGTGAAGAGATGCCTTTAAGTTAGACATACTGACCTTTGCTTTCTTGTTCAGCACCTTTGAGCTTTTGTGTAGGAAGCAAACTTCATAAAGTGACCATTAGAAAAACCCGTGAATTCACTAAACAAGTTGATCACCATTATACATGTTACGTACCCACTATATCCTATCCAATATTATATCTTCCAACATGAGTGATCATCACTTTGATACCGTTTTATTGGTGCAGGCAGAAAAAGTCAGGGGAGTATTTTTATAGGGTTTTATGGCCTGGGCTGGGTCATTTTTAAGATAGGTCTTGCAAGGCAGGAAGCCAATTGGGATTAGTTGTGGATTGATAGACACAGGGAGGAAAAGGTCTCAAACAGAATCTTGATAAGAAAAACATAAATCATGATAAGTAAGCAATTTTAGTTGTTTACAGCTTTAATTTCAGGGTCTAGTATTCTCTGGAGCAAGCAGATAGTGTTTGTTCTGAGTATTACTAAATATAGGAACCAAAATATGCCCACTCTCAACACAGGAACAGGACATTATAATGGATTTTGTTCTCAAAAAATGTTAATATCATGGTTATTTATTATTTTGCAGGGGGAGCAAAACCTTTGTTTTTGAGACGGAGTCTCACTGTCACCCAGGTTGCAGTGCAGTGGTACAATCTCGGCTCACTGCAACCTCCTCCTCCCGGTTCAAGTGATTCTCCTGCCTCAGCTTCCCAAGTAGCTGGGACTACATGCATGCGCCATCACACTGGGCTAATTTTTGTATTTTTAGTAGAGACAAGATTTCACCATGTTGACCAGACTGGTCTTGAACTCCTGGCCTCAAGTGATCCTCCTGCCTTGGCATCCCAAAGTGGTGGGATTACAGGCAGGAGCCACTGTGCCCAACCAGGACCTTTGTTTTTCTCCAGGATATTATCTTCTCCCATTGTGTCAAGTCTTAGTGGGACCATCAACACAGATAACCCACTGCCCACACAAGTGGTGCGGATGTGACTCTGGCTAAGCAGGTAAACTTCTCCTGGAATTTTATTCATAAGCAGAAGGATACAAAATTAAAATGATGATAGTTGATTTTCCAGCTGTATCACTTTGACAGTTTAATTAATTAATTCCTGCAAACAGTTTTTCCCAAATTACCTTTTACCCTGTGCGTTTTGAATATGTCTGGGGTTTCCCATCAATCTCTAAGCATTTATATCACTTTAATATTTTTTTTTGTAGTTGTTGAAGTAAGCCACAGTTTGCTTCTGTTAGATTCAACCAAAGGAGACTAGTTGATATATGTAACAATTATTATAAAAACACTCTTTTTTTGCAGCTCCTGTCTGGTCCCAAGAAGCCAACGCATCAGTAAACTACCCTGAGAGTTACTTACTTAAACTCCCTAAACAATACCTTCCAGGATCTCAGAGGTGGAAGATAAGGTCCCTTTCACTGAGAAACTCTTTTTCATTATTTTATTTATTCTACAATTTGAGTTTTTCTCTTGTGCCCAGCAACTGTTGTAGGCACGGGGAGTGGCACAGTAAAGAATTCCTTTGCCTTCAGGGAATGTGTCTTGTAGTGACTATAAAATCCCAATAAGCAAGTAAATATATTACATGCCCAGAGTCAATTCTTATTTTAAAGAAAAAGAAAGATGAAGTGTGATAAAGAGAAAGAGAGAAGAGTTGCTATTCTACCAAGGCTTAGTCGGGGAAGACTTCATTAAAAAGTGGCATTTGAACAAAGATCTGAAGGTTGTGAGGCTTTGTGGGGATCCAGGCAAAGGGAGTGGTATGTGCAACCCAGGGGCAGGGGTGCAGCTTCAGAGTCTGGGGACCAGCAGGGCCAGCATGGCTAGAGCTCAGAGACCATGGGAGGGCTGGTAAGAGATGAGCTCAGAGAGGTAATGGACAGGTGTTCCAAGACAGGTCTTCCAGACTTGCAGGTTATTATAAAAACTTTGTCTTTTGTTCCCAGTAAAATTATAGTCACTGTGGGATATTGAGTAGATGTGTAATATGGCTGATCTGCATTTTAACAACATTAATCTGGTTGGTGTATTAAGAGAGAACTGAAGCAGGGGCAAGGATTAAAACTAAAGAAAAAAGAAAATAGGGAAGAAACGAAAGAAAGAAGGAAAGAACCAGGCCACAGTGTGTATAACCAGCTCTCTAAAATTCAATGTCATCAGCTTTGTGAGTTGCCTAATTCAAAGTTATTTGTTCATCTTTGGAAAAAGCAATTTTTAAAAACAAGGAGCTGGGCATAGCCTTGAAACTCTACAAGGTACTTCAGACAAGACTGACAACCATAATTGGGAAATATCAATGTTTATCTCTCTGTTTCCCTAACGATCCCTGTTCTACCAAATCCATTTCAGTCCTGCTTTCGATGTTGATATATTAGGTAATAATGCTCATTGCTAAAAAGTGCCAACGTACTGTGCTTGTTCCCAAGAAAATGAGGAAAAATGTCAGCATCTGAGAGACAAACTAGACTTCTGGTGCCAAACCCAGCCTGTGAAAAAAGAAAATCAGACATCCAGAGGCTCCCATGTGTAAACAAAACTGCCACCAAATGGTTTTTTAAACCTGAAAAATAAAATTGCTTCAGACTTAGGAGATGTGTCCCAACCACAGACACAGCCGAATTAGTGCTGGGGCTTCAGGCAATGGTTTTTACAGGGAAATTCTGATTACATGCAAACTGCAGAGCGTTTTTTTTTTCTGGTCATGGAATCTCCTCTGTAGATGAGTTCCAAAAGGCTGTAGGCATCATACATAGATGTACAAATTATATATAAACTATGATATCGTTTGACTGTGTCCCCACCTCAATCTCATCTGGAATTCCCACATATCGTGGGAGGAACCTGGTGGGAGGTAATTGAATCATGGGGGCAGGTCTTTCCTCTGCTGTTCTGGTAGAGAGTGAATAAGTCTCACAAGATCTGATGGGTTTATAAGGGAGAGTTTCCCTGCACAAGTTCTCTCTTCTCTTGTCTGCTGCCATATGAGATGTGCCTTTCACCTTCCGCCATGATTGCAAGGCCTCCCCAGCCACGTGGAACTGTAAGTCAAATAAACCTCTTTTGTAAATTGTCCAGTCTTGGTTATGGCTTTATCAGCAGCATGAAAACAGACTAACACACTACTTATATCAAACAAAACACACTAGCAGTAGCAGCAATAATAATAACTACTTGTGAAAGGAAAATATTTTGTGTTCCCAAAATTACTAAGCTAAAGGAAGTCAAGATGGACACTGCTTAGAGCAAACCCGCCTCTCATTCAATTCCAAGTCACCCATCTGCTCACTGAGATAAATGCATACCTGATTGCCTCCTTTGGAGAGGCTAATCAGAAACTCAAAAGAATGCAACAATTTGTCTCTTATCTACCTATGACCTGGAAGCTCCTTCCCCGCTTTGAGTTGTCCTGTCTTTCCATACCAAACCAATGTTCATCTTACATATGTTGATTGATGTCTCATGTCTCCCTAAAATGTATAAAGCCAAACTGTGCTCTCACCACCTCGGGCACATGTTGTCAGGACCTCCTGAGCCTGTGTCACAGGCGTATGCCCTCAAACTTGGCAAAATAAACTTTCTAAATTAACTGAGACCTGTCTCAAACTTTTGGGGTTCACATACTCCTGAACGACTTGCTTTTCCCTGTAATTTTCAACTTATGGCCTACAAAGTAAAAGTAGGAGGATTTTCCAACATCTGCAACATTCTCAGGAAGGAAATCAATTAATGTAAATTTGTCAAGTGGATAATCAATCATTTATATAATTAGCCAGAATTTTTAACCCTTACTTTGTACCCCAACCTATGTTAGATGCCCTTGGAGGATGCCAAAATAAAGGAGTCACAGCCTGTATTCCAGTTGAGGAGGTAGGACCTAGAGGCACCATGCTGTGAGGAGTTAGTAGCATTGGGGAGATGAATGAGGTAAGGGAGAGGTGTCTTTCTAGGGAGATGCTCCACTGATCCTTGAGACTGAGGCTGGGTGGGAAGGAAGATGGAAGGAAGAACAGAGATACCAAGATTTAAGAGAGATGAGCCTGTGTCAGGGAGGAGGAGGAGAAAACTCACCTAAAAATACGCTGAGGGCAGCTGGGGCAAAGCGGAGAACCAGGGAATCAAACAGTGATAACAGCTCATTTCTTAAATATTGCTATGTGTGTGATTTTTTTTTTTTTGTAATCCTTTTAGAAATTTTGGCAATCCACCCATGTGACAAAGGTCTAATATCCAGAATCTACAAGGAACTTAAACAAATTTACAAGGAAAAAACAAACAACCTCATCAAAAAGTGGGCAACGATAGGAACAGATATTTCTCAAAAGAAGACATTTATGTAGCCAACAGACACATCAAAAAGCTCATCATCACTGGTCATTAGAAAAATGCAAATCAAAACCATAATGAGATACCATCTCATACCAGTGAGAAAGGTGATTATTATAAAGTCAGGAAACAACAGATGCTGGAGAGGATGTGGAGAAATAGGAACACTTTTACACTGTTGGTGGGAGTATAAATTAGTTCAATCATTGTGGAAGACAGTGTGGTGATTCCTCAAGGATCTAGAACCAGAAATACCATTTGACCCAGCAATCCTATTACTGGCTATATACCCAAAGGATTATAAATCATTCTACTATAAAGACACATGCACACATATGTTTATAGCAGCACTGTTTACAATAGTAAGACTTGGAACCAACCCAAATGCTCATCAATGATAGACTGGATAAAGAAAATGTGGCACATATACACCATGGAATACTATGCAGCCATAAGAAATAATCAGTGCATGTCCTTTGCAGGGACATGGATGAAGCTGGAAGGCATCATTCTCAGCAAACTAACACAGGAACAGAAAACCAAACACTGCGTCTTCTCACTCATAAGTGGGGGTTGAACAGTGAGAGCACATGGACACAGGGAGGGGAACATCACACACTGGGGCCTCTCTGGGTGTTGTGGGGGCAAGGGGATGGAGAGCGTTAGGACAAATACCTAATGCATGCAGGGCTTAAAACCTAGATGACAGGTTCATAGGTGCAGCAGACCACCACGGCACATGTATGCCTATGTAACAAACCTGCACGTTCTGCACGTGTATCCCAGAGCTTAAAGTAAAATTAAAAAAAAAAAAAAATTCTCTGTGTGTTGGTTATGGAAAGATGTACAGATAAACCATTAAGTAAAAGTCACCAGACATCTAAGTTTGATCTTATAGGAGACTAACAGTTTCCAGAAGGTATGTGAGGTTTTCCTTGGACACAGTTGCGAATCGCCCTGGACTGGGGAAGAAAATTGATAGAGCCAAAATTCAATCCCAGGTGTGTCTGGCCACAGAGCCTGTGTTCCTAACCATTCACAGCCTCTTTATATTTACACACTTGATCTTTAAAAAACAAAACCACCTTTAGAAGGGTTTCTTCTGCATAGAAAAATTCTAGCTAATTATGCAGAAGAAATAGTAGAAATTGAAAATCATAATTCCGAGAGCCTGAATAAAATTGCTCCTAGACCAGTAGCTCCTAGACCAGGAGTAGCAAAGTATGCTGAGGCCATTTTTTGAAAGAGGATCGAAGCTGGCACCAGGGGACCCTGCTGGCCAACCGTAATATCTGCCTCCAGATACAATGCAACAAGAAGTTCCAACACAGTCAATGAATTATTTTTGCCTAAAGAACGAAGCCAAATCTAATGAAGGTTGTAGATCTATCTACCAATTGACAGAAGATATGTGGTATAGAGATAAATATGTTACATAAAAGTTCCAGCATGCAGGCAGCTGATCACAATGTGAGAAAAAACACAGGAAAAACTAATCTGCCTTTTCATTGAAGAAATGATGGGTCAGTGGCAGTGGGGAGGGAAATGCCTTCCAGGTAAGATGTAAGAGATTTATCAACTAAATGCAATGTGAATACTTATTTTTTTTGCACTCTAACAAACTGGCTATAATAAAAGACATTTTGAAGTGATCAGCAAATTGTTGGAATAATACTAGATGAGTATTAGATACAACTTAAGCATCCCTAATCCAAAAATCCAGTCCAAAATGCTCCAAATTTGTGAAATTTTGAGTACCTACACGATACCACAAGTGAAAAAATTCATATGTGACCTCATGTCCAAAACCTTTGTTTCATGCACAAAATTATTGGAAATACATAATTATCTTCAGGCTATGCATACAAGGTGCATATGAAGGACAAATAAATTTTGTGTTTAGACTTAGGTCCTGCCCCCAAGATATCTCATTATGTATATGCAAATATTCTAAAATCCTCACAAGTCTGAAATCTGAAACAATTTTAATCCTGAACGTTTCAGGCAAGGAATCAACCTGTACTATTAAGTAATTATCATTAATGTTTTAGAGGCCATAATTCCATTGCAATTGTGTCAAAACATCATTATTTGTTAGATTTATATGCTAAAACATTGATTATTTAAAATAGAATAGTGTCTGTAATTTGTTTTAAAATACACCAGGAAACGAATGGGTGCATCTATAGATTAAACAAGATGATAATTTAAAAAGTAATTAGCATATGGGGATTTGTTATACTTTTATCTCAACTTGCAACATTTTCATAATAAATGTCTTAAAATGTGTAAAAAGAAAAGATATAAAATATTCAATTTCTATTTTAGTTGTTTCCTTTTCTTATCTGGGTTGATTTTTCTTCTAGTCACTTCTCACTTCCTGCTGTATAATATAGCTGTTGTTTTTTTGTTTGTTTATATTTCTTCCTTCATAATGTAAGCCCATGGAGACTAGTGCTTGTTTGACGTTCTCACTGTTGAATCAATCTTCAGTACCGAGACCAGTTCCTGGAGCATGGTAGGGGCTTGCTGAATGTTGTCATTGTTTATTTATTTATTTATTACTTATTTTATTTATTTATTTATTTATTTATTTGAGATGGAGTCTCACTGTTGCCCAGGCCAGAGTGCAGTAGCACGACTTTGACTCACTGCAATCTCTGCCTCCCAGGTTCAAACGATTCTCGTGCCTCAGCCTCCGGAGTAGCTAGGGTTACAGGTGTGTGCCACCACTCCCTGATAATTTTTGTATTTTTAGTAGACACAGAGTTTCACCACGTTGGCCAGGCTGGTCTCCAACTCCTGACATCAACTGATCTACCTGCCCCAGCCTCCCAAAATTCTGGGATTACAGGCGTGAGCCACCGCACCTGGCCTGTCATTGTTTATTATTTTGAGTACCAAGTTCTAGTCCAACTCCTCGAGACAGTCTCCAGGTAGCCAATAACTTTGGAGAACCTTGCACTTCACCCCTTCCTCTTAAACACTCGCAAAGCACGTTAATATATTGACATCTCCTTGAAACATCACCTTAAATAAAAAATTTGCTTATTTTTGAGGAATGGATTTCTTCTACTGGAATACTAACATCTCCCAGGATTTGTCTTCACAGAAGACACTGTGGGGGATGCTGGCTTCCAGCGTGAACGTGGTTCTTTGAGAGTCAAGCAGTGGGATCCAGGCTGAGCTGAGGAAGGGGTGAGTGGGGAGCTGGGAAGTGGAGCTTCAGTAAAGTGAGCCTGACTCCCGTCTCTCACGCTCCCCACTCACGAATGCGTGGGTGATTTCTCCAGAGAAACCCCAGCGCCGTCTGACTTCAGGGAGAGAGTGGAGGGGACCCGTGGGACATGAGGGCTGGGAAGAGAACGCTCACGGATAAGAGGTCTCTGCCGAGGAAGGCCTGCTGGTGCTCTCAAGGGAGCATCTTCAGACCAAATTCTGCCTGCCTGGGGATGGATTCCAGAGACGCTTTTTAAAAGTCACCACCAGATCCGGAAGATTGTCTCTCTGAAGCTCACACAGAGGTGTGAGATCAAAAGACTCTTTGCCTTGTGTTTCTAGCTCCCCCTGAAATATCCAGAAGTGCTTCCAGAAACGCCTGCATTGGGAAGCTTTTCCATTCCCTAGCCTCCAACCCTGTGCTTAGCTCTGACATATAGGGAACTCACCTGGAGAAGACACAAGAGAAAAGGAAGAAAAACCAAAGGTACAAACAACAGCAAAAACGTTAATAGCTGAGCTAGTCTCTCTTAAAATAATAATTTTAAAATTTAATCAATTCATTGCGTTATCTGCTGGTCCCCTTTTAAATATGTTTGAGGGAGAACTCTGCTCAGAAAAACTATACAGATATCTAAATTTTCACGGCTGAAGAAATTAAACGGAATCTCCCCAAAGCGTGGGGTGAATGCAAGCCATCGCACTGTTATGTAATATACAGGAAGCACCACAGAAAAGGAGGGGCTCCATCTCCATGGTGTATCAACTCACCGCTGCAGAATGTCACTTTCCATATGCAAGAGCTGGGGAATGCCATGCTCCGTGCAACTTGGGGGGCGGGGCGATGGTACCAAACACTTCCCAAACCAGGGCCCCACCTCTCATCTTGTCCGATGCCTTTCTGAGATTACTCGCCACCTGTGAGCAAGAACACGTGGTTAGAAATCAGGCTCTCATTAAGCACCGTTGTCCTTGGCTCACCTTCAAAGCCTGGGCTCCTTCTATCTTGGGTCGTTTGCAAGACCTCCCTATTTCTTCCTGGGAAACAAGCTTAATTGATGTATTTCCCAGTGTGTCGACTCAGTCCTGCAGGAACCCATGGTACTAAATTAAAAGCTATGTTTCACATTTTGAATGAGATGTTAGTGGTGTCTGTATTAAAATTAATGAGAGCAGCAGCCCAAGCTGCAAACTTCAGTTTCTTCAAGGAAGCCTGAACATCCTGTCCAAAGTGCCAAGGGAGAAAACACTGTTTGAGTCAATGACAATCTTTTAAACTTTAATAACATTTTGTTTGAAAATAAATAATACAGGTCCCATATGATTCGAATCTTTATATTACATTACATTTTTTCATTTTGAAAATTATTATCCTGTAATAGCTAATAACTAACCTCACATAGCACTTATTCTTTGCCAAGCGCCCCTCTCAGGACTTTACAATTGTCGAAGTATTTAATTCCCTGAACTGCCCTATGAGGTAGGTGCTATGCTGATCCCTCTTTTATAGACCAGGAAACTGAGGCCAGGCACGTTAAACAACTTGCCCAATGTTCCATGGTCAATAAGAGGCTTATCCAGGACGCAGATGAAGGCAGATTTACTTGAGTCCGGTTTTTTAACTTTACAGCAATGGCCCTCAATTGGTTGCGTGTTTCAGGAGACACCTGGAACGCCTTTTAAAAACACCTATACTGAGGCTGATTGCATAACAATTGTGTAAGGACTTTAAGACCAGGCTGTCACTCTGGAACCCTGGAGTGGGAGGGGGAGTAGGGGTATTTAGGTAAAGCATTTAACTTCTCTAACCCTCAGAGGCCTCATCTGTAAAATGGGCTAGTACTGGCCCCACCTGGTAAGGTTGTGGTAAGCATTAAATGTGCGGCGTTCACCTGTCCTAGTTTACTTAAAGTGAGAGGTTTCCTGGGACTTGGGACCTTCAGTGTTTAAACAGAGACAGTTAGGGACAAACGGGGACTATTTGGACACCTTCATTAGATGAGCTGATGCTGTCATATCAATGCACACTTTACCTAGCATGCATAAGCATAGAGTCAGCAGTCGTGATCCGATTCATGTTTTACACACTTCTATAGTACTTTAAAGCCACCCTTCATGCATACAAAGGGTTTTTAAGACAGGAACAAGCAGGCACACTTGAAGGTCTGAAGAAGGCAGTGTGGGTGGAGCACATACAACAGGAAGTTGCTTTTGTCAATCTCAGTAGTAAGAAGGCAATAAAAAGCCAGAAAACAATGTACAGTGATGGGGATCCAGTCTGGTCCCATTACTTGCACCACTGGAGAGTTTGAGATGGGAAGAGGTCGAAATCATTACCACAGAGCAGCCAGTACAAATCACAAGTGTGAGTCCCACTAATGACACCACTTATGAGGACACAGACTCCAAATGCAGTGCTCAGCACACAGAAAGACTTCCCTAACCGGCACTGGCTGCAGCTCTGTTCAACTCTAATGAACATAGTCATGGAAGAGGGGTGCAAAGATAAGGTCAGCATTGGAGGGCAAAGGTGCTAACTTCTGACACTTGGCCTTTACTGATCCTTAAAATGTTATCAGTATGTCTGTACCTTAGTACTACTAGTGGAGTCAGGACATTTCTAAAGAGTGCTGGGACTGTTACTTGATTGTTTCATGTCTTGTGGGTCAAAATCCTTAGAGCAAAAGTTCAAAACCAACAAACAAAAATGCTTACCTTTTGCTCATGGCTTTTGTTCCGTTTCTTTTGTAATTTCTTTTATGAATTTATCTGTCACATCCAATAATAAGTAAATTTGAAAAAAAGTTATAACATTGAAATTCTGCCAGAGAGCTAATTTCTCATAAGTTGAAAATCATAGGAATGAGGGGGCTTTTGAAACAGCAAGCGAGAAGCAATGCAAAATCCCTTCACTCCCAGATGTCTTTGCCTCTTGCATGTCTACTCTTTTCCATTGACCCTGGGATTGCAAAACCCAGAGCCTTCACTGACCAGGAAGGTAATAGACATGAGCAATGCAGACCTGGACAAGGAAAACCAAGAGTGCCGATGGGACCATGAAGGGCCCATTACACCCTTATGAGTGTTAGAGCCAGGAGAGGGAGGCCATCCTCTTACAATGTAGCTCAGACTCCAGAATCATCAGCCTGGTCCGCCCTCTCAAAGACCAAAGTTCTTATGGCCATGAATGATCTCACCTCCCTTCCCTGCTGCCCAGACCTTCCTCCATTCTTTTTAGATCTCTGCTCCTGTTTCCTGTGCTCCAGCCAAGCTGGCCTCTGAGCTGAACTTGGGAGATACCAGGTGGGTCTCAGCCTTAGGACCTTTGCCCACACTGTTTCCAGAGAACCATGTCACTGAATCCCTTACCTTTTTCAGATCTTCACTGAAATGTGAGTTTCTCAGTGAGATTTTCCTTGGCCATTCTTTCAAAGATTGCATCTGTTAGCTCCTGCGTTGTTGCTCTTCCTTGTTTTGGTTTTTCTTGTGAGCATTTGCCATTGCCTGACACAGGACATATTTAATTATTTTATTTTCTGTCTCTCCCATTCAAAAATGTAAGCTCCATAAGGGCAGAGATTCTGTTATTTTACACATATATAATTATGCATATATATTTTTAATATGTATGTTTTACATATAATATATAACACTATATTATATTTAATATATTGTTTCTATATATTAATATAAACATATAAGTATATGTTTTATATTATATATATTATTAGTATATGTTTAAGTATACTATATAATTATGTATGTTTACATATTTAATAATATTACTATATATTTAATATGTTATTTAAATTATATATTAAATTATTAATTTAATAATTATATTATTATGTATATTATTATTCCAGTATATATATTAAATATATTAAAATTCAGCGCCTAGAAGAATACTTGGCAATATAGCACTTGACAAATATTTGTTGAATAATGTACAAGTTAAAGATGAATCCTCAAATAAGAACTACACCTCTGCTTAAAGGGAGAGAGCATAGTGAGGGTGTGGCAAATAAAATACGTTAGTGGGTAGAGTGGATCCTGGTGGCAGCCAGTTTGCCAGGTTTCCATCACCATTTCATTGAGTCAATTTACTTTTTTTTTGAGATGGAGTCTCAATCTGTCACCCAGGCTGGAGTGCAGTAGCACCATCTCGGCTCACTGCAACCTCCGCCTCCTGGGTTCAAGCAATTTTCCTGCCTCAGCCTTCCGAGTAGCTGGGATTACAGGTGCCCACAACCACACCCGGCTAATTTTTGTAGTTTTAGTAGAGATGGGGTTTTGCCATGTTTGCCAGGCTGGTCTTGAACTCCTGACCTCAGGTGATCCACCTGCCTCGGCCTCCCAAAGTGCTGGGATTACAGGTGTGTCTGGCCCAATTTACTTTTTTATTAGCACACAGGACCTTTCTATACCTTGTCATGGAGAGAAGTGCATGAGAAGTAGAGACAGGAAATAAAGGCAAAGGTGAGGAAACAGAAAGAAACTCAGGAGACTTTTAGACTAAGTCAGGCATGATGACATGGTGGCCCAAAGACTAGCTGGCATCAAGAAACAACTTTGGTGGACTCATATAGGATTAAAACAAAATAAAACTTTTTTTTTTTTTTGAGACGGAGTTTCGCTCTTTTTGCCCAGGCTGGAGTGCAATGGCACAATCTCAGCTCACTGCAACCTCCGCCACCTGGGTTCAAGCGATTCTCCTGCCTCAGCCTCTCAAGTAGCTGGGATTACAGGCATGTGACACCATGCCTGGCTAATTTTTGCATTTTTAGCAGAGACTGGGTTTCTTCATGTTGGTCAGGCTGGTCTTGAACTCCGGACCTCAGGTGATCCACCCGCCTCAGCCGCCCAAAGTGCTGGGATTACAGTCATGAGCCACCGCGCCCGGCCAAAAAAAAATCTTAAAACTAAGGAGACTTCAGTTTAAAACAGAGATATCTGGTTTCTCTAGAACAATTGGAGACCTGTCAATAGAGACCCTCTGTTTCTGCAGGACAAGGATTGGCCGACCCTGAGAGACACCTGTTCCATTTCTTTTCCATTCCCTATGGAGGCCCTGGAGACCCTGAAGCTCATCTGTAGGGTTAGCACATGCAGATGAGGAGAAATAAGGGCCAGGGTGGTCTGCAGTGTTCGGGGGGGGCTGCCTGGGGGAGGAGAAAGTGAAGGAAACAGAGCTGAGCCTGGAGGCATAGGCAATGCTCCCTTCAAAGCATCCTTTGGCTACAGGAATCCTGTCCTTCAACCAGTTACAAAGTTGGAATTTTGGTTCAGGAAACTTTGTAGGGAACTGAAATTTTCATTAATTAGAATTCACTTATCATTTACTTTAAAATTGCAACTGGTATTGTAGGAAAATGTTAATTCCTTTAAGCTGTATATTGTGTGTGATTTTTTCTTATTAATTTGCTTTTCTGATTTCACTTATTTCAAGGACCTGATTGCAGAAAATACAATTGTTCTTTGGCCTCATGGATCTGTGCTCAAACATTTGCCAGTGGAAACCCAGTGCTGCATCCTGCTGTCAATGCCCTCCAGCCAAAGCCAGAATAAGGTACCTGAGGTTGAACAGGCCACACTGATTTCTCTTTGCACTTCATGGGGAACTGAGGGGCTTTCTTATTCAAAGGGTGTTAGAAAGAGCCTAGTATAGGATTCAGAGACAGGCATTGGGTGATTAGGGAGGGTTCAAAGAAGCAGGGATTTAAAAAAAAAATTGTGGATACATAGTAGGTGTATATGTTTCTGAATAAAGTACATGAGATGTTTTGATACAGGCATGCAATGTGAAATAAGCACATCATGGAGAATGGTGTATCCATCCCGCAAGCATCTGTCCTTTGTGTTACAAACAATTCAATTATACTTTTAGTAATTTTTAAATGTGCAATTCAGTTATAATTGACTATAGTCACTCTGTTGTGCTATCAAATAGTAGGTCTTAGTCATTCTTTTTTCTTTTTCCACCCATTAGAAGCAAGAATTTAAGCTTTAGTCATTCCTATTACCTGGGGCAAGAAAATGTTTGGAATTTTGTATTTTGGCAAATGTTTTTGTCTTGCCTGTGTTCAGACAAGATTGTGGGATGATACTACCATTGTCTTAATCCATCATGGTCACAAAGTGGGCTTCTGTGATATCTATATTCTGTGAAAATATTCCTATTTTATAAGAGAATAGCAAGGCCTAGCCTATGTCAGATATCAGGGACAACTTTTCTTCTTTCTCACTGGGTTATTACGAAACAAACGAAGGTCCTACCTTACCCTCATTGAGCTTACAATCAGGAAACACAGACAGGGATTAAGCAAAAAGTTAGTCATACAATTAGTTAATTCTTTAACCTTGTGGTAAGGCCAGTGAAGAGTAAATTCTGCAAAAGTCTGTCCACTAAGCTCAGCAAACTTATTGTGGGAGAAATGGGTGGTGTGGGATAATGAGCCCCAGAGAACACAGGCTTTTCAGAGGTTGAGAATTATCTATGTCCACGTATACTTTATTTCTATCTGTATATGGAAAAATAAAGCAAGCATATATAAATTTTTTGTATTTTAATGCTTACACCAATTACACACTCAGGTATAAGGACTGATTTTGAGATAAAGTTGCACGTCCACAAGGGAGCCCCCATATGGGTTTGAAGCCAGAGGTCAAATGCTCCTTTAGCCACCTTCTTATGCTGCTAATCTCATAATATCCCCTGAACACTCCAGTGGCAAGTGGATGTCAACTCAGAAACTTTCAGTGAAAGGGAACTATAAAGGAAATAAGTCATTGTTAAACACTGGCATCTCTGTCTTCATCCAGGAACTGAAGGGCACAACAGGAGCCGCTGCTTTAAAGATGCTTCCAGGGCTGACTCACAAGTGAATCAAACGGAGTGTGGCTGGCCTCTTCCTTATCCCATGCAAGGGTGAATGAGAATAAATATCCATGCCATTATCACTTTCCATGGTGCACCTTCCTGTCATGCAACTTGGCTGGCCAGTTTCAGGACTGGCCTCAGAATCAATGAACAGTGAATTATTTATATCAGCAGCTGCTGCAAAGTGTTTCCAGCTGTTGTTTTAGGAAAGACATCTCGTTCTTTTCAAACTGTGCCCTTGCCTTTTGTACGTGACCAAATCCATCATCAAAAATGAATGCAGTTTTCTTTTCCTTTTCCAGATAAAGACACACTCCCACACAGCGTCCCTCAGCTCACTCTTGGAAAGTGACGTCAGTCCTTGCTGTGTAATTTTCACTGTCATCTTGCTCGATGGGATTCTTAACGACCACTGTGTTTGATCTAATCTGATACGGTTACACATGAGATAGGTTCTCCCCCCACCAAGTGCAGACACTTGAGAGTCATTTGTAGGTTACCATGCACCACTTCACAAGGGAGAAATTGAAGGATGGTGCCCCACAAGGACTTGCCCCCTTTCTTCCATCATCAAGCACTGCTCAGAAACATAGCTCTCTTTCCCAGTAACAGAGCAAAAGGACATCAGCAAGACAAAATCATAACAACTTCCAAAGAAGTTCATTGAAACCATATGGTCCTTCTATTGCTTTTCATATATATGCAAGTCCATTTCCTTTAGGAAGTTCTTTCACTCTCGTGGAAGCAACCAGTCAATAGAGAAACTAATTTGAGAAAATACATTCAGTAAATATTAACATGCTAACCAGATTCAGAAGGGAGGCTTTCATTTCTTTATGAGTCTTCTGGGAACGTATAAAGGGTTCTGATATAAGGATGTCTTGAGGAACCAGGAGAAGACCTAGAATTAAAGTCTGCATGGGATTAAATTTGCTGACAACTTCAGACGAGAGATTGCAAGAATTTGGGATGGGGAAGGCTGTCATGAACCCCAAGAGATAAAGTGAGGAGCAGAGTTGAGGAGAGGATTATTTTTTCTCCTAAAGAAGAAAATGCTGGTAATGACTGTAACCCACCAAGGACTGGTGATTTTAACATGATTACGAGATAGCAGCATTGACATGGAATTTGTAGTTCTCTCCATGGGCTGTTAGCAGGGGTAGTGACAGTGCTCTGCTGTGTGACTGTTCAGGTATCAGAACTGGGGGATATAAAGGCAGAACCTGGCAGTAAACAAGGACTAGCAAGTTGGTGTGCAGGTACCAGGGAGACTTCTACTTGGGGTTCTGCAGAAAACTAACAATAAACAAAACAAACAAAAAAAAGGAAGATGCTTTGAGGATAGCTGAGTTCTTCTTTTAGCAAGTAGAGAGGTAGAATTCATGGAATTTGTGAATAAACAATACTGTACCCTGAATTTGTCACAATTGAGTTGAAAGGGAAAATCGGTATCTGTGTGTATCTGTGTGTGTGTGCGTAGTACAAACTCGCCTGTTCCCTACTTTGCAGATGAAAGGTATAAAGGAAATAATTTAAAAATTTTTACTTTCAGTGGTTATTTCTAGGAATTGGGATGATGGGCAATTTCTCTTTTCTTATTTACATATTTCTTAAATAAGGTACCATGAAAACTGAGATTGTAAGGAGTTAAAGATGAACTTTTTTTGAGAGAGTTAACAGAACATAACGTAAAGAATATTGTCTTATGTGGGTTCAGATCCTAGCTCTGCTCCTAGCCATTATAAACCTCAATTTTTTCTCACTTTTAAAGATATTATACTTAATATTATAAGTGTAATTTAAGATGTCATTTTGTATTTGATAGAGATGTTTTTGTCTGCAACTGACAGAAAACCTGACCACATTAGCTTAAACAAATAAAGATATTTTTAAGAATATAACACAAATTCCAGGAGTAGATAATTTGGACAATTGGTTTAGAAGCTCAGTGCCCTCTGGGCCAAGGGCTTTGATTTTTCTGGGCTGCTCTCTCATAGTCACAAGATGCCTGCAGTAGCTCTAGCCATCACAGCTTTGTTCAAAGAAGAAAATGAGGAGGAGACCGGGCGCAGTGGCTCATGCTTGTAATTCTAGCACTTTGGGAGGCTGAGGCAGACAGAATGCCTGAGCCCAGGAGTTTGATACCATCCTGGGCAACATAGTGAAACCTCGTCTCTACTAAAATAAAATAAAATAAAAAATGTTAAAATTAGCAAGGCATGGTGGAGCATGCCTGGAGTCCTAGCTACTGGGGAGGCTGAGGCAAGAGAATTGCTTGAAGCCAGGAGGAGGAGGTTGCAGTGAGCCAAGATCGTGCCATTGCACTGCATGCAGCCTGGGCGACAGAGCAAGACCCTGTCTCAAAAAATAAAATAAAATAAATAAAAATAAAATAAAATAAAATTTAATGAGGAGGAAAGTAGAGGAGAAGATGGTGTATTTGAAAAGCAAATGTATTTTCCCCAACCCCGTGGCTGACTTCTGCTTCTGTCTCCCTGGGTAGAATGTGGCAGTGGCATCTGGAAGGCAACCAGAAGAGCGTGGTTAGAAGGCCGCCAGGAGGAGCGTGGTTAGAGGGCCGCCAGCTCAGGTATTTCTTTATAGCAATGTGAGAACAGCCTAATAAAAAAAAAAAAAAAAAAAAAAAAGAAGGCCGCCAGGAGGAGCATGGTTGGAATGCCGCCAGGAGGAGCGTGGTTGGAATGCGGCCAGGAGGAGCGTGGTTAGAGATTGCGCATCAGGTCATCCAAAGAGCGTGTGATCATCAGAGCCCTGTGCTTGACACACAACAGACAATTATTAATGCCGCTCTTATTCTTATCACATTTTTACAGGAACGACCTTTTTTCTTTTTCACAAACTTTCCTGGAAGTGCCATGCACATCCCTAAGGCACACTTGCTCCATCTATCCTTTCCCAGTCGTCAATACACAATGATGAGTAGAGTCACTTGCAACCTGCTCACACAGCAGCTTTTATCAGCTGAAGCCATTTTTCCCAGTCTTGTCTGGCAACGCTGGACATTAGGGATCATTTACTTGGGTCCAAAATGGTTATCAAGGGCTCCCTGGAGAAACATATCCTAGAAAAGCTTCCCTTACCTCAGAGGACTGACCTACCTATGAACAGCGGCTCTCACAGACCCCAGAGGGATGCAGACTGCCTGGAGACTCACCTTCAGCCGCTCTGAAATAACACTGCGCTTAGAAGGCTGAAATCCGGCACTTTCCATGCAAAGGGCAGAGATCGCTGGCAGTTTTGCTTTCTTATTATCTGCTTAATTTATACTTTTCTGGATTCTTGCCCTCAGACGAACAAGATGGTTTAAACATGCATGATTGGAAAACTCAAAGAACGCTGGTTTCATTTGTTTGCTTTTTAGCCATACAGCAGGCAAAAATTAAAATAAAATAAAAAAAAAAGTTGTGGGCTGAGAACATGGAAATCTAAGTTAAAATCCCAGAATTGGGACATATTTTACCCATGTGATCTTTGTCAATAATAATCATAGTTGTGATAACAATAATAATTTATCTAAGGTCTACCATGTAGCAGACAACATGCTAAGACATTTATGGTCATTATCCCATTCAACGATTGCAACAACCTTATGAGGAATACTCTGCTTTTTTTTTTTTTTCCAAGATGGAGTCTTGCTCTGTCACCCCGGCTGGAGTGCAATGGTTTCACCTCGGCTCACTGCAACCTCCGCCTCCTGGATTTAAGTGATTCTCCTGCCTCAACCTCCCACATAGCTGGGATTATAGGCGCCCGGCATCACACCCGACTAATTTTTGTATTTTTATTTCACCATGTTGGTCAGGCTGGTCTTGAACTCCAGACCTCATGGTCTGCCTGCCTCAACCTCCCAAAGTGCTGGGATTACAGGCATGAGCCACCCTGCCCGGCTGGAATACTCTGCTTTTATCTCCATTTACAAATGAGGAGACTGACACTCTGAGAAGGGAAACAATGGGTCCATTTCCATGCACTGAGAAAGAGATGGACCTGTGCTTTTTAATTCATGTATGTTCTCTGTTTCTCACCACCAGGCCGTATTCTGACTGGCCTGTGCCCGTCTTGTAAGCATCTCCTGTACCAACCTCTAATTAAACCCATTAAAAATATTACATTTGCCACATCTCCCTAAAGGTCCAATAAAATTTCTCATTAATTCTTATTTAACATGGTGCAGCATTTAGCTCAATTCTAGCTCTATGTTCAGATTCTCTTGACCTCAGAGAAATGACTGCAAAACTCAAATACTTCCCTCTCTGTATTATCATCTGGGAGTTTAGCCAAATAATGTCTTTGGAGCTGAGGGAGATGTGAATCCAAAAATGTCTGTTACTTTGTTTATTTCTACAGAAGACTGAGGTGACTGTTCAAGGAATGTGCCCACCACCGAGGAGGGAAGGGAAGGAGGATTTGAGACAGAGAAAGAGAGAAGAGGAACGAGAGATAGAGGAGAGAGAGGTGGGGAAAAAGGGAGAGCGAGGGAGAGAGAAAGCGAGAGAGAGAGGAGGAAGAGGAAGAGGAGAAGAGGAGGAGAGAAGGAATGATTGAAACAGCACAATGGAAAGTACAGTGCCACCTGCGTATTTTCACAAACCTTTATCATCAGACACCCCAATTCACTGACATTAAGGAAGAAGAAAAACATCCGTGTCTGCAAAGCACATGCAGACAATGAGGAGCTAATGCATGGAGACAATTCGCCACGTGCTTCCCTTCCTTTCCCCCTCGCTGTCTGCCTCATGGGTTCTCTGATCACACTACTTCTGTCTCTGGGGACAGCCCATGTTTATCCATCAGAAGCAAAGCCTTTAGAGGTGCTCTGTTTACTTTGAAAACTTCTTCTTAGGACACCCTTTGAGAGACCCCACTCTTCTCTTCCCATGACTTTCTACATTAGTATGTAGCAAAACTAGAGATACAGAATCAAGGGCTGTCAGCACAAGTGATGTTTAAAGCCATGGGAACAGGTTAGATTACTTCGAGAGTGATACAGTGCCCCATATCCACATTTAGTAATTGCATCCATGCATTTTCTATTTTCCCCAGGAAGAAAACTTCTGCGGGTAGCATATCCATCACGCACTCCTGCGTACCCTGCAGCGCTTGTCTGAGTCGGGGTCCTCATGGTAGGAAAGAATGTGGAATGGCACGTCTGGGTCTGCCCCTAACCACGGCAAAACATCAGATACGCCCCAGTTGAGGGATAGCTATAAGATACTTGAGCAACACTCTTCAAAACTTCCAAAGTCTTCAAAAACAAAGTCTGAGAAACTCGTAGATAAAGGGAATTGAAGAAGACAGGATGACTAAATGCAATGTGGCCTCCTGGACCCTGGAAGAGAAGGACATTGAGCAAAAAATAAGGAAGTCAGAATAAAGTATGCACTTTAGTTAATAATAATGTATCAACATTAGTTCAGTAATTGGGCTGGGCATGGTGGCTCACACCTGTAATCCCAGCACTTTGGGAAGCCGAGGCGGGAGGATTGCTTGAGGCCAGGAGCTCAGGACCAGCCTGGGAAACATACTGGGGCCACATCTCTACAAAAAACAAACAAATAAAAATTAACTAGGCATGATGGTGTGAGCCTGTGGTATCAACTACTCAGGGAGCTGAGGTGGGAGGATCTCTTGAGCCAGAAAAGTCAAGGCTGCAGTGAGCTATGGTTGTGCCACTGCACTCCAGCCTGGATCACAAAGCGAGACCCTGTCTTCAAAATAAATCAATACCTAAACAATATTTGTTCAGTAATTGTAACAAATGTACTTTGCTAATGTAAGATGTTAATAATAGGGGCAAACAAGTGCATGGATATCTTCTAAATTTTTCTATAAACCTAAAACCGTTCTAACAATAAGATATATTATTGGGAGAAAAAAGAAAGCTAGGTCAGTTGGGTCCTGCCTGGGGTTCTGTCCTGTCTGGGCACTGAAATATTAGAAATATGATGTGAGGTAGCTCAGATTTTAAACTGCTGCTGGAGAATGTAAATGACTTCTGTCCCCATCAAAGCAGACAGAGCCCTCCAGTGGACACTGAAGATGTTCTGCAGCAGCACGGGTCTCCACTCATTTGTGTTTCTGTGACACTCACCTGCAGGTTGACTGGAGCCAATACACCCCACAGACACATGAATCAGGCCAGCTGGCTATCACCTGCAGCAAACGTCAACATCTGGTCATCCAAAACCCAATCATGACATGGTTTAACAGGAATGAGTTGTTCATTTTACATCAAATTACCAACTTAGACAGCCTTTAAGTGTTCCCCCATTCAATTCTTTACCAAATTCTGCTAGTTGCAGCTTAACTATAGATGTAGACGGTCCACACCTCATCATGTCCATCAGCACCAACCTGGTCCACACGACCATCTACCCTCCTATCTGAACAATTGCAAGAGCCCCGATTGCCCCCAGATCCTCTCATGCCTCTGCCAGAGCAATCCTCTTACAGAATAAATCAGACCTTGCCCCTCCACTTAAATATCTTCAACAACACCCATTGCATCGGGAACAAAATTTACAAATAAAGAATCCCAAGAGTGTGCAATAGACCCCAGCTCACACACCACCTCCGCCCTCCATCTCCTGCCCCTTCCTCTTGCTCACTGTGCACAGTCTTGGGGTCCCTCATTGGAGACAAAGCAACAGGTCAGCCTTCAGGAAAGGGGACCTCGTTTCGACACCTTCACGTAAGAAGGTCCAAAATCCTAGCTGAGCACACAGACTTGATTAGCATTGCTGATTGACTGAGAAGAAGGCAACATTTGAGAGGAAAGCTTGTCTTTGGCCATTTCAGGAAGACACGTGTGGGTCACAGGTAGGACGGCGGTGGCAGCTGCCAGTGCACATGGCATAAGAGCCACCAAGCTGTGACACTCCTGAGCCATTCATCAGCCCTGGCAGCAGGACGTTGATGTTGATGAAGCAGCAAGCATTGGGGGAAGAATGAAAGATGCTCCCCTGCCTCCACCTTGGCGCCGTCTTCCCTCCAGATGCCAGGGCAGGCGAGCATCTGCCTCCTCAGGTGACACGGACGCTGCTCCCTGGCTGAGAGATGAATTATAAACAGATTGAAGACACTCACTTTAGGGACAACGCTCTTCCTCACCCCCACCCATAATGCAAAATTAATATGACGCGGGATGAATGCAAATCTCCATTCACATGAAGCAGGAAAGAAGCTTTTAAAATAACATTCATCGGCCGGGCGCGGTGGCTCAAGCCTGTAATCCCAGCACTTTGGGAGGCCGAGACGGGCGGATCACGAGGTCAGGAGATCGAGACCATCCTGGCTAATACGGTGAAACCCCGTCTCTACTAAAAAAATACAAAAAACCAGCCGGGCGACGAGGCGGGCGCCTGTGGTCCCAGCTACTCGGGAGGCTGAGGCAGGAGAATGGCATGAACCCGGGAGGCGGAGCTTGCAGTGAGCTGAGATCCGGCCACTGCACTCCAGCCTGGGCGACAGAGCGAGACTCCGTCTCAAAACAAAAAAAAACAAACAAAACAACAACAAAAAAAACATTCATCTGGAAAGGAAGCATCGCATCATGTGGAGATGCTTAATAAACCTCAAGAAAAGAGCAGAGAGGAGCACTTGGCAGGGCCCCTGGTGACTCACAGGACGTCCAGGAACAGCCTCCATCGCTGCCCTTTCCTGAGCACTGGGGCTTACCGGCGTGGGGAGGGCCTGGAGGATGAGCGTGGGCTGCCTCTCCCTTCATACTTCTGACTCCCTCTGCCCTTTGCCAACACCAGGAGGCCTTTCTACCATGTGGTCTCTGCCTGGAACACTTTCCCCTCAGAAATGCCCTCAGAAATTCTTCACATTCTTCTGTTGTTTCTAAATGCCAGCTTCTCAGAGTATCCAATGCTGATTTATTATTGTAATGCTGATGAACTACTATACTGATTTTTTTTCCTACAAATTTCTTCAGGATTTTCAAATAATACAACTAGATGGGTCATCTAGCATTTGTAATATGGTCAGATAAAATTAAAACAAGTAAATAATTTTAAAACCTTATTTATAGTAATAAGAAACCAAGCCCCCAATTTTTAATGGCTTTGAACTGCTTGACAGGTGAGATTCTTGTTTTAGGATTGGAGTTTACAAAACTCCGAAGAGTCATTTGTAGGCCAATGTAAATATTAGTATAAATAGTCCTCAAGTAAAGTTTCCAAAAATCCCCTTAAAATAAGCAAGCGTTCTCCCTAAAGTGTATACAGAGCTTTTATAGTCACCATTTAAAAACAATGAAGCGGGCTGGGCCAGTGGATCATGCCTGTAATCTCAACAGTTTGGGAGGCCGAGGCAGGTGGATCCCTTGAGCTCAAGCATTCAAGACCAGCCTGGGCAACATGGTGAAACCCTGTCTCTACAAAAAAGTACAAAAATTAGCCTGGCCTGGTGCTACACACCTGCAGTCCCAGCTACTCTTGGGAGGTGAGGTGGGAGGATCACTTGAACCAAGGAGGCAGAGGTTGCAGTGAGCCAAGATCAGACGACTGCACTTCAGCCAGGAAAACAGAGCAAGACTCTCTCTCTCAAAAACAAAAAAAGAAGCTTCTACCATTAGCTTCCATAATATCGGGTATGTACTTACTGTATCAGGCAGTCTATTAAGCATCTTATATGTAGTAGTCCATTTAGTTTTCATAATTTTAAGTTAAAGCATAGCTTCAGGCCGGGTGCGGTGGCTCACGCCTGTAATTCCAGCACTTTGGAAGGCTGAGGCGGGTGGATCACAAGGTCAGGAGATTGACACCATCCTGGCTAACACGGTGAAACCCCTTCTCTACTAAAAATACAAAAAAAAAAAAAAAAAAAAAAAAAAAAAAAGCCGGGCATCGTGGCAAGCGCCTGTAGTCCCAGCTACTCAGGAGGCTGAGGCAGGACAACAGAGAGAACCCAGGAGGTGGAGCTTGCAGTGAGCCGAGATCATGCCACTGCTCTCCAGGCTGGGTGACAGAGTGAGACTCCGTTTAAAAAAAAAAAAAAGATAAAGCATAGCTTCATATAACATTAAAATGAAGCAAACAAGCAAATGAGACAAAACACTTGGCGCCTTCTCTTCCCTGCACCTTGCTCTCCACCCACAACACATTATCTATTGATATTTTTCACAGCAAAACACCTCCAAAGAGCCACCTGTGATACTCTGACGGTTTTGTCTCTTATTGCCATTTTGTTCATAAAGGTGAGAGTCTTGTAATTTTTCTAAAGTCACCAAAATAATCAGTGCCAGAGCTCAAAACTGAGCCTGTCTTGTAAGTAAGCAAGCAATACATTGAATTCCAGCTGGGAAAATTAAACACATACATACACACGGGAAAGCTGAAGTCCTCTTTGGTACCTCTTTCAAGACATCAGGCTGTACATAATAAATATATACCACTTTCATGTGTTGATTAAATAATGAATGAACTTTAAAAATAAAGTCCTTTTGACCTCACGTTTTCTTCACAATTACCCTGAGTTAATCTGTATTGTCATCAGTTTGGCATATTACATAGATATCGATATGTGCACAGATACACACAGACATATATGCACATGTACGTATGTGCACTTATGCGTGCATGCACACATAAATGTGCATGCTGAAAGGTATGGTTTGGGTTTGTGATTTTAAAATATTATGCATTGTATCTATCTGTTGATTATTTAACAATGCATGTCTTTGTCATTTAGCCTAACATTTAGCACAGACCTGCTGCATCCTTTGGGCTCTCTGAGAGTTTTGCTACAGAACACCTATGCTGTAATTTCATTGGTAGGTATTTCATTGCTTCTAAAAGTTCCATTTATTACTGCAATGAGGATCTTTTTACATAGGTGCCTTGCTGTGTGTGTCCTCAGCTAACATTTATTATGTGCCGGGGAAGATACATTTTACAAGCATTACATAATTTTCAAACCACCCTTTGAGGAGGTGGATAATCTGATTCATATCCAGTCCATGGTTCTACAGTGGGAACGCTACCCGCTGCTGGGATGTCCATATTAATGAGTGAGGGGTTCATCAGGCATCATGCTTCTCTTTCTCTCTTTAAGTTTTCCAAATTTTCTGTCAAATATGCATCAATTATTCTAGGTCTAAATATTGTACACTCATACACAAGCATAAATCAACTTCAGGTAAATGTGTGTGTGTGCAAGAACCCCTAAGTTGACCATGGTTAGAATTAAAAGACAGCAAATTCAGGAGATAGAAAGTAGAAGAGCCCTATGGAGCCCAATCCTTAAAGATCACACACTCCACATTTGCTTTTCACCATTCTGAGGGGCTCAGGAAAATCCTAATCAGCCCATTTCACGGGCAAGAATGCCTGAAAAAAGACCACCTCCATTGTTCTGAGACTTCTCTTTTTTTGCCTCTTTCTTGACTCTCCCCATTGCCCTGAGATTCCGGTGACATTTTTAATCACCTGTGATATGGCCTCTCCATGCTGGCTTGCCTTTCTGCAAAATGTGGATCAAACAGATGGATAATTCAGATACATCCTTTGTTAATAAATGTATTAATAGATCTAAATGCAGATTTCCTTTTTATTTGGAATTGATGTGTTGGCAGTTAAACACTATATCTCACCAAGAACAAAATAATTATTTTTGCTTTTGACACAACCAGGATACATATTTCAATTTACTCACTTATGCAATCACTTTTACCATCAGCCCACTCAGCCAGAGAAACTCATAAAACACAGTTTGATTTTTCTTTTTCCAAATGGTGCAGACGGCCAAGCTTCATGTCCTCAGTTACCTTATTTTATACTCTTGCACGCCAGCATGAGAGACTGAGCAGAGTCCCTCTCCCCCTGCCAGGAACCCTGGACTTTCTGCCCTCCCCAGCTCCTGCCTGTACCTGGCATATGAATGTGTTTCTACTTCATGCCTTTGTTCTTCCGGTTCTGTCTGAATCCTGTAATAGATCTGAAGTGTGTGCCCTATTTATTTGTCTGGGTACAATTATGAACTGATTTCCATTTCCAGAGTGAGGGTCCCTTCCCCTCTGGGGGCATCTGTGAGTCTCACAATGCCCAGACCATTTCACTCAATAAAGTGGTAAATTCACATCTGTCCTTGCAGTTGCCAGAAGAGACCATGAATTGCCTCAGGTGGAAAGAAAATGTGGTGGACCCACTGGAAGATTGCCCTCTTCTCACCCCATGTTCAGTTGCAGAAATGTTAAGATTGTCTGATGTCTCTTTCTGAAGAAGGGCACAGAAAGCTCCAATTTTCACGCTCCACAAGATGTCATTTGAGCTGGGATAGACGTTTTGTCTTTGGGATCCATCAACCTGCTTGTGCTTCTCCCATTAGCTGAAGATTCCCTGCAGCTCCTGAATATCATCCCTTGAGGTCAGGGAGATGCATTTTTAATTTCCACCTGCAAATTAGACTGGGGCATACTTTTCTGGAAATATTGGAAAGAAAAAGATGTAAAACTCTGGTCCTAATTTGTTTTTTCACACCAGAGGTGGGGAAGGAATACTGTTTTAAAGACAAAAGCTCAGTGAATTTTGTAAACCTTAGGAAGGATAATTAAAGTCATATTTTGGAGCCTCGCTGGGTAGGAGAGAGAGATCCCACCACAGTAAAGCTGCCCTAGGGCTGTTGAGACCAACAGCAAACTTTATTCTTTGACATGTTGGTGACATGCTGGTGTTGACTTCTGTTTCTTTCTTACCTCAACTCACTGTATCCCAAGTCAATCAATAGATGAGTATTGCACAGCTGGTCCCTGCTAGCATGTGCTAGATACTACAGGGACCATAAGAAACACATCACATGCCAAACTTCTTTCTAGGAGCTCACAGTCTAACTAGGAGAATGACTGGTTAAAGTTTAGGTCATATTGAGCTGTAAGTAATATACAACCTGAAAAAGCAGAGCAATGAACAAGTAAGAACACACACAAGACCTCAGGACTTAGACAGTTTAGGAATAGTATGATGATCCCTCATTGCCAAGAGAAGCTTACGCTCCTCCCAGCTTCCTGCTCTGCCACCTTACCCTTGTGGCTTTATCTCCTCCTAGTCACAAAATGACTGCTTCACCTCCTGTATCACATGCACATTCCCAAGTTAAGAAAGGGATGGACAAAGCAAACAGACAGATGCAACTAGATAATCATCTTACAGAGGCTTCCTGGAAAGTCTTCCCAGCAACTTCTGTTCATATCTCTAGGGTCAAAATGGTGACTCATGGCCTCCCCCAGCTGCAGGTAGCCTAGTGGAAAATAGTATTTTTCCTCAACATGGAAATAAAATCTAGGTTATTAAGGAAGAAATATGAAACAGGTATGAGTATGTGAAGGGTGCTTGTCGCAGGCAAAAAATAAAGATGGAAAGGTAATTGTTAACGGAGGGCGGTAGGTAGGAAGGTGTTTGAGGACTCAGGAAGGCGGCTCTCAAGAATCCTCAGAAGGGAACTTGATCCCACAGAAATCCTGGTCCTCATTAGGATCATGAGTTAGACGCTGATGGTAACAAATATAGACTTCTGTTTCCCAGAAGACTGCCTGCCGTGAGTGTCTTACCTGGAGTAGTGGGAAATAGGTGTGAATGGGTGGCCTTCAGAAACAGGTAGTTCAATCACTGGGTGCAGTTCCTGGAAGAATGCAAAGCAAGAGGACAGGTTTTTAAGTAGCCCCTGTGATCTGGTTCTGTCCTTTCTTACAAAGCATGAAGGCCTTGTTCTCTCACACTTGGTTTCCCTCTGGCACCCCCTACATCAATCTCTGCAGACCCTTCATTTTAGATTAGCTGTTCTGAATCCATGCTACACATTAGAATAATGTACATAACTTAAAAAAATACAAATGTGCAGGCTCCACCCCAGAGAAATTAAATCAGGATCTCTAGAGCGTGGGGAGAGGGAATATTTTTCAAATTACTAGATTTAATTTTAGAGCAGTTTTAGTTTTTAGAAAAATTGAGCAGAAAGTACAGAGAGTTCCCACATACCTCATTCCCCCAGAATAAAACAGCACTCCCTGGTCTCAATATCTTGGATCACTGCGGTACGATGGTTAAGTTGATGAGCCAATTCGAATATTGGCACATTATTAACTAAAGTCCATAGCTTTCATTAGGGTTCACTGTTTGTGTTGTAATGTTCTACAGAGTTTGACAAATGCATTCACCATTTCAAGAATTTTCAGAAAGTGCCGTATCCACCATTTCAGTATGAAACAGAATAATCTCATGTCGCAAAAGTCCTCTTTGTTCTACCTATTCATCCCTCCCTCTCTCCTAATTCCTGGTAACCACTGGCCTTTATTTTTTTCTATCTCCATAGTTTTGCCTTTCCCAGAATATGACAGAGTTAGAATAATTAGGTATATAGTTATAGCAGAAATCAGTATATTTTGAAGGTCTCCAGGAACTTCTAATATACAGCAGCATTGAAAACCACTAGACTTTAATATAGAACGATGTTCTAGTAATGTACCTGTAAGATTTTTTTTAACATACTCAAAGTGCAATCCTCCCATCTGACAGATAAAATGTATGTTCTGAAGGGGGAAGTGACTTGACCAGGGTCACGTGTGAATATGAAGACTCTAAGTGTATCACACTGTTGTTCTGAGATAAACTGGCTAATGCAAATTAAAGTGTTTTCTCTCTTAGGGTTGTCATTTTTCTAACATCCATGCATTACACATGTATTTATTGAGAAACATTTCTGAGCCAAGCAGCATCCCTGGTGGAGTAGCTACAACCATATATCTGAAACCACTGTTGATCCCACAGGCCTTGGGTTAGTGGAGGTCATGGACAAGTGAACAGCAGTGTAAGGTAGAATGGGGATATAATGGCCATCCCTGAACACTGCTCTAGGTCCTTTACCATTAACTCCCTTCATGCTTACAAGAGCCCCTTGATGTAGGTGTCATTATAACCTCATTTTACAGACGAGGTTACAGAAACTGAGGCACAGGAAAAGAAAGTGCTTTGTCTAGGGTTATATAAAATACAGTTGGCAGAGTCAACATGTAAACGCAGGAGGAACAACCCCACGCATTAGACTGTTTACTGAGAATTTTTCCTCTGTTCTGCAGTATTTTACACTTTCATTACTGTGGCCTCGGGGTTCTGAAAGTCTCCTTCTCTGTCAACAACCCTGTGACACATGATTCTGGAGGTGACTGTTGAAACAGAACACATTCCATATGGCGTTTCCACGTGGAAGCTGATTGTGTTCACCTGGCAGGTGTTCAAATGTCTCCAAAATCCCATTCCTTAGAACAAAAGGTTTGAACATCATTGCATTCAATTGTCTCTCCAGAATGAACAGCACCAACTGCCGTGGTTTCAGAGTCGGGTGCTTAAGCATGACGTCATTCGTGGAAGCTTATCTGCTGCTCTGTATTTACAGTTATTGAATCGTTTCACACTGATGAGGGAAATGGCTCTCTTAACCAGGTCATCTCTTATTGGCATTTACAAGTTTTAAATTTAAAATCCAGCCATATGTCACTGCGTTGCAAACAGCACCTAGAATAGCAGTTACTATTAGTAATAGTATTAATATATTATGACTAATACAATCAGTAATAACTAGTATACTATTAGTTAGTATGTTATTACTAAAACATACATAAAACGGTATGTTTCTTTTCATTGACTTTGATAAGTAATGTAAAGTGGTTAAAAAAAAAACCACAACAACAATCTGAAGCAGGAAACATTGGTATGCCAACCACCCATAAGAAGCCACTGAAAAGCTTAACAAATTAGAATAATCCAAAGGTATCTATAAATGCCCTAGGGATGTATTACCAAAAGTAGGATATCACAAATGCTGTGAACAGGAGCATTAAAGAAACTCTTGGGCATCACTTAACAGAGATGCCAGCTCATGATCTGCAACTCATGAATTTCCTATCCATAATCTTTTAGTAGAAGATGCTACCAAAGAGGTTGGAAATGCAAGCACCACCCCAGAGTTAAGTCTCTTTGCCCCCTTTCAGGTTCCATAATGAATGCAGTGTCAAAGTGGAGAACAGGTGTTGTCCTAGGAAATCAGTATTCCACTACCTGGAGAAGGGGGGTGGGGTGGATATGGGTCAAAAACAGCCAAGGATGTTCCTTGAGATGTGCATTTATTTGCCTGCTGCAGGGCACCACGCTAACCATGCTGAACACTTGGTAGTGTCATTGTGGCTGCTCCTGTTATTTAAGATGAGGTCCTTCTTGGATAATGATGATGACGATGATGATGATGATGATTAAACAGCTATCACTTATTGAGTGCTTATTAAATTTCAGGCTTGATACTAAATTGCATTTATCACTCAACTTTAGACAAAGACCCTGTAAAATATGCATTATTATTATTGTTACTACATCACATTTACAGAGGAGGGAAATCAACATCTGTCTAAGTCACTGTGTGTGTTCTTTTTTTTGTTGTTGTTGAGACAGAGTTTTGCTCTTGTTGCCCAGGCTGGAGTGCAAAGGTGTGATCTTGGCTCACTGCAGCCTCTGCCTCCTGGGTTCAAGCGATTCTCCTGCCTCAACCTCCTGAGTAGCTGGGACTACAGGTGTGCACCACCACACCCGGTTAATTTTGTATTTTTAGTTGAGATTGGGATTCTCCATGTTGGCCAGGCTGGTCTTGAGCTCCTCGAACCTCACGAGATCCACCCGCCTCAGTCTTCCAAACTGCAGGGATTACAAGCGTGAGCCACCGTGCCCAGCCACTGTGTGTGTTCTTAACTGTGCTCCATCTCCCTCAGCCCCACAGTTACACTTAGTTGCCAGTAGATCGTGACTCTCCATCCTGCTTGACCATACTCTCACTCATGGCAGTCCACAATGATAAGCAAAAATAAAACAAAATAACCACAACCAAAAACAATAAAACGCGAAATCTTGAGGGCTGAGTAAACATTTGACGGCAAACAGGCAACCTGACTTAGCACACCTTTGTAGGAGGCTTTTGATAAAGGGGCTGAGAGAAGGAGAAATGCAGTGGATTTTTTAAAGCCAAAAATATTGTCGAACCGCATCTCTCCTACGGTAGGAAAGCGACGTTCCTGAGTTGGGTTTCTTGCATGGCTACCTCGTCATCTCAACTTCCTGTAAGCCCTGGATCATTTAGAGACCATCTTCTATGTACGTAGGGTTCCCATGTCCAGATTTGGCATCTAGTTGCCTTGTGAAGTGCCTGGGTTGGGCTTTTGTCTCTCAGTCATTTTTTAAATTTTAACTTAATATTTAATTTAATTTAATTCTTTTTTTTTTTTTTTTTTTTTGAGATGGAGTCTCTCTCTGTCACCCAGGCTGGAGTGCAGTGGCCCCCGATCTTGGCTCACCGCAACCTCTGCCTTCCAGGCTCAAGAGATTCTCCTGCCTCAGCCTCCCAAGTAGCTGCGATTACAGGCGCCCACCAGCAGGCCTGGCTAATTGTTTTGTATTTTTAGTAGAGATGGGGTTTCACCATGTTGGCCAGGCTGGTCTTGAAGCCCTGACCTCAAGTGATCCCCCTGCCTCAGCCTCCCAAAGAGCTGGGATTACAAGCCTGAGCCAGTACGCTCAGTCCAATTTTAATTTTTTAATTGACAAATAATAATTGTACATATTCACGGGGTACATGGTGATGTTTCAATAGATATAATGGATAATGATCAGATCAGAGTAATTAGCATGTTCATCATCTAAAGTATTTATCATTTCTTTGTGTTGGAAACATTCAATCAACGCCTTCTAGCTATTGGAACTAATAATATGTTATTGTTAACTGTAGTCCTACAGTGTCACAGAACACTAGAACTTGTGTATTCCTCTCCCTAGCTGTAATTTGCTATCTTTTAACAAATTTCTCCCTTTCTTCAACCTCTCCCAGCGTCTAGTATCCTGTCTTCTATGTTTTACTTCTGTGAGATCAACATTTTCAGGCTTCTGCACATGAGTGAATAAAAAACATGAGTTTTTAATTTTCTGTGTTTGCACAGGTGCCTGAAGATGGGACAGCCAGGTCAGAATTTGTCAATAGACAATGAAAAATGTCCATGGACTGGTTGTGATTCTCTCTAGCTCAATATTTGGCTGATACACAGAGAGATCAAGAAAGGCTTAAAATAACTGTCACCATTATTTTCTTTTCCTCCCCGGTGAGGAATTCTTCTGGATCCTTCTTTGTTCTTTTAAACTCTCCCAGTGGTTCAGGATCATATCATGGGTAAACACACGAGCTCCTGATTGAGTCTGGAAAGACCCACTTCTCTCGGCTTAATAAATATATGAATCCATTGTTAAGAAGCTCAACGGTACTAAGGAGATGCCTCTCTGGGCCTGGGCTTTCAGACACACGCTCGACCACACACGGTGGGATTTCTTGCTGTCGTTGAAGTCAGCATGCAGCACTAGTGATAGAAATGACACATTTAACCTCCTGACCCCCTGACCCTCGGGGGAGGAGATGCCCAATTGGTTAATATACTAGACTATCCTGTGAGTGGGGCAGTCACACGGGGACCTAAGCCTCTGAATTCAAGCCCCAGGCAAACTGTCCCTGCTGTATGTCCCCTGGTTCCTCTCTCAGCTTCACTCTTTGTGGTTACATTTTCCAACAGGGCACCTGCACCAAATACATATGCATATATTTAGCATCAATATTTCAAGAAGTCTCATCCTCACCTGTTTTTGGAGAGAAATATGCTGGGGACACACATGGAACTTGTAGACCAGGAAAAGGGGTTGCTGCGCAGTTGGGGGATGCTGTGGTCTGGAGTTTATGAGTCTCTGTGACAAACCGTATACATTATTACAGGGCATATCTTCAAGAAGCCTCCCTGGGCAGGATGTTTAACCTTTCTAAATGTCATGATTCTCATCTACAAATCGGAGATTAACATGAGTGGTCTCGTAGGCTGAAAGGAGAGGGAACTCCGTGGGAGAAGGCTGGAAGCCCTACTCGCAGGAGCCTGGTAATGAGTACAACAGGAGGTAGGAGGTAAAAGCCAGAGGCAAGTAGACTTGCAGGTGGAGGGTTCTGTGATAGCTTAGAGACTGCTTTCCAGCTGCTATGCACAGCTTAGGAGTCCCATGTTTGGGGAGACGAGGTCTCCAGAGAACTGACTAGGGAGTGGAGGTGTCTCTGAAATCCAAGAGGTTCCTTCCTCCACAGAAGCAGCACAAAAACACGTCCTGGGGCACAGGATGTGTTTTTGCCAGAAAGAGTCAGGAGAAGAAGCAGCTTGCCACACCGGGCCCACAGCTCCAGGTCTGGCTCCAAGATGGGGACGTGTCCAGATCCACCATATGCCATGGCTTAGAGGACAGGAGGCGAGAGATCCAGAAACTCCCAATCCTCCTATCTTTAGCTTTATGATGCAGCAGGACCCAGGGTGGGCATCTGAGTCATTTTCTTGGCACAGACATGCAGTGAATTAAAGACACCTCACTCCAAATTCAAACAAGATGCAGCAAAAATGAAAGAGAAAAACAAATCCTAAAGCTGTCAATGTCACCATCTCTTTGATGGCTCCATCTCGAAGCTGTCCAAGGAACCCCCAGGCCCCTTTGGACATAATTCTAGGCGGTGGAATATGGGGAGGGTCACCCCCCGTGGTGCCAGGCAGAGCAGAGGCTGGTGGACCATGCACAGCCAGGAGCCCTCACAACACAGCAACCCTCAAGTCCAGCACATACCATCCAGCAGTGTGTGGGCAAAACCTCAGACAAATCTCAGTCACAAGAACAACCTCAGTCCACTATTACATGGTGTCACGAGGACAATCTCAGTCCAGTAATACGTAGTGTCATACCAAGTCACATCAAAACTGAAATGTGGGCAAGTTGATGGCACCACCCTACCCCAGCTGGGGCTGCTTCTGGCTGAGAACCTACAGTGACGTTTACAAAGGCAAGCGGGGATGGCTCCTTCTCTCTGGTTTCATTCCCTCCCCGGTCACCTCTGATTATGGCCCCAGAGCGAGAGGAAGAGGTAAAGGAGCTGAAAATATCTGCCCTGACTGATTCAGTTAGGAACTGACATCAGTGTCCCCTAGACGGAGCAGGAAGCATGAGTCTTCCTCCCGTGGCATCATTATCTGAGTTTTGTGGGGCCCATGGCATGGACGTCGCCTGCATTAGCTTGATCCAAGTGACATCTTTTCCTGATGGCCATGAACAGCTCTCCTGTTCATGCCTTGGCTTCAGGCAGTCCACTTCCTCCAGGCAGTCCACTTCCTCCAGGCAGTTCCCTATATAGTTTCCCTTTGAAGACCACCTTTGACCCGGCTTTCTTATACCATCCCAAGAAAACATACAGTTCTTTTTCCCTTTGTCGGTAAAAGCACAGCGTCTCCCAGCGCATCCCTCTCTGTCTGTGTTCTGTCCCAGTCAGGCAGTTCTAACCCCAGCCTTTCACATTTAGAATTCGCCTGGTTGGACTCCGAGTTCTTATGTCTCTTGCATGCCAGAGGTCACAGGTCAAACTCTCCGTGTGATTTCTCTGAAGCTCAAATTTATCCAAGTCAGTGGCTCAATCCTGCCCCATCTCAGGCCTGCATTGGGCTTAGAAATTGTAGTGAAGAAAGGAAATACGACTATCTCACTCTCTTTTGCTTCACCTCTTCTCCAATTGCTAGTTACTAATTACCTCCTTCCTAGTGGTTGCATTAAAGCTGCATTCACTGGCTTAGGAGGTGAGAGATGCCAGCACACCAGTAACTTCCCTCCACGTCCTCTCAGCACCTCTGATCTTGGCAGGAGCAGGGGATCCGCTGCTGTTGGAGGATCTATGTTCAGTCTTTAGCATGTGCTTCCTCTGTGTTTTCTCTTTAGCCTCTGGGGGACACCTGGTACCTATTTCATGATTCTCATCTCCTGCTTATTAGAAAAATGTAGGGGTTTTAATAGATATTACATTTAATATCTCCACTCCAATTTTTTTTTTCTTTTCGAATTTTAGATTTAGGGGGTACACGTGCAATTTGTTACATGGACATATTATGGTGGTGAAGTCTACGCTGTTAGTGCGATCATCACCCAAAAGGTGCACATTGTACCCAGTAATTAATGTCTCCTCCCTCAACCTCTCTCCCTCTCACCCTTCCAGTCTCCAACATGTTATTCCACACTCTGTGTTTATGTTTAACCATTATTTACCTCCCACTTATAAATTAGAACATGCAGCATTTGACTTCCTATTTTTGAGTTATTTCATTTAAGGTAATGGTCTCTATCTAGTTCCCTCCATGTTGCTGCAAAAGACGTGATTCCATTCTTTTTTATGCCTGAGTAGTATTCCACGGTGTGTCTGCGTATGTGTGTGTGTGTGTGTACATATGTCCACACATTTTCTTTACCCAATCGTCCACTGACAGACACTTTAGTTGATTCCATATCTTTGCTATTGTGAACAGTGCTGTGATAAATACACCAGTACAGAAATCTTTTTGGCATAAAGATTTCTTTTACTTTGGGTAGATACCCAGCAGTGGGACTGCTGAATTGAACGATCATTCTATTTTTTGTTCTTTGAGAAATCTCCATACTATTTTCCACAGAGGTTGAATGACTTTACATTCCCACCAACGGTGTCTAAGGGCTCCCTTTTCTCTGCATTCTCACCAACACCTGTTGTATTTTGATTTTTTTTTTTTTTTTTTTTTTTTTTTTTTTTTTTTTTTTTTTTT
>NW_016804704.1:761294-766805 GCF_001698545.2 Rhinopithecus bieti
GGAATCTTGCTCTCTCGCCCAGGCTGGAGTGCAGTGGCATGATCTCGGCTCACTGCAAACTCCGCCTCCTGGGTTCACGCCATTCTCCTGCCTCAACCTCCTGAGTAGCTGGTACTACAGGCACCCACCACCGTGCCCAGCTAATTTTTTGTATTTTTAGTAGAGATGGAGTTTCGCCATGTTAGCCAGGATGGTCTTGATCTCCTGACCTCGTGATCCACCCACCTCTGCCTCCCAAAGTGCCGGGATTACAGGAGTGAGCCACCACACCTGGCTAGTGTCAGCACTTGAGAAGTTTGCAGCCTTCATGTGGTTTCTGAGAACACAGAAGGAACTCAATAGATGTGATTGGTGATTAGTGGGTAATAGGGAAGGAAAATTGGATTGCGATTAGTGAGGGGAACTCTCAAGACTGGCTGTGATGGGCCAGGCGTGATGTGAGATGCTCCTCCAGACCTTCCATGCAACACTGGTTTATTTGTGCTGCAAGCACGTCTGACTTTTTCCAGTGCTGCAGCTTGATGGTTCAGTGGCATCTATCTTTCTTTTGCCTAGTGTACAGTGGCTTTTACACAAAGCTTCCTTCCATTGAGTGACTTTGTCAATCTCCTTTGTTCAATTCATTGGCATTCCATCTCTTTATGGCAGAGTTTCTTCAGGTAGAGGAGGGTAACTCTCTATTCTTGGTAATAATATCTGTCACCTGAAAAAAAAAAACCACTAACGAATACACAGAATAGCCATATCTTTACAAGAAGTGCCTAAATATATTTTGATCATGAGTAAGGCACTAGAATGTCACAGGAGTGTCTTCTTCTTAGAGACTATGGTATGATGGTCCTAGGAACAGCCAATCTCATGTGTAGATTTAATATGATATGTTTGTAACGTCAATTCTGTTCTTCAGACTCCCTTCAGATCCTGGTAAGCTCCCAATATCATCTCAAAACCCTGGGGTTAAAATACTGGGCCTTGCTTTGGACACTGCCTGGTGACTGACTCAGTCAGCGTAAAATCCCTCAGCTCATCATCCATTGTCATCAAGAGTCCAGCAGCTGCAGAGCAGGGACCCTCTGCAGAGCTAATGACAGCTCCATCTCTGACCCTACTGTCAAAAGAAGGGATTGGGAGACCATGGAGATGGGCCCAGGTTAGTCCAGCCATAGAGGGGGACAGCTTCCTGAGAAGGCAGCTTCTGCAGGCTGCTGTGTCCAGTCCTCGCTCTGTCATTCCCTTCCCGGGAGATGTCCAGGCCTGAAGACCATCTCCAGGTGGACCAGTGGGCCACTCTGTTCCCTTGCATCTTCCCCTGCTGCTCAGACCCTCCTTGCACTGCTGATCCCTGTGCATCCGCGGCCTCCACGCCAGTCTGAGGATCTCTTTCTCTGCCATGTGCTCACTCAGGGTCCCTTTCAGAGGAATGAGAAGACAGAAACCCTCTAGTTACAGAAAGTCCCTCTGGAAAACAGGCCCATTCCTATCACTCCTTTATAAGTGTCTCTCAGTGTCAACATCAAACTGTGGCCTGTCTCCATATCTTAAAACCATCTAATTAAAAAACATACAATATATGGCCATTTTTGGCATAGTTCATGTTTGGCATTATGTTATGGTTTCTGATAGACTGTGGTTGACAACATCTAAAAATTAAAGGGAGTAATAAAACTAATGGATACCTCTTTCACTCAGTATTACTTTTCTTTGGTGAAAGTTCTACATGGACCATGAGCAAATAATGAGACCGGCTCAGGCATACACGTTTAAGCACTGCACATTTTTTCTATTGTCTGAGAGGTACCAACAGTCTGTATTTGTAATTACTCAGTACATTCTACAGAGCATTCATGATCAAATTTGAGAATACTTGCCCCACCCCAAAAGCATCCTATATATGGCTGCATAAAACCAAAAGCAAAACAAAACATAAAAAGCAGACACATTACTCTTCAAGAGTTCAGGCTGACATTCGTTTTTCCAGTTCTTATTAGTGAAATAAAATGACACCAACAGCAAAGTAAACACATGCCAATATTCTTTATTCCAAAGCACAGACTGTCAGCATGTGTGAGCATCTTTCAGGCTTGCATAGCCAGAGTATCATTATTTTCTACTTCAAACATTAGAAACAGTGGAAATGTTGAACTAAAGAAATGTGATATTTACATTTTGATAGTGTGCATCTTTCCCCAGTGTAGGTTGTCATACTCCTGGGAAATTCACTTGGATTGGTCTCTAGGAGCAAAGATGTGTGAGCTTTAATCTGATTGTCTCAGAATATACTGTCCTGGACCCAGTCACCAGTGAAGGAGAGAGTCTCTAAGACACAGTGAGCTCTCTTGTATCCAATGGGGTAACTGTGCATAGGGGGATTTTAGGATGTAATGCCCCAAATTGCCTTCCCTGATAATGTGAATTCCTCATGGGCTGGTAAATGCCTCTACATACGATGAGCTTTAAATGACTGGAAAAGTGCAATTAGAACTTTGTTTCACAGAGTAGCGTAATTTTGACAGATGAATCTCTGACTCATGAGAAAGAAGTAAAACTGAGTGTCAAGAAGATGTAGAATACGATAGACACTTAGCATTAAGGCAACTTAAAATACGATAGACACTTAGCATTAAGGCAACTTAAAATATCAAAAACCAGAAAGAGCTTTTGTGCCCAACCTAACAATAGGAATAAGATGGATAATCTATTACATTACAACTTATATTGAACCTATCACTTCAAAAGGAACTGATTAGATTGAAATTTAAGGGATACAACACGAGTCAGAACCAACTGAGGTCCACAAAAAGGAATAACTGTAAAAAATGTTAAAATGGAGTATCAATGACTTTTTTGACCATTCTAAAAGATAATTGTCTGAAGAAAGGCCAGCATCATATTGTACGCATGTACAATGGACGTACATTTTCATATGTGCATACATACAATATGCATGTGTATATGATGTATATGAGCATACACACAATAGCATACATTTAGATCATAAGTAAAACTGAGCTGTATGACAGTTCACAAAAGACGAGAGAAAATAATTGGGAGTATACTGTTCAAGATTCTTGCAATGCATGAATCAGATGATAGTGATATAATATTATCTGACATTTGAATTTGATTATTTAAAGATGTATATTGCAAAGCCAGACAAAATATAAAAATTATGAATTAATTAATATTGAAGATAAAAATTATTTGTAAAATATACAGTTAATTGGAAGCAGGCAGAAGAGAGGAAAAAGAGAGAACAGGTAAGAAAAGAGAAGACAATTAAAATGGTAGACTTAAATTCAAGGATATCAATTATCAGTACACTAAATGCAAATAGTCTAGGGTCTAGACTACCAATTAAAAGACAGATTGCCAGACTGAATAGAAGACAAGAATCAACTGTATGCTGCTATGAGTATCAAAATAAACAGATGGGCCTGGCACGATAGCTCATGCCTGTGATCCCATAATCCCAGCACTTTGGAATGCCGAGGCAGGCAGATAACTTGAGGCCAGGAGTTTGAGACCAGCCTGACAAACATGGGGAAACTCCATCTCTACCAAAAATTCAAAAATTAGCTGGGCGTGGTGGCACAGGCCTGTAGTTCCAGCTACTCAGGAGGCTTAGGCAAGAGAATCGCTTGAACATGGGAGGCAGAGGCTGCAGTGAGCCGAGATCGCGTCACTGCAGTCCAGACTGGGTAACAGAGCAAGACTCCATCTCAAAAAACAAATCCCCCCAAAATAAACATATGCCATGTGAACACTAATCAAAAGAAAGCTGACTGACTGTGGTAAACGTAGGCTTCACAAGAAGGAATGTGTCAGGAATAAAGAAGGAAATTACATAATGATAGCAGGATAAATTCTTCAAAAGACAAAACATCCTCATGTGCATGTATCTATCAACAGAGTTGCAAAATATATGAAGCAAAACCAGCAAGAAATGATAAGAGAAACAGACAAATTCACAATTGCCATGGGAGACGTAGGACTCCAGTTTTGTTAATAACATCACAAAGAGGCCAGGCGCAGTGGCCCACACCTGTCATCCCAGCACTTTGGGAGGCCAAGACAGGCGGATTACTTGAGCTCAGGAGTTCCAGACCAGCCTGGCCAACATGGTGAAACCCTGTCTCTACAAAAAATATAGAAATTAGCCGAAGAAGGTGGCACACTCCTGTAATCCCAGCACTTTGGGAGGCCGAGGCAGGTGGATCACATGAGCTCAGCAGGTTGAGACCAGCCTGGCCAACATGGTGAAACCTCATCTCTACAAACAAATACAAAAATTAGCCGGGAGAGATGGTGCACACCTGTAATCCTAACTACTGAGGAAGTTGAGGTGGAAGGATGGCTTGAGCCAGGGAGGCAGAGGCTGCAGTGAACCAAGATAGTACCACTGCACACCAGCCTGGGCGACAGAGTGAGACCTTGTCTCAAAAAAATAAAATGAAACAAAAAATAAGAAAAATTTAAAAATTTAAAAGACCCAACAGCTCAAAGAGGAAAAAAAATTAGTATATATATAGTAGACCTTAAAATAAGCTATCAATCCACCATTGCCAATTGTTATTCATAAAATACTCTACCTAACAGAAGAGCATATCCATTTTCTTCAGTATACTCAGAACATTCACCAAGATAGTTTATCTTCTATTTCATAAACCAACCTTAATAAATTAAAGAAATACAAATCAAAGTATGTTCTTGGACCAATATAGAATTGAATGAGAATCAACAACAGCAAAATACATAAGAAATACTTAAATATTTGGAAATTTAAGGACACACTAAGAAATTTATTCATGGAGCAAATATTAACTCATGGGAGAAACCAGAGAAATTATAAAACTTGTTTTGGTCACGAGGTCAGGAAATCAAGACCATCCTGGCTAATACGGTGAAACCCCGTCTCTACTAAAAATACAAAAAAATTAGCCGGGCGTGGTGGCGGGCGCTTGTAGTCCCAGCTACTCGGGAGGCCGAGGCAGGAGAATGGCCTGAACCCGGGAGGCAGAGCTTGCAGAGAGCCGAGATCATGCCACTGCACTCCAGCCTGGGCGACAGAGGAAGATTCTGTCTCAAAAAAAAAAAAAAAAAAGAAATATTTTGGGTGAAGTGAACACCATGAATAACTACATTAGAATGATGCTCTGATATTTAATCCTACTCCACCATCTGACCCCAGGACAAAGGAGATAGAATTCTAAGAAACTGGAACATAATCTGGAAGGATACTTTAATATTTGGCTGGAGACCACATATACTCACAAAGGATGAAATCCTAAATCAGTAACAGTCTTCACACCTGCGACCCAGAGAGGACAAAAAACGGTAGATGGTGAATGTGGAATATCTTAGTGTTGGGTGTTGTTTTGTATTTTTGTTTGCACTCACATGTCCTGATACTAGTTCTTAATGGCAGTTAAACTCTGTACATGAGCTAGACAGAATTATTTTTATTTATTTATTTATTTATTTATTTATTTATTTATTTATTTATTTTTTGAG
>NW_016804704.1:771236-782647 GCF_001698545.2 Rhinopithecus bieti
GTTAAACTCTGTACATGAGCTAGACAGAATTATTTTTATTTATTTATTTATTTATTTATTTATTTATTTATTTATTTTTTGAGATGGAGTCTTGCTCTGTCACCCAGGCTGGACTGCAGTGGCCGGATCTCAGCTCACTGCAAGCTCCGCCTCCCGGGTTCACGCCATTCTCCTGCCTCAGCCTCCCGAGTAGCTGGGACTACAGGCGCTCGCCACCTCGCCCGGCTAATTTTTTTTATTTTTTTAGTAGAGACGGGGTTTCACCGGGTTAGCCAGAATGGTCTCGATCTCCTGACCTCGTGATCCGCCCGTCTCGGCCTCCCAAAGTGCTGGGATTACAGGCTTGAGCCACTGCGCCCGGACAGAATTATTATAGGCTTTCTACACATAACAAAGTTATACTATTGAAGCCATTTTGCAACTCAGACTAGAGAGTTATGAGTAATATAAATGTTACAAAATGCACATAAACTATTGAAATTATTTAAAAATTAATAAAGTACCTACAGAACCCAGATTCCTATTGCTGAGTGAATTTGTGAAGTCTGGTCACATTTGGGAACATTTTTCAATTACTAGTGTTCTTAGTTAAAGCCCAAGACATCTCTTAAATTATAATCCTTCAGAAAAGAAATGCAAACACAAGTACAACTCATAATAATTTATCACTGCTATGGATAATTGGGGAATTCGTCTTTATCAGTCAGTCCTTGTTTCCATGCTCTTACACAAAACCTTCTCTGAGTCCTACAAACTGAGTTAGCAACCTATCTTCAGTGACGTTCCAATCACTATACTTGTTTCATTGTATTATGCTGATCTATACAAGAGTATGGACTTCTGACTAGATTTTAAGTCCTTCGTGTGCAAGACAAAGATGAATATCAATACAGTTTTGCAGAACAAATAAATAAATGTGTATCAAGAATTGTGACTCACCAGCTCCACTCCTATTCTCCAAGGTCTTGCTTGAATTTCAAGCAGAGAGAGAAGAGGTAGACCACATTCTTCCCTTCCATTTCCTTCCAGTTTATTAACTTATCCTGTCACCTACAGCTTTGCCATGATCTACTTCAGTCAACGTAATCTTGAAACTTCTGAATTCCAAAAACTGAACAGTTGTAGAAGATATGGCTTCATGTCTCTTGGTGCACATCCACACATGGCACAAAACTAGAATCAATTCAAGTTTGTTCTATAAGATATTCTCCAAGTAGAAATAGATTAGTGCATTCTTTCCTAAAACATTAATATCCAAAAAGTGGCACAATTTCTCAAAAGACCTGGTCTTTACCTAAACAGATTTTATGTGACATGAACCTATTATTTTTCTCTTTTTAATGACTATAACCAAGGCAAAAGTCTTTACCCATTTGTTCTCCGAATTAGAAATCCAAAGAACGCCACACTTATGAAAACATACTTTGATAATTTTTTAGAGATGGAGGTAAACATTGCAAGTTCTTCCACTTTCCTTCTATGCTCTTCTCCAGAAATAGCACTTTTATGTTCATCTATTTGCTCCCTGCTTTCTTCTCTTCACTCTTAGACTCTCTTCATGTCTAAGAACTAGGCTGAACCCTTGATTTGCTACTCACCTGGTATAGGGACTTGGGAAACATATTTTTTCTCATTGGACTTCAGTTAAGTCATCCAAAATATGAGGCTTCAAGCTGTTATCAAATAATTGTTTTAAGAAGAAAATCACCAAAGAGATGAAAATGTTTAACCTAACATTCAGTAATGGTTATCTATTATATTAATTTTTTAAAATTTTATTTTAAAATCAGCTAGTTGAGGAGCAGTATGCATACAGTAAAGCACACAAATTTTAAGAGAACAGTTCAATTAATTATTACACATTTACATGCCCATCTGGTCACCACACAAATCCTGATATAGAATATGCCTAAAAATGATTGCCTCCTTAAATTTTGCATTCTGGTCCAAAATTTGCTTCACTCTAATTCCAAACATAATCTGATATTTGTTACCATAATGTCTTGGTTATTATAGCTTTCTAGAAATCTTTGAGGTCAGATTGTATATGGTCTTTAACTTCATCCTCAAAATTATGTTGGTTCTTATAGTTCCTGCTCCTTTCCCCATAAATATTAGAATCATTTTATCCATTTATACAATAATTTCCACGTGGATATTCATTGAAATTGCATTTAAACTACATGTTATTAGAGAAAGTTCATACCTTAAGAATATTAAGTCTTTCAATCCATGAACATGGTACATCTTTCCATTTATTTAGGTCTTAAATTTTTTTCATCAGTGTTTTGATTTGTCATTTTCTGCATACAGCTCTTCCTCATATTTTGTTATATTTGGCTATTTGGTGTTTTAAAATGGTACTTTTTTCCATTTAAATTCCCAAATATTCATTGTTAATATATAGAAATGCAATTGATTATTGTAAACTAAAACTGTATTCTGCAGTCTTATTAAACTCACATTTTAATTCTAGTAACTCTTTTGTAGAATTTTTGGATTTCTCTAGGAAGACTGCCATGTCATCTGCAAATAGCAATAATTTTATTTTTTATTTTATGTTCTGTATGTCTTTTATTGTTTATTCTTTACTTATTAGGCTGACCAAGATCTTCAATATGAGGTTAGGTAAAAAAGGTGAGAGAAAATATTATTTTCATGTTCCTTATCTGAGGGGATTAACATTTAACATTTTGTCATTAAAGGCGATGCTAATTGGACATATGTTGATGTAAGAGATACTCTTTCTGTTCTTATTTGATTACAATTTTTATCATAAATGTGTAATGATTTTTCTCAAATGCTTTTGCTACATTTGTTATAATGATTGTATGCTTTTTCTTCTTTAGTCTGTGTGATGGCTAATACTGAGTGTCAACTTGATTGGATTGAAGGATACAAAGTATTGATTGGCAAAACCTATGAGGGTGTTGCCAGAGGAGAGTAACATTTGAGTCAGTGGGCTGGGAAAGGCAGACCCACCCTTAATCTGGGTGGGCACAATCTAATCAGCTGCCAGCAGAGCTGGAATATAAGCAGGCAGAAAAACGTGAAAAGAGAGACTGGCCTAGCCTCCTAGCCTACATCTTTCTCCCATGCTGGATCCTTCCTGCTCTCGAACATCGGACTCCAACTTCTTCAGCTTTGGAACTCGAACTGGCTCTCCTTCCTCCTCAGCCTACAGATGGCCTATACTAGAATTTTGTGATCATGTGAATTAATACTTAATAAACTCCCATATATATGTATTCCATTAGTTCTGTCCCTCTAGAGAATCCTGACTAATACAGTCTGCTTATATGTTAAATTACACTGATTGATTTATGAATGCTGAAACAATCTTGCATTTCTCAGATGAATGGAAGTGATTATAATGTAATAGTGTTAATTTATTTTAAATCAGAGTTTAAAATAATTTGTTAAGAATTATTGCATTTCTATTTATGAGGAATATTTGTTTCTATTTGCTTTTCTTGTCATATCTTTGTCTGGTGCTTGTATCAGGGTATGGCTAGCTAATAAAATGAACTCAGAAATGTTTTCTCCTCTTCTACTTTCTAAAAGACATATTGTACAATGCATACTATTTTTTATGAAATATTTAATAAATGTAGCCAGCACACCATTGGGTCTGGGTTTTCCTTTCTGAAAAGTTTTTGTTCCCTTGCCCTTTGAATTAAATTTCTTTGAGTTGTTTAGGACTACACAAGTTATCTATTTCTGCTTGAGTTGCCTTTCATAGTTTCTGTCTTTCAGGGGCTTGGTCTATTTCATTTAACTTAGTAATAAAATTGTTGCAGTATTCTATTATTTCACTACCTCAATTTTCTCACAGCTAGTCTACCAAAGGTCGAGAAAAAAATAAAGGAAAAAGTTTAACTCTTAGTGAATTGTTTTTTTCCTGTGATTACTGGATGGAATGTGCTAGTAATTAAAATATTTTATGTTCCTTTATGAAATTTCTGTAATCAATCAAACATACTTCTTTCAAGACTGTGTAGTTATCTCCAAAATATTGGTATTCATGATACATTTTAACAACTCTACTGAGGTATCATTGACATAAAATACATTGTATATATTTAAATGTACAATTTAATAAGTTATGACATATTCATACACTCATGAAACCAACCATGATAAAGACACTTTTTTTGAGACAGAGTCTCACTCTGTCACTCAGGCTGGAGTGGAGTGGTGTGATCTTGGCTCACTGCAACCTCTGCCTCCTGGGTTCAAGTGATTCTCCTGGCCCAACCTCCTGAGTAGTTGGGACTACAGGCACACGCTACCACGCCCAGCTCATTTTTGTATTTTTTAGTAGAGACAGAGTTTCACCATATTGGCCAGGCTGGTCTCGAACTCCTGACCTCAGGATCTGCCCACCTCGGCCTCCCAAAGTGCTGGGATTACAAGCGTGAGCCACCGCACCTGGCCAAAGACAATTTTAACATATGCATGAGCTCCAATGGACTTCTCACGCTCTCCATACTCCTCTGGCCCTCCAGTCACTCTCACCATGCCCAGACAACATTGATTCATTCCTTTCACTATCAATTAGTTTGCATTTCTAAGAATATTATGAAAATGGAAGCATACAATATGACGGTTAATTTTATGCATCAACTTAACTGGGTCATGAGATGCCCAGAGAGTTGTTCAAACACTACTCTGGGTATGTCTGTGAGAGTGTTTTAAGAAGAAATTTATATTTTAAATGGTAGACAGAATAAAGCAAATTGCCTTTTATAATGTGTGTGAACCTCATCCAGTCAGTTGAGGGTCGGAATGAAAGAAAATTCTGATCCTCCCTCTAGTGAGAAAGGATTCACCTACCTGTCAGCCTTCAACCTGGAACATCAGCTCTACAGATTTGGACTTGCCAATCCCCATAATCACATGACCCAATTCCTGATAAGCTTTCTCTCTCTGTCTGTCTCACTTTCCGTGCGTGTGTGTGTGTGTGTGTGTGTGTACACATACACTTTTGGTTCTGTTGCTTTAGAGAACTCCAACTAATCCATATAGCAAGTAATAATTTCTGGCAGTCTTTTTTTCACCCAGTATAATTATTTTGAGATTTACTTCTGTTGTTTTGAATATCAGTAATTCATTCCCTTTTATTACTAGGTGTTTATAATGTATGGATGCACCATAATTTTTGTATCAGTTCACCTGTTGGTAGACATTCAGGTTTGACTATTACCTAAGGAGCTTTTACGAACATCTGTGCATGAAACTTTACAAACACAAAGGTTTTACTTCTTTTGAACAAAGACCTAAGAGTGCTGTGGCTAGATCAACTAGTAGGTGTACGGTTGCCTCTTAAGAAATTGCCAAACTGTTTTACAAAGTGCTTGTAAAAGTGTGTGTTTTCTCTAACTGTATGAATGTGCTCAGGACAGAGAAAGAGCTGCTTTACAGATTCTACAACTTCCTGACTGCCCACTGTTTACTTCTTCCTATGTGACTCTTTCGGTATTCATCCGTCTCCTTTAGTTTTATGTCTTCTATTTCCTTGATCCTTATTAAAATCACCTCTGTTTACTCTTGCTACCTTATATCTGGTTTGCACCTTTTTTATATAGGAAGTATCAGCCAGAGGCTCCCTGTCCTGGGAGAGGAGGCTGCTTTTATACGGAAGAAACACTGTGCCCTCTGGAGTAGCCAGTCCTTCTGCATAGGCTGTGTGTGAATCCATCTCTCCACACTGCTCATCGTTCCTCCAGAGAGGCTTCTCTTTTTCTGTTTTTGATAAGAGTTTTAAACACTTCGGTTTACTCAAAATTCACTGTATCCACCCCCCTACTCACATAGGCATAGAAAACTGCATGCTTACTCCTCACGGGAGGGGGACATTTTACACAGCATGTGTATTTACAAAGATGCAGCTAAGTGCCCAGGAGCTCCAGAAACTTGTGATTATAGAATCATTCCAAGGGCAGGCTGACTTTTGAACACAGGGAGCTGGAGGAGACGGGTGACGTGAGAGTGCGGCTGCTGCACACACTAGTGTAACTGCAGGACCAGCCCAAACTGGGCCTACTCTGTGGATCACGGAACATCAAGTTACTTTGTAGGTAACAAAGCCAAAACTGCAAGTCATGAAGCCCAGGCATGCATAATAGAAAAAAGTTTATCCTCTAACATTACCTGCAAATAGTAATTCCTCCCTGGGGCACCAAGAAGATTGGATATGATTGGAGCCTGAACCCTTTCAAAAGGAAGGAGACTGTTGGCCCAGATCAGAAGCTAAAGTCCACTTCAACATACCTTGACTACAAATGGTCAAATTTGAAACTCTGCAATCAGAAAAGATAACATTCCTAAATCTTTTCCCTTGCCTCCCAACTCCTTAAAGTTTGCCCTAGACCCCAAAACAGAGAGACAGGTTTGAGCTGCATCTCCTGTCTTCTTGCTGTTGGCCTCGCAATAAAACCTTTCTGTTTTCAAAAGCTGATGCCATAGCGTTGACTTCTATGCGCATCCGGCAGCAAGCCCACTTGCTCAGTAATACTAGGAAACCTGGAAAGGGAAGGAAATTGGCACATTGAAAGACAAATGAGGATATATTGTTATCATCTGTAATATTCCACCACTAAACGGACCAAAGCTGGGCAATTTCCTATCACTAAGAGAGTGAGCCATGCGTGGTGTCAGAGCTGAGCTGCTGGAGACAGGAAGGAGCGAAGAAAAATTTATAAAGGTGGAACCCCTTGCAGAGAGCTGGGCTCAACAGCCAGGGAGGTTTCACCGAAGGCGGAAGATTTGAGGGATGAGGCATTTTTGGTGCAGAGATGACCCTGAAGAGGACTGGAGAAGGAACTCAGCAAAGGAATCATTAGGAGTTGTAAACCAAAAATAAAATTCTAAGCTCCCTCAGCCAACCCTCCTCTCCGACCAGGGTATTAAAAAGAAACCTGATTACGTAGGTCAGGCCATGATGGGAAGGGTAGTGGGACAGGCCTTATTACATTAGCCTTGCTTTGAAGTCCAGGCGCAAAAGACCAGCATTAACATTAAAATGGAGTTCCTAAGGCTGCCAGAACATACTCTTTGCAGCAATAAGATGCCAGATTCCAACCTGACTCTGGTATAGCATCATATGACAGACAGTAGGCATTGAAATAAATTGAAGTATTTTACCCCAAAATATTTATTTGACATATTTTGAAATGTCCCTGTAACGCTCTCTCTTGTGGGGAAAATCTACATTCTGTAGAGACTCCTCTTTTCTTTCCAGGTCTTTTTCTAATCCTGAGGAGATTAACTGAGAGCCTAACGGCTTTTAAAGGACTGAATAGGAAATATTTGCCATCAATTGCCTCTGAGGGTGGTCATCTATAAGGCTCCATCTACATAATGAGAACCTTGGTTTCCACAACCCCTTATTTTACCCAGACGCTCCTTTCTATTGATTCCAGGTCTTTAGATAATAACAACTCTTTCAACCAATTGCCAATCAGAAAATCTTTGAATCCGCCTAAGACCTGTAGGCTCCCTGTTTCCAGTTGTCACACCTTTCTGGACCAAACCAATGCATACCTTCCATGGACTGATTAATGTCTTGTGTCTCCCTAAAACCTATAAAACCAAGCTGTAATCCAACCTCCTTGGGCGCGTGTTCTCAGGACCTGGGGTTGTGTCATGGGTTATGGTCCTCACATTTGGCTCAGGATAAATCTCTTCAAATATTTTAGAGTTTGGCTATTTCCTTGACAGGAATTTCCTAGGGCCTAGGAATGAAGAACACTCTGACTGTATCTCCAAGGAGACATTGACAAATGATTAGGTTCCAAATATTAGGTTCCAAATATTAGGTTCCAAAAACAAATAGTGTTTTTGTCACTTTGTTCAGCATTATACTTCCACAAAGGGAGCATTCTGTTGACTGCAGATGGATGACATGCTGAGCTAGCAGGCCAGGACGTCTTGATGAACCACATGCAAGAGGGATGCATAATTCCCCAAAGTAAGTAGGAGTGTTATGTATAACAAAAAGTGAGACATGCATTCGAGAGACAAAAACAAAACAAAAAACCTGCTATTTTTTAACAGCTTCCTCACTGCTCATTTTTTCCTTCTTCCTATGTGACTATTGTAATATTGCTTTTCATTGAATTGAGAGCTGTTGATCTTATTGAAAAGTGTCTGTCCATGACCTTTGAGCTCTTTTATAATCTGCAAGTTGACAATAACTTGTATTTGTTTCCGTGGACAAGACAGAATCTTGTTGTCCAGTTGGCAGATTTTACCATGGGAGACTCTCTGCTTCGGCTCCGAGAATTTTAGGTTTCTCATTGCTCCTGCTGTGTTAATTGGACTAGCTCTTAGAAGGGTCCCTGTCTGAGACCGAGACTTTTTGTTTTTCTTTTAAAGCTGTGAGCAGATGGAGTGAGCATTTAATTACCAAACCAGTTTCCGGCCAAAGGGAGAATCTTCATTCCCTGGGAGGTAAAGGTCCCTGCACCCCAAGACAATCCCAGCTATCATGACCCACGCCAACATGATTGAGTCTCTGAATGCTCTTTTTTTCCCTCTGAATGTGGAATTTAATTAACTCATCATACCCCTTCCAAAAGGGGAGCCAAAATAATACCTGTAACAGCAACCCTTCAAATATAACATCTCAAAAATGTCATTTTGTTACAATATATCCTGGAATATATTTCTTACAATATATCCTTATAATATATTACTGGAATATATTTTCAGTAATGGAAAATTTTTTGAAAAACATTACTGTCCCTAGATCTTAAGGTAAAGAGTTTATAACTCAACTGACTTCTATTTGTCACTGAAATATTCATACTATTTCACACTATGACTTAAGGAAACAGGTTTATTTTTTAGTGCTTTTATTGTGGTAAAATATACCGCATTAATATAATTAATAACAGTAATGATAATATAAAATGTACCATTTTAACTACATTTCAGTGTACAGTTGAGCTGCCTGAAGTACATTCACTTTGATGTGTAAGGTTGACTTTTGAGAAATGGTCGCTCTGTTGTGTTCTCGAGTTCCAATCTATTTTATTTTCCTCCCAAAAAGGGGCATTGTGAATCCAGCCAACACTCCTGCTAAGAACAGAGTGAATTCTTGTTATTGGCTTTCTAACAAAACTCAAGGTGAGGAGAATTGGCACCACGTGAAATCCTACAGGGAGGGGAGGATGGAGCGCTGAAGCCCCTTCCTGTGCCAGATCAAAGGCAAACGTCCAGGACAACTGAGACTTGACCTTTGATTGTCAACCCATTTCGGTGCTGCCTTCCTGTGTGAAAGCTTATCACCAATTCTAAAGGATCAAGGCTTTCTCCTAGAGGGAGCCCAGCCTGACAGCCCTGTCTACGGCTTTTATTTGCAGTGAAGTTCCTGGGGACCTTTTTCAAACTGTATATTCGACATCTGCATGAAAAGCAAAGTGGCTGCTCCAGAAGACATGCTTTGCTCCGTGCCTCCAGGGCCCTGAGACGCATTTGGTTGTCTCAGAGGAAACAGCACTTGACCCCATCAACTCATCATATGGTTTCATCTTTTCCTTCTATTCGGTCCTTCCCTTTTCCCTTTGTAGAAAAAAGAAAGTGCTTCCGTGGAAAACCATGCATTGTTTAGAGCAGTAGTCAGCACCCACTTTCCATAAAGAACCAGCGAGTAAACACTCAAGGCTTTGGAGACAGCACAGTATTGTACACAGCTCCCCAACTCTGCATTGTGTGAAGGCAGCCAGAGACAATGAATACACAAATGAGCATGGCTGTGTTCCAATAAACCTCTATGTGCAAAACCTGGAGAGGCTGGATGTGGCCTGCTGCCCTTAGTTTGCCAACTTCTGGCTTAGTAAGATCATCCTGATCATCTGATTCTGAGGCAACTTTGCCTTTGAGCTGTTTTATAATCTGTAAATTGTAGATAACTGATAACTATGCCAAATTATTATTTTCATTTTTTTGTAGATAAGAAAATAAATTCTTTCCAGTGGAGATTCAATTAACTTCTTTCTCCCCCATCGACAAAGTCGGTTTCATATCTGTTTGTAAATTCATTTCGATATAATGTCATTTCATATAAATGTGACTTTATTTGACTTTTCCTTTGAACGGCTCACTGGGTTCTTCATTTAACAATTTATCTGGTCCTTTATGAATGAGTGAAATAATATACTTATTTTATATCTCTATGGAGGTCAGAATTTTATCCATTTTTTGGGAAAATATCCATTAATATATATTCTATACAGTGTCTGTTGAACAATGTCCATTCATAGATATTAACAGATGATGGAATTTTTACCTTCTCTCATCTTTCTGATGAGTGTCTAAAGCCTCCTTACACTGGACCCCTCCTTTCTAAAACCAGACCTCCTGGGTCCCCAGCCCACCTACCAAAGAATCAGTGAAGGAGGTGGGGTGAAGACTTGATCCAAAAGCATGTGTTGATCAGGGATAATCGTCACTGAGGATAATTAGGCATTGGTGTGTTCCAGAATCCAGACTGAGTTTTCATATGCATTTTCTCATTTAATCCTCACTGTGGTACAACAAGGGACATGTTGCAAAAGGGAAAATGGAGGCTCAGAGAGGTCAAGTAAACTGCTTGTGATCACACAGCCTATGAGTGGCAGAATTTGAACCCTGGTACCAAGCTCTCAAACACAATGCTATCCATCTTTCTTTCTCGGCTCAGCCTCTTTATTCATAAAATGGGTATTCATTTTGTGGGTTTGGTGGGGGGGTAAAAGGTAACATGGACTGCCACTGACACAAGGATATAAGCTGAGTGCTGTGCCCGTGCTGGGACTCCCAACGTGCAGTTCCTGGCACGAGCAGGTGAACACTCCCTATTCGAATATGCGATCTGCACAAAGGTGTCTCACGGTAGGTAGGTGCCTGTTCATTCGAGTCCACAGTGGACAGATAGTGCTCCAAGGCCATGCCAGGTCATGTTCTACCACTGATCCTGTCCGCACACATTTAATCTTTTCATCGATACCATTTTATAGATAAGAAGACTGAGACAAAGAGAGGAGGACTAACTTCCCTTACCCACGTTCACAAAAGGAAAAAACAAAAACTGGAGCCTGGGTTTGCACTAAAACACGTCAGGCTGGGCGTAGTGGCTCACGCCTGTAATCCCAGCACTTTGGGAGGCTGAGGCAGGCGGTTTGCCTGAGCTCAGGAGTTTGAGGCCAGCCTGGGCAACATATCAAAACCCCGTCTCTACTAAGAACATACAAAAAAAAAGAAAAAAAGATTTAGCCAGGCATGGTGACAGGAGCCTGTAATCCCAGTTACTTGGGACGCTGAGGCAGGAGAATCACTTGAACCCTGGAGGCGGAGGTTGCAGTGAGCCAAGATCGCACCACTGCACTCCAGCCTGGGTAACAGGGAGAGATTCTGTCTCCAAAAAA
>NW_016804704.1:783271-906245 GCF_001698545.2 Rhinopithecus bieti
AAAAAAAAAAAAAAAAAAAAAAAAAAAATTAAAAAATTAAAAAAAATTAAATAAATAAAATAAATAAATACAACAGGTCAACCCTGGAGCCCAACCCTAAAACCTCTTTTCCAGGGCATAACAGACTGCAGTTTTCTGCCTTGTGTTTCTTCTCCTTTCCTTCTTCTGTCTCATAAACCAAACTCCCAGAAGAGGACAATGACAGGAGAAGAAGAGGGTAAGGAGTGAGAAAGGGTAGAATGAAAAAAGGGCAGCAGCTTTTCTTCGTGCCCTTCTCCTCACCTTTTCATTTTCTGCTTTGCACCAGGCAAGACACACGGCCACAGAGGAACTTACAGGGTCTGTAGGGGTCCTACTGAGGGTGACCAGCAGCCAACAGTTTCAGCAAGTCCCTGGGGAGACGTGGACCCTCTTGGTTTCCATTTGCTCTTTCTCCAGCCGGCCCAGTGCCGGCAGAGCCCTGGGGCTCTCTGTTCGTGCTATGCCTTTGGTGGCTAGAGTGGATGCCTGATGATGTAAGAGAGAACGTAGGAAGAGCATATGGGAGGCTTGCAATTGCCTTTTCACATGGAATTCCTAAAATGGCAAATAGACCCTCAAGAAGAGCTATGACTTACGAGCCCTGGTGTGTAGAACAAGCTGAAATGCCGGGACAAAGCTAGCCTGATACATTCAGTTCCCAGTATCGTATTCACTATTGCGACCGATCAAGAACCTCACTAGGTCATCTCAAATGCACTGATAAATGACAATAATTGGGCCAGGCACAGTGCCTCATGCCTGCAATCCCTGCGTTTAGCACGTCAAGGCGGGAGAATCACTTGAGCCCAGGAGTTTGAGCCTAGCTTGGGCAACACAGAGGTACTCTGTCTCTACAAAAAATAAAAAATAAAAATATTAGCCAGGCATGGTGGCATGTTCCTGTAGTCCCAGCTACTTGAGGGGCTAAGGTGGGAGGGTCTCATGAGCCCAGGAGTTCAAGGCTGCAGTGAGCTATGATGGCACCACTGCACTCCAGCCTGGGCAACAGAGCAGGACTTTGTCTCAAAAATAAATAAGTAAATAAATAAATAAATAAATAAATACTATTATTAAGTGAAAATGATAATAGTAATAACAACTGAAGCTAGCACTCACTGAGTGCTTAATACCACAACATATCATATCATTTCTCATACATTAACTCACTTTTCTCCACAAAATTCCCATATTCAAGGACTCTTCTTATGGTCCAAGTATAGTGGAATAAATAAAAGGTTTGGAGAGTTTAAATTACCTACCCAAGTTCAAAGAGTAAGCCAGTGGAACAGCTGGGATTGAAACTTAGACATAGGTTAATGCTCAGGAAAAATGCCCACGTCACACTTGCATATTGCTAAAATACATTATGTTCTCAAACAGGATGCCAGCATATACATGAAGCATTCATGTATCACACTGAGAGGTTAATATTTGTTTTTTCCCTCTGGCATTCTTGTTTAGTTTTGGTTGCTGAGGTTGATAGCTCACATTAAAAATGATTATTTAGTAGCTCTGCCAAAGCGGGGCAGTTTCCAATGTCTGATGCTCCTGGCCAGGTGCTGTGACTGGCATAGAAGCGCCCATGTCCAAATCATGAGTTCTCAGCTCCCAGCGCTTGGCTCCGTTGATGACTTTCGCCTTCGTGGACGAACACTCTTTGCTCGGTTTTCAGCACAATGCTCCCTTTTAACTTTCATCTCTACTCTAATTACACAATACCCGAAGCAGACTTTCAGGTCTGTGATTTTTATCCTCAGCTTCCAATCTTTTAATTTAGGAGTGCTCCAGGGATCAGGTTCTGTACATAGTCTCTATTAACTCTAAAATCATATTGTACAATATATACATATAATTCCTATTATATTATGTATTATTATATAATAGTATCCATATGTAACATATGAATATATAGAATTCATATTACTATATTATATATTATTATATAATNATACACATATAACTTTTAAATTCATATTTGCATAAGATAAATATATATTATATATAATATGAATATATGAGTACATATACACATTCATATTTTATACATATATATGACTCTACACGCACACACCCACATATATACGTTAACAATCAGCCACTAGACATGTCCAGCTTGGGTCTCTCTTCTTAACTCCAGACTCCACAAGATAAATCCCTACTGGGCATCTCTACTCACATAACTAAGATGTTTTTTAAATAAAACATGCCCCAAATGAGTACCCATCCTTCCATCTGCTCCTCACAAGGCCCCTCCTCTCACTCATGCTCTCTCATTCATTCATCAAGTCGGTCTGAAACCCTCTGATTCATCCTTGGCTCCTCTCCATAGCGTGTAACATGCATTCGGTTCATCAGAACATGCCATTGCTTTGCCTTCAAAATAGACTTAGAAATGCGTTGCCCACATCTTCAGCTCATCGCCTTGTCCCAGCTACCCTCCTATTCTTGCCATGACTATTGTCCCTGCCTCCTAATTGCCCTCCCTGCCCCTGCCATCACTTTCCCCACCCCAAGGCCCTGCCAGGATGTCAGCACCATGAGAGCTGGGCCTTTGTCCATTTGGCTCATGCCTGTGTCCTGGTGCCTACAAGACTGTTGTCAGTCAGTAGGTATTCAATAAATGTATTATTTATTGTATTATCATGCCATTAAGATTCAAGACAGTTTATGTACTTTAAGATCATGAGTCTCTAACACTGTATTAATCTTCCTGGTTCCAAGTATCCAAATATAAAATTAAATTAGTTTAAATGCTAATATGGAATAAGCTCTGGAAAAGCGTTGTATCTTTTCAAATGATACCGCAAAACATTAACCCTGTCCAGAACCATCAATGGAGAGACCGAATCCAGAGCTAATTCTAGAGCCAGAGCAAAGAATAGGGATCAAACTCTCTCTTCTCAAGTTTTTCTGCTGCCTCCCAGACCAGCACAGCATGCTTTATAAAAAATACACTTACTCTTGTGATAACAGTCGAGCTGCTAATAAAATACCATGTAAGGACATAGGTGCTCCCTTTCATTTTTATCTCTGGGCAATTATCAAGTGAAGCCACAAGCAAATTACATAGTCTGTCAATCAAAGACGAGCTAACTCATAATGTACTGATGCCTTGCATAATTTCTAGGCATATATTTTATTTATGAAACTAATACCATTTCTATTCCCCCTCCTTTAAAAATTGTCTTGTTTTTCTCTTCTATTGATATGTGTATATTACTTTGAGGACAAAGATGTCATTACTTACAGGGGAACATAAAATGTGTAAGTAGAAGAGAACATGCTTTTCTAAGGTGGTGATTTTTCTTGGCCATACAAATGACTCTCAGCAAGGCCTTGTTAATGACAGGCCCATGTACATGGCATGGGAGGTGAGTTTACTGTGCACACCCACAGGCCTTCCGAAGTTAGAAAGAAATGGCCCGGGCTCAAGGTTGCAAGGCTGACTTTTTCAAAAATTCAATACCAGTGAACTGTGATGGATTTCTGGATCCTGCATGACTCAGCTAAGTGTTTGCATAACATCATGCCTGAGCTGTTAAGAGCTGTGCCATTATTTTCAGGCCCAAGATTATGAAACAGGCTATGAATTTATGTTTTTGTTGCTATGGTAATTTATTTTTCTGCTGTTTTAATAACCTCATCAAATGCAAGCAATCAAAAGTAATGTGGCACCTCTACATAATTCAACTCCAAACCATTCATAATGACTTGTGGTACATTTGAAACATTGCATAAGGAAATTAAAAGCAAATAGAAACAAGTCTGAAACCTATAAATATTTGAGCTGGGAGCATAAACACTCCAAGAATGATCTTTGATGATAGGAACAGATATTTCTAATAAATGGTGCAAGATGATTAGAATAGTTTAAAAGAAATAACTTTGAGGTATATTTTTCTCACTTCAAAAGAAAAATAAAAAAATCCTGCTTTCCAATTATTCAGACATAGAACATAAAATGATTTTTCACAGGCCTTAGTAATATATTTATAATCCTTGATTATTTGAACATGGATATTAGCTCTGGCATAAACATTGCTATTTAAAAGTTATGATTATTACAGATTGAACTTGTGTCCAAATTTTTATAATGGGTAAAAATGGAAAGTGTAATATGCCTTAATGCATAATCAAACTTCGTGTATTCTAACACACACACACAATCATACTAGACTCACTCCAAACGCATACTATTAATAAACAACATCAGGGTTTGCTTCCTTGCACTTTTCTGATTTGTCATTATTATGGGGTTTAAAGGCTTTGCTTGCCTTCATTCATGAGTAATCCCCACTGATGTCAGGGAAGAGCTGTCAGAGACAGCTGTAACCACAGAAGCCTGTCCCTTCTGGAAGATAATTTGTGGTGGTTATGTGGGTCTGGAATGAATTTCAGAGTCAGGAAACGTATTACTCAGGGTTCTCTAGAGGGACAGAACTAACAGGATAGACGTATATAAAAAGGGAAGTTTATTAAGCGGTATTGACTCCCATGATCACAAGGTCCCACAACAGGCTGTCTGCCAGCTGAGGAGCCAGGAAGCCAGTCAGAGTCCCAAAACCTCAAAAGTAGGGAAGCCGATTGTGCAGCCTTCAGTCTGTGGTCAAAGGTCCAAGAATCCCCAAGCTGAAGAACTTGGAGTCCAATGTTCGAGGACGGAAGCATCCAGCACGGGAGAAAGATGGAGGCCAGAGGACTCAGCAAGTCTAGTCTGTCCACATTCTTCTGCCTGCTCTATTCTAGCCACACTGGCAGCTGATCAGATGGTGCCCACCCACATTGAGGGAGGGTCTCCCTTTCCCAGTCCACTGACCTAAATGTTAATCTGAAGGGGTGGCCTGCCCCTCCACACCTGTAGGTGTTTCTCGTTAGGTGGAACGAGAGACTTGAGAAAAGAAATAAGACACAGAGACAAAGTATAGAGAAAGAAAAGTGGGCCCAGGGGACTGGTGCTCAGCTTACAGAGGACCCACGCTGGCCCCGTCTCTGAGTTCCCTTAGTATTTATTGATAATTATCTTTACCATCTTAAAGATAAGGGAGTGGCTGGACAATAGGATCATTGTAGGGAGGAAATCAGCAGTAAGACATATGAACAAAAATCCCTGTGACATGAATAGGTTTAAAGGAAAATGCTGTGCCTTGAGATGCATATGCAAACATCTTCATAAACCTTTTAGCAGCATTGCTCCGGCAGGTCCCACCTTATTCCTAAAGGCGGTTTTCTCCTTGCTCAGTAAACAAAGCATACAATCGGGTTTTACACGGAGATGTTCCATCGCCCAGGGACAGGCAGGAGACAAATGCTTTTCTCTTACTTGAGATTAAGAGAATGGTGATGACCTTTAACCAGCGAGCAGCCTTTAGGCACTTGTTTAACAAAGGCACATCCTGCACAGCCCAATATCCATTAAACCTTGAGTCACCACAGCACACGTCTCTTGCAAGGACAAGGTTGGGGGTAGGGTCACAGATTAACAGCATCTCAAATACAGAACAAAATGAAGTCTCTTATGTCTACTTCCTTCAATATAGACACAGTAACAGGCTGATCTCTCTTTCTTTTCCCCACATGAATCTCCTTTGACAACACCCTCATAGTCACACCCAGGAACAATACTTTACATCCTTCGATCAAATCAAGTTGACACTCAACATTAACCACTACAGGAAAGAATCCACTCCTTTTTTGGAAATCATTCTGAAAATGTGGCATTTCTCTAATCTGGACATTGGGCCATGGAAATTGCAGTAGGGTCTAAGATCTGGATGTGTTTTCAGCAGTGTGGGGAACATGTCCCCCTTCTGCCTCCTCTCCTGCACCATGAATGAGTCTTCCTGCAGTTTGATGAGGAGGGTGGGGGGGTCTCTTCATAGTGGACCATTAGGGGAACATGAGTAGACAGCCCGGTGACAGTGGCCACAGAATGATGGACTACAGAGTGGGAAAACCAGAGCAGGGGGAAGGTGATGGGAATGGGAATGGGTTTTTGAGAAACGGACTCATTCTTTCATCTTCTAACTACTGAGCACCTTCTGGGGACCAGGCAGTGGGCCAGGCTTGCAAACTGTAGTGGACATGGTTAGGTGCCTGCCTCGCAATGGAATCCCTTTTCTTCCTAATACAGCTCTGATTTTATTCAGGTGTACTCCTTAGAGGCTTTAGGAAAAACTGACTTTATCCTGAGGTCAAGGAGTAGGGCTCTAACTGTATATGATCAAGGCAAATGCTACTGGGGAAAGTATGAACCCATGACCTAGGTTGACACCAGTTCACCTAAGTGCTTCTTAAGAACACACCAGTTATTAAGAAACACCATCAGTGTTTGCTTGCTTGCCTTCTTAGCCCTTGACTTCATCCTGCTTGGGTCACCCTAGGTCATGGGTTCATACTTCCACCAAGAGCATTTGCCTTGGGAATGACAATTCATATACAATTAAAGCCCTATTCCTTGAGCTGAGGATGGAGTCAGTTGCCTTCATCCTGCTTGGGTCAACCTACAGTGTATAATTGCAGTGAGGTTGTAGGTGCATCTCTCTCTCTCTCTCTGTATGTGTGTGTGTGTGTGTGTGTGTGTGTGAGAGAGAGAGAGAGAGAGAGAGAGAGAGAGAGAGAGAGAGAGAGAGAATAAGAAAAGCCATAGCTCCGTTTGCTATTAGAAATCATCTTTCAAGGAAGGAGTAGAGAAACTAGAATTTGATTGGAAACTTTGCTATAGGCAGGAGAGCAGATGGAAAAAACCTGGATCCGTAATGACATTGATTAGCTCCTCAATCAACCAACTTTGTAGTCTTCACTAGATCTTAACAGCTCTTCATATGTGAAAAAAAAGAGAATTCCCCCATTATCTAAATGACCCTGAGTCAGAGTTTTCAACTGCCTGCTGCTGAAAGCATGGTAATTGCTCTAGCTAGAATCTTTCAGTTGACAGAACTAGCCCACTTCATCGTCCTGAAGTGAAGCAGCAGGGAAGTCATTTTAGGAATGACGTGATTCTGGCAGCTTTGTTTGCCCCAGTCAAGAGGGAAAGAAGCAGAATCTTCAAGCGGCTGCTGAAGGGGCACCTCCCCCCACCCCGCCCACCCTTCACTTGCCACTCACCACGTTTTCCTGATTGTGATGCCTCAGACCACGCTCTGTACATAGGGAATCCGGGATTCCCCACACCATAAAGCAGCTGCTCCTTGAATCAACTTCAGGCTACATTTGGATGTTAAGGCCTTCTTTCGAAACATAATGGAAGGAGACCTCTGTTTCAGTCCCAACATGTAAAGAGCTTGGAAATCATGACTCCTATCCTTACAACAAAGCAAAGCTGGGAGAACTGAAAATCAGTCACTATTCTTAGACCCATCCGAGAGCTGAGATTTCCAAGCAAACTTCAATCCCCAAATCTGGAGACAGAGGTAAACCAAGAGAGCCACAGCCAAGATCTTCCCACCTGGAGCAGAGGCCCCTGAAACCATAAACAGGTAGGATCAGTTCAGAGAGTTTTTTGGTTTTGGTTTTGGTTTTGTTTTTTTTTTTTTTTGAGCCAGGCCTCACTCGGTCACCCAGGCTGAAGTACAGTGACGTGGTCTCGGCTCACTGCAGCCTCCACCTCCCAGGTTTAAGCGATTCTCCCTCATCAGCCTCCTGAGTAGCTAGGACTGCAGGTGCATGCCAGTATGCCACCGTGCCTGGCTAAGTTTTATAATTTTTTGGTAAAGACTGGATTTCACCATGTTGGCCAGGCTGGTTTCAAACTCCTGACCTTAAGTGATTCACCCTCCTCGGCCTCCCAAAGTGCTGAGATTACAGGCATGAGCCACTGCACCCAGCCAGTTTAGTGGGGATTTTGATGAAGTGGGGGAATCTGGATGTTGACTAGCAGGAGAGAGAGAAACCCCTGGGGGTCATGGTTTTAGGGAGACCCCACACTTTCATGGGCTTTATCTCCAAAGAACCCCACTAGATTGCCATTGTGAGGATCCAGAAAAGACCTGCTATGGCCACAGCTGGGGAAGAGGAATATTAACGATTGTGAAACAAGCCTAGAGCTATCTCCACAACAAAGGGCTACTCTCCAGATAAGAAGATGATCAGAGCTTTATCCCACCTGGGGAAAGATGTTTCTCCCACCACAGCACCTCTCTTCCTGATTCACCTAGGAGGGGAAAAATGCATAGTCATCAAAGGGCAGGGTCTTCAGAGAAACAGATTGGAAACTCTGCAGGTCATGAAAGGGAGCAGAGGGTAGGGGGAAAACAATAGCCATAGGCGTAAAGAAATACTCATGAATGTTACAGCCTGGAGACACGGGACCACTAAAAGATGGAAATTTAATTGGAAGATGATAGAAGGATTCCCCCGTACAGCCTATCAGCACGCTTACAGGGCTCCAGTACAATAGCAATGCACTACAACTGAAAGAGTTGCAAGCCATAAACCTTTTATGAGATGGAATATTTAGGAAGACCTAGGGTGAAGAGGAGTCTGAAGCAAGAACAGTGAAGAATGTAAAACCTCAGGCACACAGAGCTACGACAAACATTTAACATTTAACACGGTCGGTCCGAGGCCTAACCAGACTGACATAAATTGTCATCACAATAAAGGCTTCTTTTCCTCAGTTCCTAGTATTCAATGCAACAAAAATTTACAAGGTATGACAAAAGGTAAGGGAAACATAATCTGAAGAGAAAAAAAAAAAGTCAGAACAAGACTCGAATATGTAACACATGTTGGAGTAATCAGACAGATAATACCAAATAATTATGATGAATGCATTAAGGACTCTAAGAAAATGTGGGCAACACACAGGAACAGGTGGGTCGTATCAGCAGAAGAAAATGCTAGAAATCAAAAACACTATAGCCGAAATGAAGAATTTCTGGACTGGTCTTGCCAGTAGAGTTCATATGACCAAGGAAAAAATCATTGAGCTTGAAAATAGGTCAAGAAATATCAAAAATTGATGTGGAAAAAGAACAATATTAAAACAAAAACAACAAAGAACCCCAGGACACTCAGGAATTGTGCAACTATTTCAAAAATTGTAACATCTGCATAACTGGAATACCAGGAGGGTGTCAAAGGGATAGTAGAGCACAATAAATATTTGAAGTAAAAATGGCTTAGAACGTTCCCAAATTTATGACAGGCACCAAATCAGACATCCGGGAACCTCAGAAAACACCAAGTAGAATATATATATACACGCACACGTATATACATACATACATGTAGACACATGCATGCACACATATGTAAAATAGACAAATTGTATTTGAATTGCAGAAAACTAAAAATTAAATAAATATTTTTGAAAGATGCCCAAGTGGGAGGCTGGACATCTTACCTTACCTATGGAAATACAAGAAAAATAGTTAGAGTAGACTTCTCATCAGACGCCATGCAAGAAAGAAGTTGGTATGAAATATTTACAGTACTGAAAGTAAAAAATCATCGATGCAGACTTCTATGTCCAGTGAAAGATTTTTTCAACAGTGAAAGAAAAATAAAGACATCCTCAGACAAACAAAAACCTGAGGGAATTCATCGCTGGCACATCTTCCCTGCAAGAAATGTGAAAACACTTGGCTCAGTCAGAAGGAAAACGTTATAAGGTAGACACTGGGAACTACATAGAAAAATAAATCATATCAGAGGAGGCATATGGGAAAGGAAAATGAAACATTATTTTTCATATTATTAATTGATTGAAAATATAACTGTTTAAACCCATAGTAGTAACACTGTAATGGTTGATTACAGGATGTAAATGGTAAAATGAATCACATCGGTTTGCTGAAGGATAGGACGGAGAAATTGGGAATACTCTGTTATAAGGTACTTGCATAATATAGGAAGTGGCAGAATGTAATTTGAAAGTGAATTTAGATTAGTTAAAATGTATACTGTCAACTCTGGGGTAACCATTAAAAATTGTTTTAAGTATAATTCAGAGGAGATAAAATGGAATCAAATACAATGCAAAGTTAAACAAGAAAAGGCAAAAAACAGGAGAGGAAACAAGGAACAAATGCCATATATAGAAAATGATTAAAATGATGGTTTATATTTATCCAGTGGTATCAAAACTCACTTTAAATGTGAATGATCTCAATGTATTTATTAAATGACAAAATTCATGAAAGTGGATAAAGTAAAAACAAGACCCAGCTATATCTTGATTACAAGAAACCCACTTTAAACAGGAAGACTCAGGTTAAAAGTAAAGAAATGAGAAAGATACAACATGCTAACATGAATCAAAAGAAAACTGTTCCAGCCGTATTAGTTTCAGACGAAGCTGACTTCACAACAAGGATGATTATCAGTGATAAAGAATGATGTTACGTAGAGATTGTGTCCATTTTCCAAGAAGACGTAATAATCCTAAATGTGTATGTACCTAACAAAAGGAGGTTATTCTTTAAACACCGGTTTCCTGTGGTTACCTTCGAAGCTATGAATCATTTTTCTATCAGTTTCCTCTCTTTGCTGGTAGGAAAGCAGCCAGACCGTTATTTGTATTTAGCTGCAATGAGCACACCTAGCACCAAGATCTTGACTTTCTAACACTGCTCTTCAATTAAAAAAAAAAAAAAAAAAAAAAAAAAAAAGCCAAGAGTCCTTGGAGAAATGGCAAATTCTAGGACTGGTGCAGAAAACACAGAAGATGAGCCTCCCCATAAGATGAGTGTCTGAGGTCTCTTGAAATTCACACGCTGACTCCCTCACCCCCAGGGTGATGGTATTAGGATGTAGGGCCTTTGGGAGGTGACCAGATCATGAGGGTGGTGCCCTCTTGAATGAGATTAGCAACCAGATAAAGGAGGATGCAGACAGCTCTCTCACCCCTTCCTCCATGTGAGGGCACAGCAAGAAAGAGGCCATCTGTGAATGAGGAAGCAAGTCCTCACCATGCACCAAATCTACCAGTGCCCTGGTCTCAGACTTTCAGCTTCCAGGAAGTATGAGAAATAAGTGTTTATCAGCCATGCATAAGCCACACAGTTTATAATATTTGGTGATAGCAGCCTGAACAGAGTAAGACAAGCCTTAAGCATTTTGTAGTTCCAGAAGCTGAGGAAGTACTCACACACATGAACACACACGCACACGAACACACACACACACGAACACACACATGGACACACACGAACACACACACACAATGGCGGCATGTGGGAAGAACACAAAGGCCAATTGAACGTGTCCTCAATGTGCAAGACTGGGAACATTTGAAAATATATATATATTGGAGTATTAGCTACATTATAAAGTAAATGTGAGTTTATACTGATATAAACACGATTGCATTAATCAATAAATGGGAAAAATAAATCTCCTTCGATCCCACTACTGGGTATATACCCAAAAGATTATACATTATTCTATATAGAGACATGCACACGTATGTTTATAGCAGGACTGTTTACAATAGCAGAGACTTGGAACCAATCCAAATGCCCATCAATGATAGACTGGATAAAGAAAATGTGGCACAAATACACCATGGAATACTATGCAGCCATAAAAAAGAACGAGTGCATGTCCTTTGCAGGGACATGGATGAAGCTGGACAACCATCATTCTCAGCAAACTAAACCACAGGAACCAGAAAACCCAAAACACCGCATGTTCTACTCATGAAGGGGGAGTTGAACCAACTGGAACACAGGCAGGGGAACATCACACACCAGGGCCTGTTGGAGGGTGGGGGCAAGGGGAGGGAGAGCATTAGGACAAATACCTAATGCATGCTAGGCTTAAAGCCTAGATGCTGGGTTGATAGGTGCAGCAAACCACCACAGCACATGTATACCTATGTAACAAACCTGCACGTTCTGCACATACATCCCAGAACTAAAATCAAATCAAATAAAAAAGAACAGGAGAGAATGAGTTATGCAGACACTGCATCCTCAAGGTTAAGCATAACTTTTTACTCCATGTGTGCGGGTTGTTCATAATGACTTGTTTTCCAATTGTAAAGCAGGGAAACTGAGAACAAAGGGTAGCTTTACAATGGAGAACTAAAGACTCTTTCAGCCAGGCGGTCAAATCGTCATCGACAGTCATCAGTCGTAAGTCACACGGACCACGTAAGCGTGTGCACCTTGATATGATGCGATGACAACGGCACTCCACCTCGGTGATCTTCTGTCTCTGAAACCCACAACGATAAAAAGCCTCAGGGCTTTTTCCCCAATTCAGGCACATTCTATAGTACCTGACCAGTGTTCCTCGAAACTAGTCATCAATCTCAAGAAAAGCCTGACAAACTGTCACACCAAAGCAGAGCCTAAGGAGACGGGGCCATTAAATGAAATGTGGCATTCTGGAAGGAATCCTGGCACAGAAAAATGTCATTAGGTTTAAAAGAGGAGAAAAATGAATGGCCTGCCCATAGTTAACGATACTGTATTGGTATTTGTTCACTATTTTGGATAAATGTATCACTTTAATTTAAAATGCTAATAAAGGGTCAAATTGAGTGTGGAGTTTGTACTATCTTCTCCATTTGTGGTAAAGTTAAAATTGTTACAAAATTAAATGTTCATTTCAAGTAATGTAATCATTTCTAGTTCCTGGTTTTAGTCCCCTTCCCCCTTTCTACCTTGTAAGATGCACCAAATGGGGTGTTCCCATGGTTGTGCAGGTCTCGTACATCAAAGCAGTAGAGTCACAAATAGTCACCATATTCCAGGTGTTGTCATAGCCACCGGGGTCTAGAAGTCCATTACAAGAGGCACTGCTGTGGAAACTGCCACCTTCCCCTCCCCTGCCCAGACAGTGAGGAGATCATTAGCACAGAGTGCTTTGGAGATACTTACCATTATTTAACATTTCTATTTAAAAATAAAACATAGATATTGGGACTTTTCAGGAAGATGAACTATTTCCTATTCCTTCTGCTAAGTGCAAATAAATCTCAGCACTTTGGGACGCCAAGGCAGGAGGATCATTTGAGCCCAGGAGTTTGACACCAGCCTGAGCAACATGGCGAAACCCCATCTCTACCGAAAACAGAAAAAGTAGCAAGGCATGATGGTGCATGCCTGGAATCCCAGGAGACTGAGGCAGGCGGATCGCTTGAATCCGGGAGGTGGAGGTTGCAGTGAGCTGAGATTGCACCACTGGACTCCAGCCTGGGCAACAGAGCAAGACTACGAAACAAAGAGAAAACCTGAACACGACATAAAACACAAGCACCAGGAGACTCTGCAAGGTGGAGAGAAATGGTAGAGGGGTTAGCCACCTGCGAGCCCAGGGAATGCTGTGGCAGTGAGCTGTCTGTGTTTTATTTTCACCTCCTCTATTCCAGAAGCTGAAAAGCTATAAATGTCAAAGGGCACACAAAAAAACAGAGCCCCAGCAAAAGCCCACTCTCTGTAACCAAAAGACTAGGGCAGGGGCAGTTGGCAAGGCAAAAACAAAACTAAACAAAACAATAGGACAAGAGTCGCTCTACACCAGCCAAACACTACCAAAAAACTGCAACCACACTCACCCACGCCTCAGAAACCCAACTGGCACCCTGATTTCCAACCTCAGAAGGTATAAAGAGGTATTCCAACTCCCTACCCACCTCATAACCTGGAGTGGTGTCCAAGAATGCTTAGGAGGAAGCTGTCAGTGGAGATTATCTGGGGAGCATGGACGAAGTTACAGAAAGAGAGAACAGAAGAGTTCTCCCAGATTCAGAACAGAATCCCCAGGGATGAAGGGGAGCGTGAGTACGTTATGAAAGGGCGACGGAGAGATCCTTGTGGGGATGGAAATATTTATCTTGACTGCATCAGTACCAATACCGTGGTGCTGGCATCAATGCTACAGCTTTGCAAAGCATTGCCACTGGGGAACATTCAGTAAAGGGCACATGAGATCCTTCCTGTTATTTCCAACAAGTGTACGTAAATCTAGAATTATATCAAATACGTTTAATTAAAAGTTATGTTAGTTACCTTGCAAACACTTTATGGTTACTAACACAATACCTGGGCCATGTATTTTATATGTTTATACCACAGGATTTTCCTGCGGCTCCAGAGTGGCCTGGGAGTAGCTCAGCCAGAACTGGCCCTGGAGCTAAGAGTCAGAGAAAGTAAGCGGCCTCGATCACCATGAATTAATTACCCAGGGCTGGGGAGATCACGTGTATCTCAGAAGGCCCAACAGAAACAGATGCAACCAGAGGATCAGAGGCCCTTCCTCGTGGACCTTGGAACTGATACGACCTTGAAAAATGGTAGAGAAAGAGCTGAACTGCCTGAGATGAGATGACCTAGAATCAAGTGAAATCAAGTTCCTACCACTCAGCACGATGGGGATTTCAAACAGAAACACATTCACTTAGGAAAATAGAAATGTGCATTTCTGGCGCCTGATTGTGTAGCCTGAGATTCCTGTCTGTTACAGTGCCATCGCTGGTGACATTATTAGTGCCCCCACTTTGTCAGCAGCATGCAGTAGCTGGCCTAAGATTTCCAGGTCACTAACAGTATTCTGGTGGGTTCAGCCAGCACAAAGGTCAAACACCTGATGCATGGCCCTGCTTGGGGAGCAGTATCTGCTTCATCCTCCCTCCTATCATCGGGGTTAAGAACAGTTGATTCATAGTCCAGGACCCTGGTAGGAAACAGACGGCATACACGAGTTGGGAAAATTAGGGAAAAAATTAACAAATAAGACTATGTGAAAAAGGACGTGCAGGTCAACAGCAAGGACCGGTTATAGCAGGGCACTGTTCCCTTTTCTCAGCCTGCAGAGACAGGGGTTTGCAGAGGACATGGGAGCACAGAGACAGGGAGGGCTGTGCTTAGAAGGCCACCAGAAAGGAACTGGGGCTGCCAGCGAAGGATGTGGCCAGCCTGCAGCAAGAGCACGATGTGGGAAGCATGCCAGGGAAATCAATGCCTTGACTTCACTCTTCTCCCTTTCTCTGATCTCCTGCTGGTGTGTGCCATTGTCAGACAGCCATATACATTCCAGGGAAAGAAAGCCCTCTGACGTGCAGAACACAGAGCAGGAGGAGAAGGTGGATAGTAATGCCTACTATAATTCATCTCTCTTTTCTTCTTCAGGATAAAAAACTCAGTCCTATGTTTTCACTGCGTCCAGCATCCCGTGCCGTTATCAAGTACTGAATAACAGGAACTCAGCTATGTAGAAGTTCTGGAAAGGAGCAGATGCAGGTGAGAGGGTGTAATTCATTTGGTTTTCCTGCCTCCTACTCTTTATTGGTGCTTAGAACGTGGACGTGATAACTGGAGCACTAGCAGCTGTCTTGGGTCATGAAGTCACCTTGACTTTGAGTTACGTCAGCTGAACAGAAAAACAGAAGCAGTTTGGGTCCTTTGCATCATTAAAGACACCCCACCAGCCTCAGACTGGCTGACTTCAAATTGCTTTACGAACCCAGAGAGAGGTGACTTTTATCTTATTCAAGTCACTGACTCTAACCCTAACGAATGGGGCTTCGCATATAAATTGCCTGTAAAGCTCCAGGCATACAACACCTCCCAGACTCTCCTCACACTCCCCGCCCTCACTCACCACACTGTGTCTCAGCCACTCCTGCCGATCCTTACTCCGGCAATTGCTGCACCATCTCTGTTCTCTACCCTTCTTTTTCTCAAAGATTGTATTTTATTTTCCTTCTTCTAGTTCAGTGAAACACTTTTCTAACGTGGCAGCTATTAAGTAAAAGAGCTCTCATTAGTTTTGAAACTCCCTTGGTTTACCATTTGGGGTGGAAAAAGCCCAACCTCAAAGACATGCAGTAAAAGAGGCCAGAAAACAGGGGAATCTCAACTGTGTCTCATGTCGAGGTGATAAAATGTGCAAATCGAGAATCACAGTTAGAAAGAGCATAAAAATAAAACAGAGCTAAAAAGAAACAACTAAGCAACTAGTGACAATGAAGGCTGATGGAAAATCTCCAGTGGGGTCACGGCGGGATTGCCTTCTTTTTTAAGGCTGAATAACATTCCACATATATATGGAATTTTATATATATGTGTGTGTGTGTAATTTGAGTCATTCAAGGCATTCAAGCTTTCCCACCAATCTCAGATGCCTGACTTTAAATTGCTTTATGAGGCTGGGCAGGGTGGCTCCTGCCTGTAATTCCAGCACTTTGGGAGGCCGAGGCGGGGGGAATCACTTGAGGTCAGGAGTTTGAGATCAGCCTGGCCAAAAACACGAAACCCCTTCTCTGCTAAAAATACAAAAATTAGCTGAGTATGGTGGCATATGCCTGTAGTCCCAGCTACTCAGGAGGCTGAGGCAGGAGAATCACTTGAACCCAGGAGGCGGAGGTTGCAGACAGCCGAGATCATGCCACTGCACTCCAGCCTGGGTGACCAAGCAAGACTCTGTCTCAAATAAATAAATAAATAAATAAATGTTTTTTCAAAAAATTGCTTCATTAACAGAGAGAGATAACTTTTATCTTATTCAAGCCACTGACTCTAATTTTAACTGATAGACCTTCACATATAAATTGCCATATAACATGTGTGTGTGTATACATGTGTGTATACATGTGTATATACCATATACAAATGTGTGTATATACATATATATATGAATATACACATATATACATAAACACACACACACATATATATAATTTTATCTATTGGTCTATCAGTCCACTGACATTTAGATTGAATCTGTACCTTGGTTATTGAAAATAAAGCTGCAATGGACATGAGAGATGCTGATTTTATTTTTTAGGGGGATAAGTATTCAATAGTGGGATTGCTGAATTCTATGGTAATTAGAGAGTAGAATGGTGGTCTCCAGGTGCAGGTGGAGAGTGAGAAATGGAAAAATATTTGTCAAAGAGTACAATGTCTCAGTTCTGGACCCCTAACATACAGAAAGGTGACTGTAGTTGGTAATAACATATTGTACACTTGAAATTTGCAAGAGTATGTCTTAAGTCTTAGTACTACACACACATAAAAATGGTAACTTTGCCAGGTAATGTGAATGAGCTTGATGGTGATCGTTTCATGATGTACGCATCTATCAAAATACCACATTGTATACCTTAAATACATACAGTTTTAATTTGTCGATTATACCTCAATAAAGCTTTAAAAACCCTTTAAAAATAAAGACATGATATTAGAGTCGAGGTGAGAAAGAAGAGCAGGAGCCATGTGGGGAAGATACGGTCACGTTCCTGGAAGGTGACTGGGTAAGAGCAAGGTGAACATTTTAGGGGAGGTTTCTCCTGCTGTGAATAGAGCCACGTGCCAAAGGTGCCTTTTGATTGTTTTGTTTGTTTCATCCTGTTTTTAAAAAAGGATTAAATTTATATACAAATAATTTATGTCCTAGGCTTAGGAAATTAACAAGCAAAATTCTCACAGGGAAGGCTCATTCCACGTTCACTCAGTGATGTGGGTGGCGACTGAGACAGGACTTGGTGCCACGTGGGAGAGTCTCTGAAAGTCGTTAACAAACTTGGGTTCTGACTCTGTTATTTCTGGAACTCATCAAAGCACAGCGAGACCAGAGAACTGAAGTGAAATTACCTTTTCTTTCTTCCAAAGATCATGTAATTGACATAAACCATCTGAACCCAGAAGCCAGCAAAGTGTTCTCTTTTTTAATAATTTCTCAGAAAGGCCCGGCAGCCAGGGCCTCTGCATGGCAATTATCCCAGGAACTGTGGACTCCTGGACACGCTGTGCCCCTCCTGGAGAGCATGTAGGTGTAGCCCAGGGAGGTGAGGGCAGAGTGGGCAGCCAGGAGGGGCTGCTGCCAGGCTTTTTCTGTCTTATTTCCATTTTGGCAAATGATCTCACTTTTCTTCTTGAACAACCAATCTGTAACAGGAAGATGAACACGGGGAAAAACTGCATGTAGTGGCTTTAAGCGCTGTAGACTAGAAAGACTTGCAAGGCCAGAGACTCAAGCACTTGGCATGGATTTTACTTCCCCTGGGGAAGTGGGTTTGTTAAGATCTGCGAGGCTGAGGCTTGTTAAGGCTTGCTATGGTCTGTGACCATCATTACTGCTGGTTCAATCCCTTTGGATGCAGAAATAACAGTTTCTGCAGAACACTCCGTAGAGATACCATTGAGACTCTTCCCTGAGCTCCAGGAACACATCAGAGAATCCTATGATTAAACCTATGTAACCAGGGTGATTTTACCTAAGAGAGAGAAGGAAAGAGAAAACATACTAGAACAGGACTTTGAACCTCCGTGCCCACTGAGCTGAGTTGGTGTGGAGGGAGGAAAGAGATCACTCCTGCTGTCTTGTTTGGTTTGACTGCCACATCCCGCATCCCAGCCTGTGATTCGTGTGCACAGAGTTAGCCATTCGCCTTATATTCAGGGGTTTCCATGTAATCCACCTGCTCCCGAAACAGACCCAATAGTCCCATAGAACTGATGTTTTGGTTTCCTTTGAATAAACACAGAAGTGGACCCTCCTAGTCTTGAAAGTTGAGAAAGTTGCATTTTTCCTATCTGAGTTCCTTGCTGAGGAAACCAACCATCAGGCCTCCCAGAGCCCAGAGAGTATCAAGGAACTGAAACTCACCAGGTCTCCACATCTGCATGATGAAACACCAGAGCCCTCGCCCATTGCGACTGCCTAACCGGCCACCTACTTCCTGTTGATCAACTCCTCCTCTTCCTTCCCCTTCCATCATTCCTGTTTACCTGGATGTAGTTACATTTCTACTGTGTCAGCCCCTAATAGTATTCAGTCACGGAGATGGATTTGAGACTGATCTCCTGTCTCCTCGGCGGCAGCACCTGATTAAAGCCTTCCTCTATACTCTGGTTTCTCTTCAAATTCTCTTTAAATCTTCTGATTAAAGCCTTCTTCCTTGGCAATAATTGTTGTCTCAGTGATTGGCTTTCTGTGAGGTGAGCAGCAGGACACAGACCAAACCTCTGATGTTTTGGTAACACTGCTTGTGCCCTGTTCCCCACTGGGTGGAGGACCCCATAAAGTGTTTCATCTCCAGGAAAACAAACACACACAAAAACTTGACTTTTCTGGGGATAATAGATTAGTTCCAATGTTTCACTTCTAACTTCAGAAAGCAACGCCCCTCTAGCAAGACAATCCCTCTCTAGATTCTGCCAGGCAGCTCCATGGTGCCCTCGGTGATCCCTATAAGCAAAGCTGGGGCTCCCCAGCACTTCTCTTCCTCCTCACCCTCCTACCTGGTTCATCCCCCATCTCCTGTATCAGTGACACAGGAAGGATGAGGGGTGACCCACCTCAACCCCTCAGGCACCTTTAGCACGTGGCTCTATTCACGGCAGGAATAACCTCCCCTAGAATGTTCACCTTGCTCTTCTCCAATCACCTTCCAGGAACATGACCATTTCTTCCCCACAATGCCCCTTCCCTTCTTCCTTGCTTCAACTTTAATATCTTGTCTTTATTTTTTAATAGTTGTTTAAAGCTTTATTGAGGTATAATTGACAAATCAAAACTGTATGTATTTAAGGAATAAAATGTGGTATTTTGATAGATGGATATACTGTGAAATCATCACCACCATCAAGCTCATTCACATCACCTGGCAAAGTAGCCATTTTTATGTGCGTACAGTACCCACATTTAAGATCTACTCTCCTGGCAAATTTCAAGTGTACAATATGTTATTGTCAACTACAGTCACCTTACTGTCAGATACCCACAACTGAGACACTGTACTCTTTGACAAGCGTCTTTCCATGTCTCACTCTCTACCTGCACCTGGAAACCACCATTCTACTCTCTTACCACCACAGAATCCAGCAATCCTACTACTGAGTGCACACATACACACACACACCATGTTATACGGCAATTTATATGTGAAGGTCTATCAGTTAAAACCACGTGCTAAATGTGCTCCACTTGCTCCATCACACTAGAAGTCAGACGAGAACTTAGAAGACCCCCTCCTCACTGCTCTGACCCAGCCTCCATTTTACATTCTAACCTTCTCAGTCCTTTCATGGGATCCACGCGTTTCCCACTCTCCCCAGTTGTTTCCCTACCAGCTCTGAAACTTGAAACCTCTTTCTGCTCCAGTGGCTTCTGTCCTGGGCTCGTCTTTGCTTTCTTTACCTGAGGACTGGGATAGGCTCCTGCCATCCTCTGAATGTGTCTCCTCTCATTTCATCTATTGAAATCCTGACTCCCAACGAGATGGTATTAGGAAGGAGGCCTTGGGGAAGCGATTAAGTCTGGAGGGCGGAACTCCCATGAATGACATGAGTGCCCTAAGGGGACCCAAGTAGAACTCAGTTCTCCCTTTCCACCAAGAGAGGAATCAGCGAGGAGACATCCTGTAGATCAGGAAGCGAGTCCTCACCAGGCACCATGTCGGCTGGTGCCACCATCTCGGACTTCCAGCCTCTGTATCTCTGAGAATGGATTTCTGCCATTCATCAGCAGCCTAGTCTGTGGCCTTCTGTTACAGCCACATGCATGGACTAAGACGTCTCCTGCAGCAGTCTCTGCTGTCATTCTTTCAGCATCGCCAAACCGCCCCGGGCACTGCTCCTGAATGCTATTCCCCAAAGCACCCATCGGCTCCCTACTCAAAACCATCAAAGACTCCAGCCCTCCACTGCCTGCAGAGTGAAAAGGAGAGCACCCAGCGCTCTCTCCTAAGTCCTCCACGCTTGGTTCGTCCCTGACCTTCTAGCCTTTTCTCTCCTCCCCACTTGCAGCTCCCCCACGTCCCCAGTGTGTCCGGAATTGGTTCCTGCGGTGGGTTCTTGGCCTTGCTGACTTCAACAATGAAGCTGCGGACCCCTGCAGTGAGTATTAGTTCTTAAAGATGGTGTGTCGGGAGTCTGATCCTTCAGATGTTCAGATCGTCTGGAGTTTCTTCTATCTGGGGTGTTCCTGGTCGTGCTGACTTCAGGAGTGAAGACACAGACCTTCGCGGTGAATGTTACAGCTGATAAAGGTAGTGCGGACCCAAAGAGTGAGCAACAGCAATACTCACTGCGAAGGGCAAAAGGAAGAGCAAGGCCGGGCGCGGGGGCTCCCGCCTGTAATCCCAGCACTTTGGGAGGCCGAGACGGGCGGATCACGAGGTCAGGAGATCGAGACCATCCTGGCTAACACGGTGAAACCCCGTCTCTACTAAAAAATACAAAAAAAAACTAGCCGGGCGAGGTGGCGGCGCCTGTAGTCCCAGCTACTTGGGAGGCTGAGGCAGGAGAATGGCGGGAACCCGGGAGGCGGAGCTTGCAGTGAGCTGAGATCCGGCCACTGCACTCCAGCCTGGGCGACAGAGCGAGACTCCCTCCGTCTCAAAAATAAAAAAATAAAAAATAAAAAATAAAATTAAAAAAAAGAGCGAAAATACAAAGAACAAACCTCCCCCGGTGTAGAAGAACACCCAAGCGGGTGGCCCCGGCCGGCTCAGGTCGCCTCCTTGTAGTCCCTTATTTGGCCCCACCCACATCCTGCTGATTGGTCCATTTTGCAGAGAGCTGATTGGTCCGTTTTACAGAGTGTTCATTGGTCCGTTTTACAGAGTGCTGATTGGTCCATTTTTACAGCGTGCTGCTTGGCGCTTTTATAAACCTTTAGCTAGACACAGAGCGCTGATTGGTGCATTTACAATCCTTTAGCTAGACAGAAAAGTTCTCCAAGTCCCCACCCCACGCAGAAGCGCAGCCGGCTTCCACTCCCACAGCTAGGTCTCCGTGCCTGAGCCGTTCCCTCTATGCACTTGACCTCCATGAACTGTCTTCCTCACATTGCCCAGGTCCACCAGCCACACCACCATGCTGAACAAAGGCCTGTTTGTTGGATGAACAAATGAATGTATAGATTGAGCAACATTTGCCTCTCAGTCATTGAGGCTGGCGGTACTGGTGTGGTCTGATGGTTTTATTTTGTCTGTTGCATTGGTGTATTATGTTCATTTTTGCTTTGGTCCATAAGGTGATTTTTAACAATTGAATGTGTTGCTGGCAATTGTGAGCTTTCATCAGGCATCATGCAACTTGTTTGTTGGAGCTGAGTCTAACTTTCTTCAAAGTTCCTTCTGAACTCTGCTGCTTTCGGGTAGCCGAGTGCTCAGTTCTATGTCGCTTGCACCACTTGGTTCATGGTAGGTGTTCAGTCAAGTTGTTATATTGCTTTTGTGGAATCGAAGCTTGCTTTGCTTGTGCTAGACACTCCCTGAAGCAACCAAGACATCCTGTGTGAGCCAATGAAACACGCCTGCAGTGCAGTCTGACCTTAGGGCATTCATTTTGCAACCTGAGCAGGGCTGTCCTGAAGAGATGGCTGCAAGGAAAGGAAGCTTTGATGAGTCTTTTTCCTTCTTTAAAGTCTTTCCTTCGAAGCCAATGTCTCACTCGACGGTTTTCACCAAGGCACGCGAGGGCCTGATAGCAATACTATGTGGGATTGGAAACAACTGGACTTGAGCGACATTAAGATTACTTTGTCGGATTTTACCTCCTTCTGCTCTGTGGCCAGAACCTTCAATAATTCATCTGGTTGATATTTTCTTTAAGTGAAGCAGAGGACATATAGGGCTTTCCACACCAGAGAATTAAGGACAAACCTGATATTGACTATCCCTGCTCCAGAAAAGGACAATAAATGACTCAAGGGCTCTCCAGAGAGCATAGACTTCAGACAAGCCAGATGCCTGGGATGTTCAGCACTGACTTTCCTGAGAGCAGCAAGGGCCCGAGGTCTGGTCAGGGTGAGAAAAGCCGCATTGTAGGTACCACCTCAAATATTAGACAGGAAGAATACTGGGCCAGGTGGCAGGGAGCCCGAATGCATTTGGGATCTTGATGATCATCTCAGCACTCAGAGGAAGAGCTCTCCTCTGCAGGATGGCAGGCCAGGGTTCACCCAGTTCAGGACAGAGTCTAGGATGCCCAGACTGTGCGTAGAGTTAACCACTCCACCTTATACTCAGGGGTTTGAATGTAATCCACCTGCTTGGATGTAATTTAGTTATCTTATAAAAATAAAATATGGCTCATCCCTGCTTGATTATCAAAAAACCTGAAAACATAGATTAGCTAGAGAAAAAATGTAAAGCACTCATCCTCCCTGGGATAACCCCTTAACCTTTAACAAAACTCAGATATGCCTACTGCAACTTTATTTGTACAAGCATACATATATGTGTGTGACTATACATATGCATTACATGTACAAGAATACACACACATTAGACATGTAGGTAGGCAACAGATATTTAAACAAATATGCATTTTCTCTTAAAGGGATATCATAAGCATCTATGGTAGATTACCTTTTCCTTCTCACTTATGCATTCTCTCTTAGCAATAGAAACAGAAATAAAAATCCATCCCCCCATTCCACGTAACTTCGGAGTACCTTTCACTGACCCTCTGATTTGGGTCTTTGTCATGGGATATGTTTCATACACGCGATGTTAGCCATGATGCCATGAACAAAGCTTTAAATGTACTTTGTGTGTGTGACTAGCCTTTGTGTCCCTCTGCCAGCCACCGTGAGGAAAGCATGTCTCGATACCTGCTGGTCTGAGGAGGAGAAACCACAGGAGGTATGTGCAGCAGATCTGACCCCTCTCAGTCACCACTAACATGGGCCCTCCACCAAAAAGTACATGCTTTTGGTGGAAGTCACAGCATTACTGTATGCAGCATTATTGTAGCAATAGCTGCCTAATATAGCCTATGCCATGTCAATTAAAACACTTAAAATATTCTTAAAGCTGTGGATTACTGCATGCATGCATTCACTCGGGTGATACTAACACATTTCTATAAAGAGTGTTAAGTGTTTAGCACAGTGCCAGCCATTGTAAGCGCCCAATTATTGTAGCTATTGCTAAAAGTGATTCTCCTATTTATTTCACCAACCCTTACTGTTCAACATTTAGGTTTTTCCCATATTTTAATACTTTACAACAGCTGTTATAATCTGTTTGGGAATGTCGTTGGACACAATCTTAATTATTTCCTTGGGATAAAATCCTATAAGCAAGATTGTTCAAAGAGGATATGCTCTGTTAAGGGTGCCTTATTTTTTGAAACTTGGGTGGAGTTGGTGATATCTAGCACTTCTCTCCTATAATGGATGAAGAGGCAGGAGCTAGGAATAGCTCAGCATTGGGAGTGGCCCAAAATTCTGTGACTGGAGAAAAATAAATTATCAGGCTCTTTCCCACACACATGTGCATTAGGCATCGTTCCAATGCCCATTTTAATTGTTGGAGAACCATAGACCAAGCTAATGCAACAAAAAACCCGAGGAGTTCTCCACGTCTGTCTATTAGAAGTGTAGAGGGGTTCCAGTCCCTTCTCTTGAGTAAGTTACACTGAAGAATTTCACCCAAGTCATCTCTTTCTGAGACTCACTCGAGCTTGTGTGTACAAGTATTATTAATGGTTTATTTTTTTAACGAATAAAAATACTGGTAACTAATTTATAACTAAGACAATACCATTCAATTGGTATTAGACCCTGTAATCATGTGTCTCCATTCTGACCATTGTCTGTAATTGTTAAAATGCAAAGGGATGTGGAAATATTTATATCCACGAAGTCCTTGGAATTAGTGCTATGTCAGTAACTGGCCCTGGCATTTTGAAAAAAAGAAAAGGATAATATACAAAGGAAGATATAGTTCCTAAGGTAGTAAAGTCATTTGGAACTCCGACTAATGACATTGTTTTGTTGGAAAGGTTTGTTTATAGATATAAAAGGAAATGTTGGCTTTCAGTTCATCACATTTCGGGGAACAATGGGTTCTTTTTTCAAAGTGAAATGTCATCTGTTTTTCTAGAGAAGAGAAGCTGCTGCAGCTGAGCTGGGAAATTAACTGCTAAAATAGCTGGAGAGAGAGAATTGCTGACAACTGGGACAGATTGGCTGTTCTAGTCCATCCCATGCCTATTTATTTCCATGCAATTGGTGACGGGGTTTCAGCTCAGTCCTGCATCCCCCTTTTTTTACCCCTTTGGCAGTACATAACTGCAGGTCCTCAGTGTGGACTCAAGCCCAGTGGTTGGGGAGTTGATTTCTGAACAGAAAAGGCTGTAACCTGGGAACATTTCCAAATTCACAATTTCATTATATAATTGGATTGGCTCTTTTCATTTGTTTCCAGACACTCAAGGTAAGGCTTCACTGAGTTCAGATTTTATGGGATGGTTTCCCTTTTTGTTAATTCTTTAACTTATGAATTCAGCAAATATATGTTAAGCATCTTCTGTGCCCTGGTGGTTGTAGGGGGAAATAAAAGGCCAGGCCCTGGCCTCAAGGGGCTTACAGTCTAAATAAGGAGGCTGACAGTAAATCAGAAGAAAGAAAGTATGATATAATTTCTGGAAGTATCAAGTGTGACCATTTTTAAAATAAATCAATCAAGTTGAGGGGACAAAGGATATCTGGGAGGAGTGTGTTGTTTTAGACAAAGCATCAAGGAAAGTCCCTCTGAGAAGTGATATTTGAATAGAGACCTGAAGGAGGTAATGAGCGAGCCATGCAGAGATCAAGGGAAACAGTATTCCAGGCAGAGGGCACAGTGAATGCAAAGGCCTGGAGGTGTGAATGAGTTCAGTGCATTCAAAGAACAGCAGGCAGGCCAGATTCACTGGAATATAAGGCCAGGAAGACCACCAGGACCAGAAATACAGGACATTGAAGACTGGTTTGGATTTTACTCAAAGTACAAAGGAAGTTTTAGGGTAGGGGAAAAGAATGACATGGCTACCTTAGAAATGTCATTGGGGGTTAGAGGGGCTATGTCCAGCAGATAGTCACATAGCAAAACTCCATACAGATGATTGGAATCAGATCCATCACACGCAATAATGTCATATTTTTAAGAAAACAGACAGCTTGCTTTCTGGATGGAGAACTTTGCCTTTACTGTGTTTATAAAACTTTTATAAAATTTTTTAAAATGTTAATAAAATGCTCCTAAATGGTTTAATACAATTTTATTATCATTAATGAAGCAGAGTTTTGGGGAATTTCCCACATTGCTACATATTGTTTAGACTGTGTGAACCCCACCCCCAAACCCAACTATTCAATATTATGTGTTTTTTTTTCCATTCAAAAGTGACAGAAGAATTTTGAAATGCTCCCTGGATTCCACTCCCCTTCTCCCACACACACTGAAAGAAAGCACACGCGATCTGTTGGACTTGCGGACTTACGCTTCCAAAAGTGTCATCCCTGTATAGGGAATATTTGGGATCAAAACGAAATTCTCTGAGCAAAAACCTAAAGCAATAAGAATTACCCCCAAGTCTAGAGGAAACACAGACATAGAGAAGAATGCACAGGGAGGCTATGGGGCCTGCATGGATTCCTGCTGCCACCCTGCAGGGCATGTGGACCTCTGGGAGCTGCTAGCAGAGAACATCAAACAAATGCACAGTCTTTTAGTCCTGGCCCCACGTTAGAAGCAAAGGGGAGCTAGCTAAAAACTAATGTGCTTATGGGTCCTGCAAGGTTCTGGTTTAGTTTTTCCGGGATAAGTCTCAGGCATTGGTATTTCTTTAAAAATTTTCCAGTTAGCTCTCCTAGGCAGCCAGGGTTGGACTCTCTGGATCCAGGTGCACAGGACCACATGCGGCACTGCAGAGTGCTTGGAAACCCTCCTATGTACCCTGTCCTTGGAATTCACCCATTCTTGACCCAATGGTTTCTTCAAGACCCTTGTCTCCACACACTCAGATCAATACACTTAGGAGAGCTGGTTTCAGATATAAGCATGAGGGAGAGGAATGCATGATTTAGGCATGAGGTGATATATAGGGAAATATATGATCGATGGAGAAGAATTATGTTGAGAATCATGATAACATAGACACCTACAGACTCTGGCAAGGTGAAGGGACTGTTTGGAGACAGTCTTAATAATAGCTGTCAGGAGAAGGAGATTGGAGATCATCAAAGAATATTTTTAGTGAGTTTTGTTGTGTGATAACAGGTGCAAAGTTCTCATGACATCTTTTTTTCGTAAACTTCCACCAAAGAGCTATACTGGTTGTTCAAGATGTGAGGGACTGGCTTGGTATTTCTTTGAATATACTCTGTATTGAGGCTGGATTACAAATGAGTCAGAGCACTGCATGTTGAATATGTAACTGGAAGATGATGAGATTGTCTATTTCTCCAAAAACAGTAGAGGTAAAGAGTCGACCTTGGGAATAAGTGGGAGAGTTAGAATTGATAACAGGCACTGTGCACTCAACCCACATACGATGCAAACTGTGCGTATTTTTCCTTGCCTAACACCATCATCAAGTACTGTCATCATCTTCACTTTACAGATGAGGAAAGTAAGAGGTTAAATCACGTATTCAAACTCACAAGGCGATAGGGAGAGCTCAATTACAGTATCTGTTTTACCCTGAAGACTGAGGGAGAGCCACATATCACACTGCCCCAAAGCCCCAGAACGTTGACCCAAACTCCCTAGCACAGGAAGGAGGCTGTGGTCCCTTGAGTGGAGATGGCCCAGGGAACTTGATGTCTTACAGGGATCCTCACTTAAGTTCACAGTTCATTATTTTGCCATATTTTAAATCTCCATGATAAAATATTAGATTAAGCAGACATTATGGAGACTCAAAACAATATGAGCCGAAATATCATAGAAGCCTATCGTTTTTGATGTGAAATAGGTACAGGGCTCAGCAGTCCAAGGCCTGTAGCGTGGCCCACAGCTTCATTGGGCACCCAGGTTTCTGTCTTTAGGGATTCCTGTGCAGAGATACTTGAATCTTTGGTGCCTCACTTTTCTCATGGGTAGAGTGAGTCAAATAATAATCCCCACTAACCAGGTTGCTATGAAGACAAAATTAGGTCTAATCCAAACAAAATGCTTATAAGATTGATGTCTAGCAAAACTGTTCAGTGAATGTTAGCAATCACTATCATTATCCTCACCATCATCACTACCATCACTATTGGCATCATCATTACATTTTGTGTAGTCAACTGTGTATTTTTTTCATTTATCATCACCATCATCACCACCATTATCATAATTTTCTTCAACACTATCATCACCATCATCACCACCATCACCACTATCATCGTCATCCATCCTCATAATCACTCTTCCATTCAGGCTTAGGAAACATTTATAGTTCTGCACTAATTCTGTTTTGATGACAGACTGGTTGAATAATAAAGTTTCTGACTAGGAGTAATCTTTAGCCCATCTAGTGTAACCCATCCCATATGTAAAAATGTTATTACTTTGTCTAATAGTTAATCCCATATTGCTTAAAGCTTTTCTAAAATCGGGGACTCTTTACCTCACAAAAACACCTCTATCATAATTCCCACCTTGATTACTTGCTTGAAATAAATACTAAGAAGTGAAATTAGGAGGACGAATATGATGCTCCATTCGACCTAAATCCATAGTGCAAAAGTGTTCTTTAAGACACTCTCACTATGCAAGTGCCATTTTAACATATTTTACCAACAGAGGAAATTATGCCTAAAAAGCATTTGTCAGGCTGAGGAGTAAAACATATCATGTTGAAGTTTTGTTTAGTGCTTTTTAAAATTGATTTTATATTTTTAGAGACAGGGTCTCACTTATGTTGCCTAAGCTGGTCTGGAACTCCTCCTGCCTCAGCCTCAAAGTGCTGGGATTACAGGCATGAGTCACCACACCCTTTCTAGTGTATTTTTTGGTATAACGTGCAATATTTTTCTAAAATATATATTCCCTACATTATATTATTTTCATTTCTCACTTGCTTATTCATGACCTTAACCTATTTTTTATTAAAGAGTTTGTATTTATATTGGTTGATTTATAAATGTTCTTTGGATACTAAGGATGCAAATGGCTTGTCTTCTGTATCACAATTATTTCCCCAGGTTTCATTTGCCTTTTAGTTTATTTATAACGAATTTTAATAATCTAAAGTTTTAAAATGTTGTACAGTGGCCTATATAAGTTTTCCTTTATGGTTTATTAATTTTCTTTTAGGATAGAAAAACCTTTCCTATTTATATATCAGATAAATATGCACCCTTTATTTTTTGTGTTTATTACAATGGGTTTGCACAGCGATGTAGTACTTGATGAACTTTTGTGTGTCCCTGGTCATCTTTTTCTAGGCCATCGTGTGGTTCTTATATTTTCAGCCATGCCAGGAGACACTCTGAAAGAGCAGGCTGGTGGACCTGGAGAGATGATGGAGGCTCAGAAGCCGCTGTCAGTGTCCTGGGGGAAGCACTGCCCTCTGCGTCCTGCCTCCCCCAGCACTTCTCAGCCGGCTGACCCTGAGGACTGCGGGGCAGGGAGTGAGGCGGGACAGAAACGTGAGGATGTCGGCGCCCTGTTTCTCAGGGGATCTGGGGGATGCCACGCTTCCCAGTGCGTCCAGCTCCCAGCCCAGCCTGAGGTGGGGCAGTAGAGATGCTTCCCTGACCCCTTCAGGTCCCGGGCTGCAGATGCTGAGGTGGCGCCCACACTTTCCTCCCATCCATGCGCTGGAGGAAGCCTCTGAATGGCTCCTACGCCCGCAGTGCATGAAGAAAAGATGATGAGAGAGCTCAGGAGATGCCCTGGCCGCGAGGCCGCAGCAGTGGTGGAGAGAGGCTCAAGGGAAAGCGCAGCGCCAAGGACCTGGGCCCCGCCCCCAATTCCTGGGGCTGTCTAAGACCCTGGAGGACCCGCCAACATCCCTGGGCCCCGGGCTAAGAAAACCCTAACTGGAAGTGGATTACATCCCTGCCACACTACGCCAGGAAGATTACAAATAAAAGTGAAGCAATACATAGAAGAATAAGGAGGCATTTCCTGTACCTCTGAATGTAGGGGTCAAGCTTTGTATTCATGAAGTTAATTTATGATTGTGTGTGTGTGTGTGTGTGTGTGTATGTGTGTGTATTTTACTCCTTAATCCAGTGAATTTCTGTGAAAGTATAATACAATGTAAAGATGTGCCATTTTAAAAAATTAATTCCAAATAGATTTATAAGCCAGCTATTTGCCATTTAGAAGTGTGTATTTGCGTGTGTCTGTGTGTATGTGTATGAGAGAGAGACAGAGATTGATTTACCAGTAATTTAAAATGGCACATTTATCATGTATCACATTCCAGTGACATTCTAATAAATTCTGGGTCTGTTCTCTCCGGACATTTTATTCTATACATGACCTAGTCTCTGTTTTACCATAGGCATTGGATGGTTTTGGGTAATTGCTGGAATCTTGTAAAATGTTTTAGGATTGGGCTACACTCTTGCCCAATAACTACATTCTTGCTGACAATAACTTCCTTCTCAATATCAATATCTTCTTGGAATTCTTGCCCTTTTGGAAATTTCTTGTCATAATCTTGATTTTAAGAAATGCTTTATGCTTTAGGTGGGATTTATACCTTTACTACATTGATCTTATGATGGGATTTATCCTTTACTATATTGATCTTATGATCCAGGATTACAATACACTTTGCTATTGATTCAAGTCTCCTTTTATTGTCTTCAGTACAGTTTTATAGTTTCATTTATGCAGGTTCTGTACGGCACTTCAGGATCTATTACCAGGTAGTGGAATCTTTTGTGTTTTCTGATTATTGTTTTTTTTTTCATTGTTTGCTTATTGGTTGTTTTGTCATTATACTGGGGAAGAGATAAGGACGGTATCTATTCCAGCAAAGGAACTTCATGACTCTATGCATTTTCCACATATTGGTTGAAGCTCTTTGACCAGAGGCCTCATTTCCTATGATGTTTTATTTTTTTCAGTAGAGCATCCACACCATACTTTCCATGTGTTCGGGGCAGACTGGTTTTGTACCATGGTTCTTGCCCTCTCCCTGCCTCAAGGAGGGCGCTCTGTATTTAGGAGAGGCCCTGTCCTCAACTCATTTATAATCCTTGCCTTTACATCTCCCAGACAGTGACTTTCACATGGAGTTGTCCAGTGCAGCAAGCGAGAACTCTTCCTCTCCCCTGTATCTCATCCCCTCCCAAATCAGGACAACCACTGAGGCTGGGCAGAGATTCTCCCATTTTCTTCTCAAAATACTGCACTCCTGACTTTCTCAAGAAAAAATTAAATTCAGTCCTGGGCCACTTGCTTTGATCTAACCAGGAATTATGTTTTGAATGAATTCCCACCCCCAGGGCATTAGGAAGTCTGTTAGATAGTTGTGGTTTTTGTTTGTTTGTTTTTTCATACTCCTAGAGTTTTATTTTATTTATTTTTTATTTCCATAGGTTCTTGGAGAACAGGTGGTATTTGGTTACATAAGTTAGTTCTTCAGTGGTGATTTGTGAGATTTTGGTGCACCCATCTCCTGGGCAATATACACCGAACCCAATTTGTAGTCTTTTATCCCTCACCTCCTTCCCACCATTTCCTCCAGAGTCCCCAAAGTCCATTGTGTCATTCTTACGCCTTTGCATCTTCATAGCTAAGCTCCCACTTATGAGTGAGAACAAATGATGTTTGGTTTTCCGTTCCTGAGTTACTTCACTTAGAATAATAGCCTCCAGTTCCATCCAGGTTGCTGTGAATGCTATTAACTCATTCCTTTTTACGGTTGAGTGTTAGTTTTTTGTTTGTTTGTTTGTTTTGTCACAACGTCTGGAGGGAACTAAAGGGCTTTATTGGATCTTGCCATCCCTGCAATGCGTGGGACAGGCCTGTATGGCAAAAAAACATCCTATTCCAAAGGACAATAGTAAATTGTAGAAAAACAGGTCATTCTGACTGCACTTTAGCAGCAGAAATCATCATAGATTTTAGTTCTCAGGGAGCTATGGTTTCCTAATTTCCTGTTTGGATGTTCCCCCTCCCCCGCTTTGTTTGTTTCCTTTGCTCCTTTATGGAAAGCACACACATCGCTGGTAGAGGGCAGCCATTTATCTGGGATGAACTTTTTTCTTTCCCATCATGAAGTGGCATCGTTCATCTAGGGTGATACCTGAGGTTCACTGTCCCATGCCAGAGAAATCAAGGATGCAAATACACAACAAGTGAGGTTCAGAGCAGAGGTTTAATAGGCAAAGGAAAGCCAAAAGCTCTCTTCTGCAGAGAGAGGGGTCCTGAGCAGGTCTTCCAGTCCGCGGTGAAGTGCAGGAGGTTCTGTAGATGAACTTGAGGAGGCCGTGTCTTGTTTACATAGGGCAGGAAAGATTGGTCGGACCAGGTGTGCCATTTGCATAGCATGCAAAGAACTGGTTAGGAGTCAGTGTACTGTTTGCATAGGGGAGAAAAAGCTGGCCACCCCACCCCAATCTTGTGTTATGCAGATGGGGTCTCTACTCGGCTGGCGCCATGTTGCCTGTTTCTTTACTGTACACGAGGTGACAAAAGAGAAGATGGCGCCTGTATATTGAATATATTTGGCCCCCAATAGCCCCTTTCTATTGGCACAGCTGCCAGCCTTCCTCCGTGCAAGCTTCCAGCTTACTTATCTATGTCTGCAGCTCGATCTTTTTCTTTTCTTTTTCTTTTTTGTTTTTTTTTTGAGACGGAGTCTCGCTCTGTCGCCCGGGCTGGAGTGAGCGGCGCCATCTTGGCTCACTGCAAGCTCCGCCCCCCGGGTTCCCGCCATTCTCCTGCCTCAGCCTCCCGAGTAGCTGGGACGACAGGCGCCCGTCACCTCGCCCAGCTAATTTTTTGCATTTTTAGTAGAGACGGGGTTTCACCGTGTTAGCCAGGATGGTCTCGATCTCCTGACCTCGTGATCCGCCGGCCTCGGCCTCCCAAAGTGCTGGGATTACAGGTGTGAGCCGCTGCGCCCGGCCGGATCTTTTTTATTTTCCTTTAAATTCTGGGATACATGTGAGAAACATGCAGGTTTGTTACATAGGTATACATGTGCCATGGTGGTTTGCTGTACCTGTCAACCCCTCATTTAGGTTTTAAACCCTGCATGCACAAGGTTTTTGTCATAACGCTCTCCCTCCCCTTCCCCCCACCTCCTGACAGGCCCCAGTGTGTGGTACTCCCCTCCCTGTGTCCATGTGTTCTCATTGTTCAACTCCCACTTACGAGTGAGAACACTGCAGCTCTATTTTTCAGGCTGCTCTCTGTTAGAAAAGAAATGATTTGGGGACTGCTTTTTGTTAAAAGGGAAACCTTGCTGAGGACTCCTTTACCCTCACTATCTGCCTAAATAATCTCTTTCTAGCTCCTGTATCGATACGATTTTTCCATCTGTGATAGTTTTTTGCACCAACTTGAGTAGGCCAGTGTACCCAGCAAGTCAAACAAACGCCGATCCAGAGGTTGCTATGATGATATCTCATCGATGTGGCTCACATCTATACAGTGGCCCTCCCTTATCTGTGACTTGCTTTTCATGATTTCAGTTACTCACTGAAACCATGGTCTGGAAATATTTAGTAAGAAATTCCAGAAATAAACAATTCATAAAATGTAAGTTGTACACTGTTCTAAGTAACATAATAAATTCTTGTGGTGCTAGGTCCCGTCCCATCTGGGACACGAATCATCCCTTTGTCCAGCGTATCTGCACTGCATGCATCACCCAATCATAAGCCATTTAGTGACCTTCCAGGGTTTAAGATAAAAAAACATAGTATCTATGAAGTTTGGTGCTACCTGCAGTTTCAGGCATCTACTGGGGACCTTGGAAAGTACTCCCTGAAGAGAAGGCAGAGGGTGGCGACTGTACTCAGTTGACTTTAAAGAAAGTAGATTATGCTGGATAATCTTAGTGAGCCTGATCCAATCAGCTGAAAGTCTTTAAAAAGAGAAACAGATTTCTCTGAGGAAGAAAAAATCCCACTTGTGGACACCACACCCGCTGGGTTTCCCAAGGGTTTCCAAGCCTGCTCACTCACACTACAAATTTCCAACTTACCAGCCCACGAATGTGCAAGCCAGTTCTTGAAACAAACCTATCTCCCCTCCCTCTCTCTTGCTCTCTCAATCTCCTCTCCTTGTCTAGACAGATAGATGGGTATTATGTATACACATATATAAATATAATTTCTAGATATTTAATTTCTAGATGATATGTTGCTTCTGTTTCCGGTGGAACCCTGACTGTTGCTCCACTTTATACCACATGGTGTTTCACATGTGTGTGGTGCATGGAGAAGTCTCTGAGGTGGGAATAAGATTCTAACACCAGTATGAGAATGCATTTGGCCAAAAGTACTCTTGAAACTCCCTTAGGATGGCTGCAGATGCCTTTGAGGAGTGCAACACAGCTGCTGTGCTATCCTCCAGGGTTGAAAGAGTTTAATGATTCCCTATGAGTAGCAGACAATGATTTGGCTGTATTTGAGGGGTGAAGAAAGGACTATGTACAGCATTGTTGGGATTACACACAATTAGACAAAATATTCACAGGGCCAGGTTATTTGAGGACTGAGGAAGTTGAAGGAGCATCAGAGATGCAGCTCCCATCTCCTGCCCACCAGGGCTCCGGCTCATTAAGTGAGATGGTATGCACAAAGTTGTCCAGATAATTAAACTCGCTGGCTCTTGGACTGGAACACATAAAGTAGAATTGGAGTCAGTTCCAGGCACCTGCCATACATGCCCACTGTAGGAACAAAGGGTCTGAAGACACGGGGAGAGGAGAAGTCTGCTCTGAGGTTTGCTGGGAGAAGGTGGTGCAGCTCGTTCCAGGGGGCGAGTTATGAACAGGTGCTTAGCATGCTTGAGAAAATGAAAGAATTCTAGTGGTGCCTCCTCTGGATGAGACCCAAATCTCATGGGTGACCACTGCCTGCTATTCCCCATGCCGTGCTGGACCACAGAGTGGCATCAGAACCACCAGCCCACCTGGATGTTGGTGGTGCTAAGAGTTCGGACTCGGCAACTGTACCACATAGGCACGAAGTTTCAGTTTATCACTAGCTCTGTGAAGTTGTAAAGTTTCATAGTCCCTCTGTGTCTCACTATTTTTTTAACCTGTAAAATGGAGGTAATAATGCATGCTTCAAAGGCTCACTATGAGAGTCAATGAGCCTTTGAAGGACATACTCTTATTATCACCATGTCAACATACCTGCACCGCCCCACAGGGGCAAAGGACATGCCACTCTTTACTTTTCATGTCTCTGCTCCCTTCACTGGGCCACATCTTCTCTGAGGGTCTGGGCTAACTCACCCTGTGCCCCCAGAGCCCCATATAAGGCCTGGTCCACACAAGGCAGCCAGTAGATGTGCATCATAGATATTAATAGAATGGATTAATACATATTAATGTCTAGCCCCACTTAGAGGATTGGAAAAAGCCTACCCTGAACTCAACTTCCTACATATGCACATGTCTTGAGATCTTTGGGGCCGCTGAAGTTTTGCTTAAGGAAATCCTAAAGAGAAGCTAGCAAGATTTGAGAAAAGGGGAACGCTCTCACACACTGTTGGTGGGAGTACAAATTAGTTCAACCATTGTAGAGCCCAGTGTGGCAATTCCTAAAAGAGCTAAAAACAGAACCACCATTCGACCCAGCAATCCCATCACTTGGTATATAACCAAAGGAATATAAATCATTCCACCCTAAAGACACATGTTCACAAATGTTCATTGCAGCACTACTCACAATAGCAAGGACATGGAATCAACCTAAATGGCCATCAGTGGTACACTGGATAAAGAAAACGTGGCACATATACACCATGGAATACTATGCAGCCATAAAAAGAATGAGCTCATGTCCTCTGCAGCAACATGGATTGACCTGGAGGCCACTATCTTTAAGAAACAAATGCAGGAACAGAAACAAAATACTGCATGTTCTAAGTTATATGTGGGAGCTCAATGATGAGAACTCATAGACACATCAAGGGGAGCAACAGACAGTGGGACCTACTTGAGGGTGGAGGCTGGGAGGAGGGAGAGAAGCAGAAAAATAACTATAGAGTACTAGACTGAATAACTTGGTGACAAAATAATCTTTACAACAAACCCACAAACCCCCATGACATGGGTTTACCTATATAACAAACCTGCACATGTACTCCTCAATGTAAAATAAAAGTTAAAATTAAAAAAAAAAAAAAAAGAAGAAGATTGCACCCTGTTTTCCACTGGGCTTGGGGATTTTTGTTTTATTTTTATTTTGTTTGTTTGGTTTTGGTTTTATTTTCAGACAGAGTCTTGCTCTGCTGCCCAGGCTGGAGTGCAGTGGCACCATCTTGGCTCACTGCAACCTCCACCTCCTGGGTTCAAGCGATTCTCCTGCCCCAGCCTCCTGAGTAGCTATGATTACAGGTGAGCACCACCATGCCCGGATAATTTTTATATTTTTAACAGAGACAGTGTTCCACCATGTTGGCTGGGCTGGTCTCCAACTCCTGACCCTGACCTCAAGTGATCTGCCCCCTCAGCCCTCCAAGGTGACTGATTACAGCGGGTGTGAGCCCACCGCGCTTGGCCCTGGGCTTGGCTTTTTTTTTTTTTTTTTTTTTTTTTTTTTTTTTTTGAGGCCGGAGTCTCGCGTCTGTCCGCCCGGACTGGGGAGTGCAGTGGCCGGATCTCAGCCTCACTGCAAGCTCCCCTCGCCCGGGGTTTGCGCCTCTCCCGCCCTCAGCACCTCCCCGAGTAAAAAGCTGGGCTACAGTCGCCCGCACCTCGCCGGCCTAGTTTTTTGTATTTTTAGTAGAGACGGCGGTTTTCACTGTAGTTAGCCAGCGATGGTCTCGATCTCGCTGACGCCTCGTGATCCGCCCGTCTTCGGGCCTTCCAAAGTGCTGGGATTACAGGCTTGAGCCACCGCGCCCGGCCAAGGGCTTGGGTTTTTTAAATGGAGCTTTGAAGTGACCATCATTTGTCACTGAACACGATAAACCCAGATTTTAGGAGATTAACCATGAGGTTCTCCTTTACTGTTAAACAGAGATAATACACAAGCATATTTCCCAACAGTTGAATATTTTCATTAGAATCCATTAGTTAGTAAAAAAGGTTGTTGAATGGAGAGAAGACGATGGTTGGAAATGAATTCTATTAAAATTAATTATTCCTGGATTTACAGATGATTTCCCTTTTTCAGCTGAAGTCTTATGAAATAAGTGGAAAAAGCAAACTTACAACTTTTCAATTCTGCTGGGAAAAAATGTCATATAGCAATATGTAATTAACATATAAATAGCCATATGCTGTAATGCACAACTAAAATGTTTAAATAAAATATAATTCTTGGAGAAGTTTGGCAACACAATCACTTACTAAACATAAAAGAAAGTTGCTTGCTCTTCTGTCTTATTGTTAGAAACATGACAAAACTTCAAGGACAAGCACTGTCTTAGAAGATAAAAAGCTCACTCAAGAATTTCAGATTGGGGGTGTGGCTTAGTAAGCATTGTTTAAGAATCAAGGACAATTTCAGACTTTTCAAGCCTCCTCCAATGAGATCTCCAAATCCACCATGAGCTCACTAGAGCATCGTCAGGGGACCTGAGTTCCTCCTAAGGAAACTGGACACCGTCTGGGTCATCTCCAGGGAGAGAGGTGAATGTGTCTACGATTGGGACAGGGATCTAAAAGAACCACAGGTCTCAGGACTGTACCTAAATCCTCCCCATCCCGCCTCTCACACAAAGGATTGCACCCAGTCCGCTCTGCATCCAAGACTCAAAAAGCTAACAACAGGACTATAATGCCACCTTTATTTTTGTTGTTGGCAGATAGCAAGGACACAATAAGCAGAGACCTATTTTCAGGTAACACAAATTAGCACGAACAGTGGCTGTGGCATCTCCAACAAACAGGGCACATGCCCAGAAGTTCAGCCAGGGACACAGAAGGAGGGGAAGGTCCCTGTGGATAGCAGTGACCACTTTAGCACCCAGGAGGAGTCATGTGCTACTGACATCACTATTGTCCTTGATCCATCTTTTTCTTCTTTCTCTCCTTCCTTCCTTCCTTCCTTCCTTCCTTCCTTCCTTCCTTCCTTCCCTCCCTCCCTTTCCTTCCTTCCTTCTTTCTTTCTTTTTTTCTTTTTCTCTCTTTCTTTTCTCTCTCTCTCTCTCTCTCTCTCTCTCTCTCTCTCTCTCTCTCTCTTTCTTTCTTTCCTCCTTTCTGCTGGGTCTCAGTCTGTCACCCAGGCTGGAGTGCAGTGGCAGGATCATAGCTCACTGCAGTCTTGAACTTCTGGGCTCAAATTATCCTCTCGCATCAGCCTCCTGAGGAGCTTGGACTGCAGGAGTGAGCCGCGGCACCAGGACCTCGTCTTGTCAATTAGGCTTGAGTCTATCTTTATGATGAAAAGAGAAACTCCAAGGATATGAAAGAATTTCCGCTACAGATAAGTATGTTTTCTCCATTTTATTTTTCCCTCACTGTCTGAAGTATATTCACTATTTTTTAGAGCAGTATGTAGAGAGGATTTTACAAAATATCCCCTTTTCCAGTGCAGAGACTCATCAGAGTATGAAAACAAGTAAGAAGGGGCCAGGCATGGCGGCTCACGCCTGTAATCCCTGTTCTTTGGGAGGCCGAGGCCAGTGGATCACTAGACTGAGAGATCGAGACTAGCCTAGTCAACATGGTGAAACTCCATCTCTACTAAAATTACAAAAATTAACTGGGCATGGGCATGGTGGTGCATGCCTGTAGTCCCAGCTACTCGGGAGGCTAAGGCAGGAGAATCACTTGAACCCAGGAGGTGGAGGTTACAGTGAGCCAAGGTCACGCCACTGCACTCCAGCCTGGGCGACAGGGTGAGACTCTGTCTCAAAAAATAAATAAATAAATAAATAAATAAATAAAATATATATATATATATACACACACACACACACACACACACACACACATATAAAGAAAACAAGTAAGAAACTTTGTGACAAAAAGTTGTTTGTTGTATTCCTGTGTTGACAACACAGCATCACGAGCTCACTGCATTTTCCAGACACGGGGGGACCGTTCTTTGCCCCATAATTAGCGGCGATACTTCATGCTAGTCATGGTCACATTTTCTATATAATCTGGTGGGACTCGAGTCCAGAGTATGAAGTTAAACCCACGCTGAGAGTACATGGGTTCGCTCGTCTTCGTAGGGACTGAAAAATCCCTTGGAAAGTGGCTTTTAATCACTCAAGCATTGTTTTCTACCATGTCTTCAGTCCGCGTTCTATAAACAGAAAGTCTCCCCTAATGAGTAAAGCCGGCGTACACCTTTTGGTCCCAGGTTTCTGAGTCTGCAGCCTAGTGTTAAGGTTGCCGTTTATTCAGACTGTTGTTTTGTGAAATGTTAATGCTAGCTTTCAATCAATTTTATTATATAGCCTTCCCATTTAAAAGAAGTCCTAAAACATGGTCTCTCTTTCAACATGTTTCCTATTAAAATTATACTCTGAAACCTGGCTGTGTTTGATAGGATACTGTTTGCTGTGGCTTCCTTTGATTCACAAAACATGAAGCGTGGCTGGGAACATAACCTTAGAGACTGATGACCTTCTAGGCCAGTGCTATCGACGTTTAAACAACCAGAGCTCTCAAGAACTCACTCGTCGTGATGAGCCAGCACCACTGAGTGGATGGTGCTAAACCATCCCTGAAGGATCCAATCACCTCCCACCAGGCCACACCTCCAACACTGCGGATTACAATTGAACATGAGATTTGGGTGGGAACACAGATCCAAACCATATCAAATGAATTTAAATTAAATAAAACTGAAACTCAGTGCTCAGTAGCCACCTGTGGCTAGTGGCTCATTCACTGGACAGCACAGGCGTAAAACATTTCCATGGTCACGGAAGTTACTATCGGCCAGCGCTGTGCCTTCTCCAATCAGCAATAGGTCAGATAACGTGTCTGTAAATTTCTTCGCAAAAGAGGCCTCTTTAGAAGCTGCCTGGTGACCTTATTTCAAAAGATCATTCATTTTCTATTGTATGTAACTCAAATTCAGTGGTTTAGAGTTTTGGGAAGTTTTATTTGTGTTGCTATGAAATTTATACATTTTTATTCTAGAAATTTTGGAAAACACAAATTAAACTCCCCCACAAAATCATTAAAATCAACAACTCTTTTGAGTCAGAGGTAAGCTCTGTAAAAATTTGGATGTAATATTTTCAGTGATTTATTTTTTAATTTTACTTTTTAATTAATTAATTTTTTTTGAGACAGTCTCATTCTGTTCCCCAGACTGGAGTGCAATGGTGAGATCTCAGCTCACTGCAACCTCCACCTCCCAGATTCTAGCAACTCTTCTGCCTCAGCCTCCTGAGTGGCTGGGATTATGGGTGCACCAGCAGGCCCGGCTAATGTTTGCATTTTGGGTAGATATGGGGTTTCACCATGTTGACCAGATTGGTCTCAAACTCTCGGCTTCAGGTGATCTGCTGAGCCTCAGCTTCCTAAAGTGCTGGGATTATAGGCGTGAGTTACTGTGCCCAGCCTTCGGTCATTTTTTAAATAAATATAATTTGAGGGCAAAATAGGATTAATTATACATAACAGCTTGAAACTCTTTGCCACCTATTACTGCATTATGCACATCTTTTAATGTTGCTAAAGATTTTGTGATTGATCATTTATAATAGGTGAGTAGAATTTAATTATTGGAGTCTTTATTTGATCCAAAAGTCATGAATTCAAACACCTTCAGAACTGAGGCAGATAAAGGGCAAGGTTGGAGAACCTGGATCAAGTCCAGTAGGAAACAGTGGGTGCTATGGAGAACCAAGGGATTGATACTGAGTGGAGGGTGGGCAGTTGCCACTTAGAAGTAGAATTTTTTAAAGTTTTATTTTATTTTTTTTTATTTTGAAATAGGCCCTCACTTGATCACCCAGGCTGGAGTGCCGTGCTGTGTTCAGGGCTCACTGCAGCCTCCACCTCCCAGGCTGAAGTGATCCTCCCACCTCAGCCTCCCAAGTGTCTGGCGACTACAGGCAAACACCACCACGCTGGGCTAATTTTGGTGTTTTTTATTGATACGGAGTTTTGTTATGTTGCCCAGGAGAGTCTCAAACTTCTGGGCTCAAGTGATCCTTCCTCTCATCTCAGCCTCCCAAAATGCTAGGATTACAAGCGTGAGTCACTGAGCAGGGCCATAGGTTTTTATTTTGTTTTTTTTTTTCATGTCTAAATGCAGCGATACTAGATATTCTAATCTTCCAAGAGGCGCCAAAATTCTGTAACTTCATGTGAGAAAAAAGATGATTAATCTAGGCTATCTGTTTGTGTTAAATCACTGATGTGGCCATAGAAAACAAGTTTGCATGCTAGATATCCTTCAAGGACTACCATTTTGCAAATTCTGATTAACTTATTTTGCATAGATTATTACATGGTAACCAATTTTTCATTGTTATAAACAGTGCAGAAGTGTAAAAAACACTTATACACATCAACAATTTAAAAATTTATTATCTTTGATCTTCATTACCACTTCTCGGCATTGATACTAACAAAGTAACCACATTTATTTGCAATTTTAAAATTGTTGATACATATTGCAAAAACGCTTTGTAAAATTGTACTAATTGACAAGATTACCAACAGCTTATGAAAGCAAGTCCCCTGACAATTTTCCTAACACAAACTTGTTTTTTGTTTTAAAAACCTATCATGTAGATAATATCTCTTTATAATGTTTTTGTCTTTGGTAGTGGTAGGGTTTATTTTCACATCTGTTTATTGCTTATGTATGTTTCTTCTTGGATGAAATGTTTGTCTGTGTTCTGTGTGTGTATATATGTTGGTTTTGATTTGCTAAAGCTCTTTATATATTAATAATGTAACAAAGGTTTAGATTCTGCATCATTTAACACAGATTTAATATTATCCATATTAACCTAATCATCTTCACATTTTTTGTGCCCTATGAACATTCCAAATTTGAAATCTATGAAACCATATTCCAAAGGAGAAGTATACTATTTGACCATTGTTCCATTCTTCGATTAGAACTGCATTTGATACTTGAGAAATGGGAACATATAATGTTTCAACAGTAAAAGAAGATTAAAAACATTAAAATAAAACACTGTGGGAAAAAATAAGATTAAAACTTGCCTTCTGTCTTGGCACAATTATGTGTCCCTCCCACTGAAATCACTGTAAGGATATAAATTACCTCAGAATCCCGTGGCTGTGTTTAGTATTCCTCCTCCAGCTTACCACAGAACCCCATGTTTAATGATAGCAATATTCAAATTTATCTAAATCATCTTTTTATGCATTGGTCTTCCACTTAAAAAATAAGTTACTTGAATAATATTTCATTGTGTGATTATAGTCCATTCTGTTTAGTTATTGATCAGCTGGTGGACATTTGGGCTGCTTTGGCTATAGCATTAATAGTGCTACAAGGAACATTCATGTACAAGTTTTTGCTTGAATACCTGGTGGAACATGGATGAACCTGACACGGATTATGCAAATGATGGAAGTCAGACACAAAAGGACACATAGTGTGTGATTCCATTATTTGAAACGTCCAGAATAGGTAAATTCCTAGGAGCAGAAAGTAGATGAGTGGTTGGGAGGGGCTGCAAGGAGAGGAGAATGTGGAAGGATTGCTTGAGAGGAACAGGGTTTTATTCTGGAATGATAAACATGTCTTAGAGTTCTACAGAGGACATGGTTGTATGACATTGTGAGTGTACAAAATGCTGCGTAATTCTTCCCTTGAAAATGGTTAATGGTCAATTTTATATAATGCGAATTTTACCTTAAATGTGCACACACGTGTTTATATATGCATATGCATATATATTATATGTATAAAGAAATATATGTTATTATATTATGTCTCATGCATATTCATATTAGAGAGAGAGAAAAAATAGAGACAGAGAGAAAAAGGAGAGTGCATAATTTACTTCTAAGTCACCATGGTTTATCTCAGTCTCTCAAACACAGAAGCCACTCAAGAAATGTTTGAAGTAAATTACAGGAATTAAAAATCAATCATTTATAAAATCCATCTGGGGTCTGATATTGTATATTATCTACTATGTAGCTGGCTAAAGAAGAACCCATTATACTTTTTTTTTTTTTTTTTGAGACGGGAGTCTCGCTCTGTCACCCAAGCTGGAGTGCACTGGCCAGATCTCAGCGTCGACTGCAAGCTCTGTTCCCCGGGCTTCACGCATTCTCCTGCCTCAGGGCCTCGCCGAGGAGCTGGAAACTTACAGTGCCGCCACTCGCCCGCTAGTTTTCTTGTTATGTAGATACGGGGTTTTCACCCATGTTAGCCAGGATGGTCTCGATCTCCCTGACCTTGTGATCCGCCGCCCGGCCTCCCAAAGGTGCTGGGATGCTTGAGCCACTGCGCCTGGCCAGAAGAACCCATTATTCTTAATTTAAGGTGTATGAAATGTCAGTCTGCTGGCTCTAGTTTAATTCAAAGTACAGCCACCATTGGTAAAAGTTCCTTATGATTTATTAAACCTGCTTATCCTATGTGAGTATAATTCATCACATCTAGCCCAGGTAGCTTCATTTCTCCTTGGGACTGGGAGAAATGGCATTTAGAAGGCACACTGCCTATTTTAGAGTTTGGAAACTTAAATTTCTCTTACTTGATAACATCCTTTGGCTTAAGCTCACAGGTGCTATCCTTGTATTTTGATGTCTGAATAATGGCCATGTCTACGTGGGTTGCTTGGACTTGGAGAAAGGTAGCAGAAAGAAAGAGGTGTTTGGCAATAGTAAAGGTGAGATATCCTCTTTCTCAGCAGACAAACCCTCAATAATCAGTAGCTTGACACAGTTAAGGTTTATTTCTCAGTTAGGTCTGATGTGAGCAAGACAGCTCTCTTCCATTGTGTAGTTCCTGGGGTGACGAACCATCCCTATCTGTGCAGGGTTGTCCCAGTATAAGCAGTAAAAGTCCCACATCCCAGAAAATCTCTCCCACAGGACAGAAAATGTCCTGATTTTTGGCAATAAGTACATAAGGTTAGAAGAAAAGTACAAAACCCCAAGTCTGCTCTGAAAAATTAGGACTCAAAGCAGCATCTTCACATCACTCTGAGTGATGAGACTGAAGTGTGCAACTGGAAGTGTGTCGTCCTCATGATGTTACCAGCCTGTCTTTGACTTTGCCTGTAGAGTAACTGCTGTTCTTTGTGTCAAGGTAACTATAGTTTAGTATTCATTCTTTAACAACGTGAAAATTATGACTAGTTTTTTCAAGAGTTTAGATGATAAGAATAACAATTGCAATACGAACACCATATGACAAGACAAGGTGGATTAGCAGGTAAATTATCAGCAAAAAGCGTACTGCACAATATGCAGAAAAGGATTTGGGATTGGGCATGATAGAGAAGAGGACATCAGAATGCATATGGAAATTCCATCTCCCAAGTCCAAGATGAGCCAGGCAAGTACGTCCACATCAATCAAAAGTATTTTTGTCTTTCAGGAGCCACCAACGCTCAAGTGAAAATAGTGGCCACTGAATTCGCTTGGCAAACCACACAAGCATACATACATCAACATACCATCCCCATAATTGTACTAGGACTGAACAAAGCTACAGTTTCTATTTCAGAGATTGCAACGAACATGTCCTTTAGACAAACAACAAAATGTCAATACCAGATATATTGGCCCTTTGTCTGTAGAACTGATTTTATCATGCTTTCTGCAGTATATCAAATGATGTGTTAAAATCACAACAGAAAAATGTTCCCCCAGCTCTGATGCAGTTTGCTTTATTTTATTTATTTATTTTGAGACAGGGTCTTACTGTATCACCAGACTGGAGTGCCATGGTGCAATCTCTGCTCACCACAACCTCTACCTCCGGGTTCAAGCAATTCTCCTGCCTCAGCCTCTGGAATAGCTGGGACTACAGGTGTGCACCACTACTTTCCAGTGACTTTTTGTATTTTTAGTAGAGATGGGGTTTCGCCATGTTGGCCAGGCTGGTCTTGAACTCCTGACCTCAAATGATCCAAGCACCTCGGCATCCCAAAGTGCTGGGATTACAGAAATGAGCCACCTTGCCTGGCCCTGCAGTTTTGCTTTAAAAAATAGTTTCAAATTGTTTTCCTGGTTTTATTGAAGATTTTTTTCAACTTTTATTTTAGGTTCAGGGATACATGTGCAGGTTTGTTAATACAGGCAAACTTATGTCACAGGGGATTGGTATACAAACGATTTTGTCACCCAGGTACGAAGCCTAGTACCTGACACTTATTTTTCCTCATCCTCTCCCTCCTCTCAACCTTCTCCCTCAAGTAGACCGTTTATCTTGTTCCCCTCTTTGTGTCATTGGTTCTCATTATTCAGCTCCCACTTATAAATGAGAACATACGGTATTTGGTTTTCTGTTCCTCTGTTAATTTGCTAAGGATAATTAATTTGCTAAGGACAGTGGCCTCCAGATCCATCCATGTTCCTGCAAAGGACATCTTTTTTTACAGCTGCATAGTATTTCATGGTATACATGTACACACTTTCTTTATCCAGTCTATCACTGATGGGCATTTAGGTTGATTCCATGTCTTTGCTATCGTAAACAGTGCTGCAGTAAAAACGTGTGTGTGTATCTTTATGGAGGTGTGATTTCTATTCCTTGGGTATATACTCAGTAATAGGATTGCTGTGTCGAATGGTAGTTCTGTTTTGAGCTCTTTGAGGAATCGCCATACTGCTTTCCACAATGGTAGAACTAATTTACACTTCTACCAACAATATATAAGTGTTCCCTTTTCTCTGCAACTTCGCGAGCATCTGTTATTTTTTGACTTATTAATGAAAGCTATTCTGACTGGTGTGAGATAATATCTAACTGCGGTTTTAATTTGCATTCTTTAATAATTAGTGATACTGATCATTGTTTCATATGTTTGTTAACTGCATGCATTTCTTCTTTTGAAAAGTGTCTGTTCATGTCCTTTGCCCACTTTTTATTGGGGTTGTTATTTCTTGTAAATTTGTTTAAGTTCCTTATAGATGCTGGATATTAGACCTTTGTCAAATGCAGTTTGCCAAAATATTCTCCCATTCTGTAGGTTGTTTACACTGTTGATAGTTTCTTTAGCTGTGCAGAAGCTCTTTAGTTTGATTAGATTCTATTTGTCAATTTTTGCTTTTGTTACGATAGCTTTCAGCATCTTTGTCATAAAATCTTTGTTAATTCATCTGTCCAGACTGGTATTTCCTAGGTTATCTTCCTGGGTTTTTATAGTTTTATGTTTTACATTTAAGTCTTTAATTTATCTTGAGCTGATTTTTGTGTGTCGTTTAGAGAAAGGGTCCAGTTTCAATCTTCTGTATATGGCTGGCCAGTTATCCCAGCACCACTTACTGAAGGAAGTCCTTTCTCCACTGCTTGTTTCTATCAGCTCCGTTGAAAAGCAGATGGTTGTAGGTGTGTGGCATTATTTCTGGGCCCTCTCTTCTGTGCCATTGGTCTATGTGTCTGTTTCCACACCAGTACCATGCTATTTTGGTTACTGTATATCCCTGTAGTATAGGTTGAGTTTGTGCAATGTGAAGATTTTAATAAAGCCATAGAAATCATAAGAGAACAGATTTATTTTTGCATCTTGTCAAAATACCAACTAGATTTTCCTCATTTATCTACAGATTCAGCCAGTGTGCAAATATAAATGTTGACAAATTTCACTCAGTCTATAAATTCTTAGCAAAAAAAATAATAGTTATTATCTGCTAAAGTCTTGAACATTTTGTACACAATACTGCTAAAAAGAAATATTATTTACTGACTGGGCATGGTGGCTCATGCCTGTAATCCCAGCACTTTGGGAGGCCGAGGCACGTGGATCATGAGGTCAGGAGATCGCGACCATCCTGGCTAAGACGGTGAAAACCTGTCTCTAATTTAAAAAAAAAATACAAAACATTAGCCGGGCCTGATGGCAGGGGCCTGTAGTCCCAGCTATTCAAGAGGCTGAGGCAGGAGAATGAGATTGGCATGAACCTGGGAGGTGGAGATTGCAGTGAACCGAGATTGTGCTACCGCACTCCAGCCTAGGCAACAGGGCGAGACTCTGTCTCAAAAAAAGAAAGAAAGAAAGAAAGAAAGAAAGAAAGAGAGAGAGAGAGAGAGAGAGAAAGAAAGAGGGAGGGAGGGAGAGAGAGAGAGAGAGAAAGAAAGAGGGAGGGAGGGAGAGAGAGAGAGAGAAAGAAAGAGGGAGGGAGGGAGAGAGAGAGAGAGAGAGAGAGAGAGAAAGAAAGAAAGAAAGAAAGAAAGAAAGAAAGAAAGAAAGAAAGATTACTTACTATTATTTACTTACCTATGACATAGAGGCTTTAATCCTAAAAATGTTTAGTCAATTTTTGGTTTCCTCAACGTTTGCAGAAGTACTTTCTATGTTTTTGCTTTTCTTTCTTTCTTTTTAACTTAATAAAAATGAAAGAAGATAGCCTTCTTACACATGTACCCAAAAAATTCCACAAAATGATATTAAGATGTCAGCCTGCCATAATACGTGTCCAAAGTGCATGGCAAGGAGAACATCCTTCTCTAGTCTGTAAATACATTGAGAATGAGGATACAGAAAAGTATAATTTTGAAACAAGAACCTATGTGGGTTTTTCTAAAACCGTTTGATGATCTTTGAAGAGGATATAAGGAGCTTAGAAAAGAATGGACTGATTCATTTGACTTTTTCTGTGTTATGTGTGCAAGTTGTGACAGTAGTTCTTACAGAAAAGAAAAGAAATTCCTTTTCTCAGAAAGGCTGCTTCAGAACTCAAGAGCATGTCACTAAAAAAGGGCAACCATGCTAAACAGTACTTTCTCCTTTTTTTGTAAATAAAAATTCTGACTTACTTAGACTCCAACTTTGGTTTTATACGTTGAAATTACCTCTATGACTTTACGTCATTTTCTCTGACAGAAGAAATTCAACTTATAGCAACGTCCAGTGTGCTACAAAGTGTTTAAAATGACGTGAAATTAAAGATGGAAGTGACCAGTCCAAGGAGTTTACTGATGCAAATGATGTCATGGACAAACAGCTGGTTTACCAAAGAAGACAAATGTGACACAAAGTGAATGGACATTTTTGGAAAACAAGAAAGGAATGCCTCAAAGGTTTAAAGCACGTTGTTGCCAGTAAGGAAAACTGTGTATTCCAGTCAAACACTTTTCCCTAGAGGATTTATAGCATGATGTCGACCCACTGGGCCAAGCATCATTTTAATGTGGATTTAGTAAGAGTGCATTGAATTTAGTTTCAGAACCACATAGAAGAAAAGAAGGACTAGGTATTAGTCCCTTCTCACACTGCTATGAAGAAATACCCGACACTGCGTAATTTATAAAGAAAAGAGGTTTAATGGACTCACACTTCAGCATAGCTGGGGAGGCCTCAGGAAACTTACAATCATGGTGGAAGGGGAAGGGGAAGCAAGGACCTTCTTCACATGGTGGCAGGAGAGAGAAGAGTGAGCCAAGGAGGAACTTGCCAAACTTTTAAAACCATCAAATCTTGTGAGAACTCAGTCACTATTATTAGAACAGCACAGGGTTTTAAAACTGCCCCCACGATCCAATCACTTTCCACCAGGTTCCTCCCTCAACACATGGGATTATCATTCAAGATGAGATTTGGGTGGGGACACAAACCCTAACCATATTAGACTTCCTTAAGGCCACAAGCAGCTTCAAGAACCATGCCCCGGTTGCGGGCAGTAAGGCGTATCTTTCATCCCCACTGGCACAATGATCACATCTCCAAGTTCTTTTGTTTTCTATTTAATTTTAGGGCAGCATATCTGGCCTGATTTATCAAAGCTAGCCATTGTTTACTGCAGATTAATCAGAGGCAGGTGACGACCACAGAAGGTCATTCGGGGATCTTGAAGCCACAATTACAGTGATTTCAAGGGAGATTATGTAATTTAGCAGAAACTTCCATTGTTTTATTCCTTTGTTAAATGCATCTCACATGTTTGCTTGCAAAAACTCACAGATGGGGCAAGCTCTTTCTAGTTACTATTTCAAAATCACACAATGAAGGTCCCCAATCTACATTCCTCAGCATGATGGCCTTGACTCCTTTCTCTAACCCCAACTCCATGGCAACCTTTTCTTCTGGCCTATGCAGCTGCAGCTTTTGAGGAGTCCTGCTTGGGATACTATTTTGGGTGCCCTCATTAGATACAAGGTCAGTGCGACTATGTGTGCCCATTGCAGCTGCACAGAGGGGAGAGATCTAGGATACGGAAAGCAAACTCAGGGTGTCATCTGTCTTACTTTTCACTTCGCCAACGCAGCTGAACCCTCCTGAGATATCATTTATCCATGACAAACTTGCTGTCCAGCTCAGGTGAAGAGTGGGATGGAGAAAGTCAGCTCCAAGCCGCACCCTTTGTTAGGGGCAATTGTTTTGAGTGTGATTGTCTTTGGGACACATTCTGTCTGGCTGTCTCCCCCAGGCACATGGTAGGAATGCCCTTCCCAATCCTCTTGAAATTAAGGATAGTTGCATGACTTGCATCGGCCAAGGAAGTGAGCACAAAAGTGTCCCATGCATTCTTTGCTATCTTTCCTCTTTCATTCTGCTGTGAATACCTGTGTTTTCCAACACAGCTGCTGCCATAGCCAGGGTCCTGGGGTGGGGCCAACGTGGCACAGAGAACTCAGGGCCTATACCCAGTGGGTACACAGCATAAAGGAGAAATCAACCTTTGTGGTGAGGCTCTATGTCTCCGGGATGTTGGAGATAAAGAGTCACCAGAACATAACCCAAATTATTTTGACTACAACAATGTAGTTGATAAAGGGTGTGAAATCTGAAGAATCCCAATGCCAGGTTTTTAGAAACAACTTCTCAGACCAGAAGTCCTAAGACTACACTTTCTGTTGAACAAGGAGATGTTGTTCATGTGGTGTGCACTCATAGAGGGAGCGATTGCAGTGCGGGCACATGGAGAGCAACCAACCAAGCACAGAAGCATCCAAGGTCACCAGATGATCGTTAGTGTTTTCACATCACCTTCGCCACCACAGCAAATACTTGGACTTCCCTTTGTGAAACTCTCACACCGATCGCCACGTTTGAGACCTCCAGGACTGGGATATTGAGAGCCACTTTATCCATGAGAAAATGAAAAGAGAGGTTGAAGGACTGGACCACTGATTTTATGAATTGTGCTGGTTGTTTCCTTTGCTGTGCAGCAGCTTCTCAGTTTGATGTGGTCTCACTTGTTTATTATTTTATGGTCTATGCTTTTCATGTTATGTTGCCTTTGTTTGGAGTCCAAAGGGAGAAAAAAATCATTGCCAAGGCCACTATAAAGAGCTTTTTTTCCTACGTGTTCTCCTAGGCATTTTACGGTTTTAGAGTCTACATGTGCATCTTTAATTCATTTCTAGTTAATTTTTATATGGTGTAAGATGAGGATCGGATTTCATTTACTTGCATGGGCATAACCGATTTACTGCAAACCGTTTATTGAAGAGACTTTCCTTTCTCCATTGTGTATTCTTGGCACACAATGATATTCCACTTCTCACCTGTTACGATAGTTATTATCCAAAAGACAAGAGAGAGGTGCTGGCGAGGAGGTAGAGGAAAGGGACTCCGTCTGTGGTTAATGGGAATGGAAATTGGTACAGTCATTATGGAGAACAGTATGGAGGTGCCTCAAACAACTGAAATAACACTGTGATCTGAGAGTGTCCGTTAGAGCAACAAGGGAAAATTCACCAAAAACATGTGAAAAATCTAAGCATTTCCACAGGCAGCCTGTCATGTTATTGATAAGAGAGGATATCTCACACAGAAACAATTTTAAGGGTTGTTATTAAAAATAGGCTGGCACTATTTCAAACACAATGGCACCTGGAACAAACACGGGTTCAGCTCTAGTGCAGAAGAAGAAGGGAGGGTGTCATTTAGTTGACATGATCATAACTGGAGCTCAGGAGGAGCTGAAGTAAGATCCAGGCAGGGAAATCGTTGGACAGAATCTTCCTGGTGCTGAATTGGAGCAAGTCTGATTTTATCTAAAGGTGATTTTGGGACCTTGATAGAGAGAAGAGGGGGAAGCAGAGAGGAGAGGGGGAGAAAACACTGCCAAAAAGGAGGTACACCTCACAGGTATAGCCGAGAAATGCAATTCCACCCCTCTCCCCAGCAGGCATGGGTTCAGCAATAGGACTGTTATGCAAGTGGATCTGAACAAAAGTGTTTCCCAGGGAGTAGGACAGCCGTTATCAGAGGCAACATTTTATTCTTCTATAGGTACCAGAAAAATACATTATAAAAAATGATTTTTTTTTTCAGCCAGTTTGGATAAATGTTTCAGGTGTGTGCATTTAGAAGGGTATTAGCCAGAGCAGCTATCAGGGCAGAGCCCATGGTCCTGCCCCACTTTGGAGGGGAAGGGGCATGTTTAGGCTGTTCTTGCACTGCTATAAAAAATACCTGAAAGACTGAGTAATCTATACAGAAGAGATGTTTAATTGGCTCACAGTTCTGCAGGCTGTACAGGAAATCATGGTGCTGGCATCTGCTCAGCTTCTGGGGAGGCCTTGAGGGGCTTTTACTCATGGCAGAAGAAGAAGGGAGAACAGGTGTCTCTCATGGCAAGAATGGGAGCAAGAGTGTGAGGAGGCCCACAGTTTTTAATGACCAGATAGTGTGAGAACGAACTCACTATTGTGAAGACAGCACCAAGTCATGAAGGATCTGCCCCCATAATCCAATCACCTCCTACCAGGCCTACCTCCAACACTGGGGACTGCAATTCAACATGAGATTTGGAGGGGGCATCTAATCTATATCAGAGCATGAGAAAGGAGCAGACACTCAAGGGAGCAGGCACTTGTTTCTGGGGAGTCCACTTCTTTAGCAAATCAGTAGCTGGTGAAGCAGGAACTGATGGACACTTCCAGGCAAGTGCAGCCAGGAGACCATGCGGAGGCAGACACCGTGTGGCCAGTGCTCCCCGTGACATAGCAGAAGGGTCTTGGCATGACCATGTGGTCTACCACCCTGGGGAAGAGACTGCATCCGAGCCAGATGCAGAGAGCTGAGCTGACTGCAGCAGAGCCGCCAAGCAGAGGAACCACTGTCCACCCACACCCTTCTCCACTCCCAGACCACCGGGTCTGTGTGAATACACAATGACCAGCTCACCCAAGTAGATTCTTTAGACCTGTTGGTAGCAACATACCAGCCCTGGCTAGTTATTTTCTCATCCACAGGTGAGTCAAACAGTCGGGTGCACAAAAATCACATGTGTGCTTGTGAAAAGATCCAGCACCATAAGAGAGTGGAGAGAAGTAAGCCTTAAGGGGCAGAAGAAAAGCACACTTTAGTAACATTTTAGTAAATGAAAAATATATGAATCTGAGACATCACCTACTTTGGGTCCACAAACAAGGCTCAGCTAGAGAGCAGAAACGAGAGAGTGATCACTCTCTCCACGGAGGCAGCTACCCAGATACTCTAAATATTGCCTCTGGCTGTCATCTATTTTAGCACATGAATGGTATTAGGTAGAGGAACCAGGGAAAAGCATGAAAGATGGACACAGCAAACTGAGCAAACCTCCTTCTTGTCTCTGTTTCCCTCATGTATTAATTAGGCAGTGAACAGAGATGGATGAAATCACTCAATCTGTCCAATCCAAAATGCCCACCTAACCCCTTGCTCTCCTTCTCTTTTTCCAGCAAACGTGCTTCCTCAAGGCCACGTCAACTCTATGCTCTGTTTTCCCCAAATTCAGGGCTTACTACTGACAGATTCAATGATTTTTTTTTCCTTAGTGTAAGTACGTCCCCATGAAATATTTGGGATATACTTATACTAAAAATGGATTCATGGTTGGTCTGAAATTCAGACCTCACTGCCCATCCTGCATGTTATCTGGGAACTCTGGCAGGGAGAGATGCATGTCGTGGGGCTTCTAGGGGAATCGATTGCTTGGAAGCAGACAGCTCGCAAATTAGAACGCTGGGAAAACACAAGGAGGGAGGAAATTAAAAGGAAGACACCCAGAATGGCTACAGTAACTATTCTCTAAAAACTTAATCGGGAGGAGATTCCTTGGGTGGAAAGTCTGGAGTCAAGAGGGCAATTATTTTTCCTCTTTAGAATTTTGCTTCTTGTTCCACAGAGGAAACAGGAAATACAATTTTTCTTTCAGGTGATTAAGGCCAAAGGAAAGTCTGTGCTAGAAGTCTGGTCTTACCATCTAATACCAGTAGCAAAGAAAGATTAATGTATTAATACTTTCATAAATATTTAAGACTATGCATCCAAACACCAATGTGGACCCCTACACAGACATCCTTGATTTCCAAGCCAACTCTTAGAGTTTCCCCAGGGAGATGTTTTATGTTCTTATCACTGGGAAAATTAAGCAAACATTTCAAACGAGCTGCAAAATCAGACCAAGATATAAATAATTCACAAGGAGATTGGCAGATTCCAGATACGGAATGTTTATCAGAATAACTGATCTCTACACAGTTTTCCTTTTCTTTTCTTCTCTCCAGCAGCTGCTGCAAAGCCTCATACAATCAAGAACCTTTCTTTTCCCGTTTGTTTGTTTTGCTTTGATTTGCTTTGTTTCATTTTGTTTTGAGACGGGGTCTTGCTCCATTGCCCAAGCTGGTGTGCAGTGGTGTGATCATGGCTCGCCACAGCCCAGCCTGGTTTTAAACCCTAAAAATCTATCTTGGTCTGACTTCTTTGACCTACCTCCAAAGGAAGAAGGAGAGATAAGTTCAGGAAATCTAAGTGCAGACAATGTAGGTATTTCCTTTCCTGGGTAGATCGTAAGTGGAGCTGAAATGGACTTCGGTGACGTAATCCAGGGATAGAGGTGGCTGGGTCCTATGTGTGTCTTTGCAGATGAACCTGAGACAGCGTGACAGAGCATCTTTTGTCCCAGCCTAGTCCATTGGGTTTTCTGGAAACCAGCATCTTGTGAGAATAGTAGAATAGTTTCTATGTTACTAAGAAAGATAGTAGGGTAGAAATAGAGGCCGAGAGATGCAAAGGCAACCCTCCAATAGACGAAAGAGAAGACACAGAAGACATCTGCCTGGGAAGTGGGAAAGAAAAAAAACAGCAAACGTCCTCAGAGACAGATCAAGAATGGAAAGGAAGGAGCTTCCCCTCTATCCCACATCCCTTTTGCCCAGAACATCACGAGTTCCTGGGATTTAGATGAGATGAAGGGGGAAAACACACAGGAATCCCAGAATGCATAAGACAGCCTCAGTATCATTCACTATTCATTGACCAAAGGCCCACACATGACAGCTTCCAAAGCCTAAAAGACAGAAGGACAGAAGTGGTGACCTCTCCTCAGGTAATCTTTCTTCTGTGAAAGACCAGGCCTTTCCTGGAACCTGCCAACTGACTTCCTCTTATGCCTCACTGGAGGTCACATGCCCACTGCTATGCCAGTGGCAAAGGAAAAGGGGCTGAAGCAAATGACTTCATCCAATCCAAATTCATCTCCTACAGACTGGGGCTACCTTCTTGGAGATGAGGGCATTAATCCTAACACCTGACCAGAGACAAGAAGAAGGGGGGAAGACTTTTGGTGAGGTCACTGACTGTATCTGCAACTTGGGGCAAAATGGTAAGAACGAGGACTGTTGCATCCTCACCTCCAAAGGGAACCCAAGCAGGTATCAGCCCCACCTCCCTACACCCCGGTGGCTTCTTATTTTCATATCACACATGAAACCAAGGAGACTGCAGGAGGGGTCACCCGAACAGTGGCAGAGGTGAGTTGGCCATGACATCCTTCACTCCTGACTCAGGTGCTTTCCGTAACACTGTGTTTTCTCTTGGCCTGTATAAATAGTATTTTCAAAGGGCATTGTCAAAGTTTTAAAAAATATGCTATTTTCACATTTTTCTACCATAAAAATGCATAGAACATTGCATCACCTTTGCTATTTAGAAGAACTCCATTCAACTCCTTCTTTAAGAAATAACAGAAGCAAGCGCATAAAGCCAAGGTGAGACACCGTGCACTCTTCCAACAGTGTCACACACAGCAACTCACCTCATCATTGCAACAACCTGTGATAAAAGCATCACTATCTCAACTTCAGTGATGAGAACTCTGGCTCAATGAGATTAAATATCTTGCCCAACATCACACAGCTGGTGAGAGTCAGAGCCAGGATCTAGCTCCAGAGAAATATATCATAAAAGACATTGCGTTTACTCTAGGAACAGAGTTTAGTGCGCAGTGGTATTAAGTGTGTGTATATGGATTTCAGAAAATTCACATACCTGGGACAAGGTAAGATAATAAAATCTAATAAGCAATAAGTTTACTCAAGCAAATAATTGGTAAAATAAAATTTTCAATATTATTTTAAAAATGAAATTAATACCACCCCTTTGTAAAATTATTCAGTACTCTCCATTAAAGTTAGCACCTACCGAAGCTAAACATACACATACTCTGTTACCCATCAGCTCCATCCCATAATCTATTATCAACACAATTTTGTGCATAATTTTGCCAAAATTCATGTACTAGAATGTTTGAGAAACCAGTATTTTAACACCCAGAAGCCAGAAACTACCCAAATTTCCAAATGGTAGTTTGTGGTATATGTGTATATATACATAAAATGATATATAGTATTATATACATATAGCTTATATAATTAGATTATTCAACAGTGAGTGTGGGTAATCTAAAATTGCACGTAAAGGCCAGGCACGGTGGCTCACGCCTGTAATCCCAGCGCTTTGGGAGGCTGAGGCGGGTGGATCACTTGAGGTCAGGAGTTTGATACCAGCCTGGCCAATATAGTAAAACCCTGTCTCTACTAAAAATACAAAAATCAGCCATACGTGGTGGTGGGTGCCTGTAATCCTGGCTACTTGGGAGGCCAAGGCAGGAGAATCACTTGAACCCAGGAGGCAGAGGTTGCAGTAAGCTGAGATCTCACCACTGCACTCCAGTCTGGGTGACAGAGTGAGACTCCATCTCAAAAATAATGATAAAATAAAGTTTCGTGTAAAAATATGAATGACATGAATAGATACAACGTGGAATGAAGAAAGCCAGAGCCAGAAGAATGTATACCTCCTATATATACTGTATAAATCCATTTACATAAAGTACAAACAAGCAAAATGTATCTTTTTGTTGGGAGTTGCTGCCTATGGGCAGTCAGGTAGACCCTGAGTGTATTCCATCTCTTCAGCACAGTTTGAGTGACAGAGGCGTGTTCAATTGTGAAGACTCACCAGGTGGGCGGTGATGATACAGGCATGCTTCTACATGTACATGGCACTTTAATTAGAATATTTTAGAGGGTTAAATGATTTGAACTTCTTCAATATTACCTGTCTTTAAATGTTTCATATTTTATTTCTTTTTTGCCTTCCTGGCACATCTGTGATATCAAAAAAAGTCTATGTTGTATTTATTGTTAATGTTCTCCCTTAAAAAAGTAGTTTTCTTGCTGTGGTACATAAATTAACCTCTTGGCATTACAATTTTCCTTTTCATTAAATGGAACTGGCAGGGGAGAGTAAAAAGCAAGAACTTTATTGAAATGAAAGAAACTGGGATTAATTTTTTTTTCCCTGTTCTCAAGCGCTCCTGGAGGATGGATTGGATCAAGTCTTTTCCACTCTGGGAGGAACTCCGGCCTCCCTGCCTGCAGCTGAGGGCGACTTTGGACCAGTGCATGTGCTGGAACCTCCTCCTCACGGAGGATACTTGAGTTGGCCACTGTTGGAGTTAGGAGCCTCTGGGATTATAACTTGTGCTAATCTGAAATCAAGGAGGCAGCTATGCATACAGAGAGGCATCTGCCCAGGTATCTGTCTAAGGGTGTAGAGAAACAGGCCCAGGTACACACCTGGATGGGAAATGGGTACAGCCTTCATGAGAAAAATGGTCAAAACAGGTTAAAAGCCTTAAAGGCTGTGAAAATCTTCCACTCAGTAATCCTGTTTCCAAGAAATGATTCTATAAAATAACTGGACAAGTCTTTACTCCATATTAATTATATTTCCATTGAAATTATATTTCAGTTTTGCTTGGGATAAATATGATTTTAACTTAACTATGATTTGACTAAGTAAGATACAAGTTAAAGCAACTTAACATAGTTGTTACAAATTATTGCAGAAATGAGAGTGTTTTGAACCCTATAATTTTCTGGCTGGCAGGTGAAGCAAAAGTCATTTTCTGATGGAATTGTGGAGATGAGATTTCTAAGAAATGTGTTCATGTTCGTCCTGGAATTCAGAGGCCAGTCTGGATTTATTGTATCGTCCAGAAACCAATTTTTCCCCAACAGATCACACGGGGAAATATGTCTTGATTCTCCTCTTGCAACTGACACTCAATATTTTAGTTTATTTTAACCACAAAAGAAACAGAGATTTTTCACAGTTTATTGTGCTGCACACTCCCTAATGGACGTTCTTTGAAACAAATATATGTTTTTCTTTGCTAGAATGAGCATAATCACATCAGTGGATAGATCACATTTACCAACAGCTCTTTTTGGAACTCTTGAGACATCTGTTGTAGCTGCTTGAGGCTTTAGTGAATGCAAGCTGGAGCTATTAAATTAAGGCTCTGAGAGTCCCTTTCTCTGGCCAGTGGAGCACTCAAGTGTCATCCATTAGCTTTGGAGTTTGTTCCTGTCATCCTGGTCTCCAAGGTCATTTTTTTTTCTGAAAGCTGGAACCTCATCAAAAGGCACCTGGATGGAGACCTTGTAGGCTGAGGGCTTGCTGGTCAGCAACATTGTCAGCAGGGTTGGTGAAAAATAAATTAATTTATCACACCTGCAGTTCTGACCTACAGAGTCAAAGGCAAAGAAAAAACATTGACCGTCATGATCAGTCATTAAAGTGTTGAGTTTTATGCCCAGAACTCAATGCTTCCCCCTCTCCACCACCACCCATTAAGGAGAATAAGCAGACAATTATATAACCATCTTACCTAATTTGAGGTTTCTATTCAAAGAGTGTTTTTAAATGCAGCTTTTATTGTGATTCAGGGAGGGTGAGACTAACAGATCACCTACCCTTAAACACATGGGTTGTTACAGTTCTCAAGAGGTAGGGCATGCAGCACGGGGGCAACCGTTGAAGCACCGGGCTAAGTTAAAAGGCAGAGGAAGTGATGGGATGGTGCGGGTAAGAGCTTTCACTGTGGTTTCTATGGCAAATAACAGGGGAGGCAGGGTAAACAGGAATAGGATCGATTGGTTGGAATAATTTCAGCCAGCCCTTTGGTGTAGGTATATTCTCTAGTTTTCTGGTACCTGGCCCTGGGGTAATTAGGGCTGGTATATCAGATCCCTGAGTATAAGATACTCACCAAGAAGGCTGTTGGGGTCTAGGCTCCAGAGTGGTATTTTATATGTGAAAGGAGTGCAGTCTTTTGCTATCTCGAGGAATTACCTAATCCTGGGAGGAGCCATCATTCCCTTGTCAGCAAGATCCCAGATATCAAAGCATTTGTTTTTGGATTCTTGGTCATGAAATCCTAATTTTCAGCAAATAGAAATTTCATTTTACCTTTTTTAAGTGTTTAATTTTTTGTTTTTGATTTTTTTGAAACAGAGTCTGGCTCTGTCACCCAGGCTGGAGTGCAGTGGTACGATGACAGCTCACTGCAACCTCTGCCTCCCAGGCTCAAGCAATCCTCCTGCCTCAGCCTCCTGAGTAGCTTGGACTATAAGTGCATGCCACCACACTTGGCTAATTTTTGTACTTTTTGTAGAGACAGGGTTTTGCCACATTGCCCAGCCTGGTCTCGAACTCCTGGACTCAAGCAATCTACCTCCCTTGACCTCCCAAAGTGCTGGGATTACAGGTGTGAGCGAATGTGCCCATCCCAAACATCAATTTTAAAAATGTGCACTTAATACAAAGGTCATCTCACCTGTGTGGCCAGGGAGTCAGAGGTGATGATTCCCTTCTTGTCCTGCAGCATCCCATTCCACACTGTGTGAGACGAGCTGATGTTTCCACACTCTTGAAATTCAGGGTGCAGAGATATGTGGGATCAAAAAATGTGACCCTATTAAAGGCATCTGGACTTCCTTACCTGCTAAACTGGCCTATTCTATTATCTGAAGAGTGAAAAATAACTATTTTGTACATATTAAATATTCAATCTTGATCTGGTAGCAGAACCAACAAATGTGTTGTTTTTCTCAATCCTGTAGGTTTATTGGTTGCATTAAAAAAAAAAGTCTAAGGAAATTAGGAACACAAATTCCTAGACCATTTCAGGGCAAGAATTCAGTGAACTTCTTAAAAACAAATAGGAACTATAAAATTACCAACAACAAAAAAAAGTACAGGACCAGACCGATTCACACCAGAATTCTACCAGACATTCAAAGAAGAATTGGTAGAAATCTTTTTGACACTATTCCACAAGATAGGGAAAGAGGAAACCCTCTCTAATTCATTCTATGAAGCCAGCATCACCCTAATACCAAAACCAGGAAAGGACATAATCAAAAAAGAAAACTACAGACTGATATCCCTGATGAACAAAGATGCTAAAATCTTTAACACAATACTAGCTAACCAAAAAGACAATCCACCGTGATCAAATGGTTTCCATACTGGGGATTCGGGGATGAGTTAACATACACAAGTCAATAAAGGTGATACACCACATAAACGGAATTAAAAACAAAATCACATGATCATGGTAATAGATGCAAAAAAGCAAAAGCCAGGATCCCTTTATGATGAAGACTCTCAGCAAAATCGGCATACAAGGGACATACCTCAATGTAACAAAAACCATCTATGACAAACCCACAGCCAACATAATACAGAACGGGGAAAAGTTGAAAGTATTCCCTCTGAGAACTGGAACAAGACAAGGATGTCCACTCTCACCACTCCTCTTCAACATAGTACTGGAAGTCCTAGACACAGCAATCAGACAAGAGAAAGAAAGAAAGGGCATCCAAATTGGTAAAGAGGAAGTCAAACTGTCACTATTTGTTGACAATATGATCATTTACCTCAAAAACCCTGAAGACTCCTCCAGAAAGCCCCTAGAGCTAATGAAAGAATTCAGCAGATTTCTGGATACAAGATTAATGTACACAAATAAAGTGCCTCTTCTATACTGCACCAACGATGATCAAGAGGAGAACCAAATCAAGAACTCAACCCCTTTTACAATAGCTAAAAAAAAAAAAAAATACAGTACTTAGGAATATACGTAGCAAAGGAAAGACCTGTACAAGGAAAACTACAAAACACTGCAGAAAGAAATCATAGACGACACAAAAAAATGGAAACACATCCCATGCTCATGAATAGGTAGAATCAATATTGTGAAAATGATCATCCTGCCAAAAGCAATCTACAAATTCAATGCAATCCCCACCAAAATACTACCATCATTCGTCACAGAATTAGAAAAAAATTCTAAAATTCATATAGAACCAAAGAAGAGCCCGCATAGTCAAAGCAAGACTAAGCAAAAATAACAAATCTGATACAAAAAGAACAAATCTGGAGGCATCAAATTACCTGATTTCAAACTATACTATAAGGCCATAGTCACCAAAACAGCATGGTACTGGTATAAAAATAGACATGTAGACCAACAGAAGAGAATAGAGAACCCAGAAATAAACCCAAATATTTACAGCCAACTGATCTTTGAAAAGGCAAACAAACACATAAAGTGGGGAAAGGACACCCTTTTCAACAAATGGTGCTGGGACAATTGGCTAGCCACATGTAGGAGAATGAAACCGGACCCTAATTTCTCACCTTATACAAAAGTCAACTCAAAATGGATTAAGGACTTAAATCTAAGACCTGAAATTACAAAAATTCTAGAAGAAAACATTGAGAAATCCTTCTAGATATTGGCTTAGGTACGGATTTCATGACCAAGAACCCAAAAGCAAATGCAATATAAACAAGGTTAAATGGCTGAGACTTAATTAAACTAAAGAGCTTTTGCACGGCAGAAGAAACAGTCAGCAGAGTAAGCAGACAACCCAGAGTGGGAGAAAATCTTCACAATCTATACATCTGACAAAGGAATAATATCCAGAATCTACAAGGAAATCAAACAAATCAGTAAGAAAAAAACAAACAATCCCATCAAAAAATGGGTGAAGGACATGAATAGACAATTCTCAAAAGAAGATATACAGATGGTCAACAAACATACGAAAAAATGCTCAACGTCATTAATGATCAGGGAAATGCAAATCAAAACCACAATGCGATACCACCCTACTCCTGCAAGAATGGCCATAATAAAAAAATCAAAAAACAGTACATGTTGGCATGGATGCGGTGATCAGGGAACACTTTTACACTGCTGGTGGGACTGTAAGCTAGTATCACCACTATGGAAAACAGTGTGGGGATTCCTTAAAGAACTAAAAGCAGATCTACCATTTGATCCAGCAATCCGCTACTGTGTATCTATCCAGAGGAAAATAAGTCATTATACGAAAAAGATGCTTGCACATGCATGTTTATAGCAGCACAATTCGCAATTGCAAAATCATGGAACCAACCCAAATGCCCATCAATCAACGAGTGGATAAAGAAACTGGTATAAGTATACAATAGAATACTACTCAGTCATAAAAAGGAATTAATTAACAGTATTTGCAGTGACCTGGATGAGACTGGAGATATTATTCTAAGTAAGGTAACTCAGGAATGGAAAACCAAATGTGGCATGTTCTCATTGATATGTAGGAGATAAACTATGAGGTCGCAAAGGCTTTTTATATTCTCAGACTGGTGATTTATTGGCTGCACTATGCCATATTCAAATGTCATTTCATATCCAACACTCACTCACTTGGACAGATTGGGAGGAGAAAAGTTTCTTCTTCTCTGAGATTACAGGGAAAAGTGACCTTTTTCTTCATGGGAAAATGTAAATTCCCAGAAGGTTTTTTTTTTTGTTTTTTTTTTTTTTTTTTTTTTTTTTTTGAGAAAGTGTCTCTCTGTTACCCAGGCTGGAATACAGCGGCACGATCTGGGCTCACTGTAACCTCCACCTCCCAGGTTCAAGCAATCCTGTCACTTCAGCCTCCTGAGTAGCTGGGATTATAAGTATGTGCCACCACACCCAGTTAACTTTTGTATTTTTATAGAGACGGAGTTTTACCACGTTGGCCAAGCTGGTCTTGAACTCATGATCTCACGTGATCTGCCCGCCTTGGCCTCCCCAAGTGCTGGGATTACAGGCATGGGCCACTGTGCCTGGCGTGATTTTTGAGAATAAAGGCTATGCTCATTACTGAGACTGTCCCTTCCAAATAGCATTGCCATTGTGCTTTATTTAATGTAAAAAATAGACATAAAATTCAAGTGGATAGAGATTTTGGATTTTGAGTTACTCAAGTCAAGATTCCATGGGCCAATTGTAGTGGCTCTGTGGGTCTAGGTTAAAAAAACACAAAACAAAAACTAAAATACTCCAAAGTTCTTCAGCTTTTCCAATTGCTCAGGTCACTCGTGGTCACTAATGCTCACCAAGGTGTCCTTTCTGATTCACCATTCTGTCTAAGGTTCAGAAAAGATCCTTGTGTTATTTGCAGGATCTCTGTCTCTCAATCCTTTGCTTTCTTGTTCAAGACAGCAAATTTACCCATGTTTCCTGCAACCTGCTGTTCACCAAATTCGAAGCCTGTCTTCATACTACTACCATATCAATTATCTGAAATGATTCCTGAACTCATTTTCCAATTAGCTCTAGCAATTAAGTCTCAAGGTCTCTGAGAGCAGAGATCTATAGACCCAAAAGAAATATTTCCGAGTGAATATTTTGCAATGTGATTAGGAGGAAAAAAGACTTGAATATAAAAACTTTTAGGCCCATACATGAAAATACCAACAATCTCCTTATAAGATTTTCAGCTGTCTGAAATAGTAATAGTGTGCATTTTTTACTTCTTGTAATGCTTTCTTTCTTTTTAACTTTTAAATTCAGGGGAACATGTGCAGGATGGGCAAGTTTGTTACATAGGTAAATGTATGGTATACAGATTACTTCATCACCCAGGTATTAAGCCTCGTATCCATTAGTTACTTTTCCTGATCCTCTCCTTCCATCCTCCTCCCTCTGGTAGGCCCCAGTGTGTGCTGTTCACCTCTATGTGCCCATGTGTTCTCATCATTTAGCTCCCACTTGTAAAAGGGAGCATGCGGTTTTTGGTTTTCTGTTCCTGAGTTAGTTTGTTAAGGATAATGGCCTCTAGCTCTCTCCATGTCCCTGCAAAGGACATAATCTCATTCTTCTTTATGGCTACATAGTATTCCACAGTGTATATGTACCACATTTTCTTCATGCAGTTCTATTATTGATGGGCATTTAGGTTGATTCCACGTCTTTGCCATTGTGAATAGTGCTGCAATTAACATACATGTGCATGTATCTTTATAATAGAATGACTGATATTCCTTTGGGCATATACTCAGTAATGGGATTGCTGGGTTTAATGGTAGTTCTGCCTTTAGCTCTTTGAGGAATCACCACACCATCTTCCGCAATGGTTGAACTAATGTATACTCCCACCACCAGTGTAAAAGCATTTCTTTTTCTCCACAACCTTGTCAGCATCTGTTATTTTTTGAATTTTTAGTTATAACAATTCTGAATGGTGTGAGATGGTATCTCATTTGCGTTTCTCTAATGACCAGTGATGTTGAGCTTTTTTTCATGATTTTTGGCCCCATGTATGTCTTTTGAGAAGTGTCTTTTCATGCCCTTTGCCACTTTTTAGCAGGTTTGTTTGTTTTCTTCTTATACATTTGTTTAAGTTCCTTATAGATGCTGGATATTAGACCTTTGTGAGATGCATGGATTGCAAAAATTTTCCTCCCGTTTTGTAGGTTGTCCTTTTACTCTGTTGATAGTTTCTTTTGCTGTGTAGAAGCTCTTCAGTTTAATTAGATTCCATTTGTCAATTTTATTTTAAATTTCAAGGCACACTGGTGTTCCTTCAGGGCTACACAAAATTATTTGTTCTCATCTTGCGATCATCTGATTTATCAACTTTTTGCGCTGGATGCCCATAATTACTATGGACCATAGCAAATACGCAAAGTCATTAAATTCCTGATTTCTTCCTGATACTGCATTATGGTGTCTCCTTGCTGATGGAGAGTAACAGTTTGCTCAGTCCAAGATTCTACTGCACTGACATAATCTCATCATCTTTCAAGGGGACCTTTAGCTTCAACAGTATTTCTCGACTATGTAGCTCATTTCCTCATCAGCAGTAGCCATTGAGTCTCCAAGTCTCTGTTAGCCGAGATCTGTAGCCCCACAAAAAAAAAAAAAATGGTTTTATGTGTCTCGACATTTCCCCAATGAGAAAAGAAAAACCTAAATGTGTAAATTTTTAGGTACATAGTTACATTGTTACATTTACTCATTTAGTTAAACCTATTCTAACATTGTATTATATAGTTAGAAGTGTTGCTTTTACTCGTCCTCATATTTCCTAAAGCAGTTTACTTAAACACATGGTATGTATATCATATGTATATTTGACATCAATATACTTTTCATTCTTGAAACACCTGTCTAATGCAGTTTCCCAGAGCACATCTGTCAAGTTGCTTGAGATAGAACACAAGCTATATGTATTTATGTTTTATGTTTTGCCTAGAAATTTTATCTCAGACCACCAGTGCCTATTTGCTTAACCTTAGGATGTTTATTCTTTTCTTTGTCAAGTGAGTACACATAATCACAACAAAATAACTTCAATATTGTTTTATTAAAGAGTTCTTTGGATGCCTTGTAATGTTTAATGCTCACAGTTTTAAATTCGTAGCCCTAAAAATAGCTACTAAATCTTTGTTAAATACTGTTATTGCTATAATTTTTTTCTCTTCCTTCTCCTCCTCTGCATCTTGGCCTTTTCATTTTCTTATTTTCTTCCCAATCATTGTCTTTTATTCTCTTCCATCCTCTTCCTTTCCTATTTCCTCTTAATAAATGGTGTTGGGTGGTTCTGGGTCAAGGAAGCTTCTGAGGTTGCTGTTAAGATGTCAGCCAGGGCTGTAGTCCTCTCAAAATCACCTAAAACTGGCTCATATGATAGTTGCAGACTTGAGGCATTTGCCATCTCAACCCCTCAAGAGAGCTACCTTGTGACAGCTGCTTTCCTCCAGAAAAAATAAGAAGTGACACCCCCAATGAAAGCCACAGGTTTTTTGGTCTTTTTTTTTTTTTAATAACCTAATCTCAGAGCAGATACCTCTGAGATTTGGCCTGTTCTGTTCATTGGAAGAGAGTTCTTCAATTCAACTCATGCTAAAGGAAAAGAGATTCCACAGGGAGTGGACACCCTGAGACAGGGGTCAGTGATCACCATCTTACAGGCTGCCACGGTCACCACCTGCAAACCTAGGGAAGCCCAGGAGAGCAACAAGCCAAAATAACCAAGTATTTGCATCAAAAACCAAAAAGTAATCCCTTGAAGTAATTTCAGTAGTTGAAGCTAGAAGCAGATAAAGGCCCATACAGTGGTGACTAAGTAAACCTTTCATTTCTACCAAAATGATGAGTCAACTCAAAGAATATCCTTATATATTTGTTATAGTTGTAGGAATGTCACAGAGGTATTTAAGATACCCAAATGTTCTCCATTACCAAAGTTATATGACTGAAATTAGGTTACCTGTAGATTTTTTGTTTTAGTTTTTCTAGTAAATGTTGTTATTGTGAATGTTGCTGTCAGTTGTATTTCGACCCATACCTTAGGGTGTTGTGGTAGACGTAGTACTCACTGTTTCTGGGATGTTTCTGCACTCAGTGTAATACTGAGCCAACAGGGAAGACCGACATGTCCTGTGGTGCCTGATCCATCATGGAAGGTAAGATTGTAGATAGCTTCTGTCTCTCTTTTTGGTAAAGACTTTGTTATGCTAACTAATAATCTGAGTTATAATAGTCCAATGAGAACACAAGAGCCCTTAGTACATCACGAGTCGGCTTGATTTCCTTGAGTTTCCCCAGCTTGTTGTCCTGTGGTTAGCCCCACCCTAGAAATCCGAGGCCAGCTCCCACACTCTGTTTGAGTCAGACTCCATTCCATGCAGTCAAAAGCAGCCGATGTTGGAGAACAAGGCAAGCCAGGTCTTGTGAAGTCAAATGCAGAGAGGTAAGAGAGGTGGAGAGAAAGAGGTAGCACCTTAGCACAATAGGCATGCGGCTAGCCAGTCTGTATTCCACTGGTTTCCAGGCTCCGAGACCAGGCAGGACATGTAACACCAGCCATCCCTCTTCCCAACCCTGTGTTCAACTCCCAAGTGCCTGCAGTCACAGAGCAAGGAGCAACGGCTTGTGAGGTTCCATTCCCACACACCGTTCTGTGAGTTAGAAAGAGAAGGCCAGGCGTGGTGGCTCATGCCTGTTATCCCAGCACTTTGGGAGGCTGAGGTGGGCGTATCACGAGGTCAAGAAATGGAGACCATCCTGGCCACCATGGAGAAACCCTGTCTTTACTGAAAATACAAAATATTAGCTGGGTGTGGTGGTACACACCTGTAGTCCCAGTTACTCGGCACGCTGAGGCAGGAGAATCACTTGAACCTGGGAAGTGGAAGTTGCAGTGAGCCGAGATTGTGCCACTGCATTCCAGCCTGGTGACAGAGCGAGACTCCATCAAAAAAAAAAAAAAAAAAAAAAAAAAGAAAAGAAAAAGAAGGAGAAAGAGCAAGGTGAGGAGAGAATGCATTGATATCCTCATGGGAGGGGCAAGAGAAGTTTACTTGAGACCTTCTGTCCTCTGGAATGATGTAACAATGACCTTTGGTGTTTTTTGCTCAGTCAGTGCCAATTTCCCTGAACCAAAGTGTTTGAAAAAGGCCCATAAAGTCTTTTTACTTCTAAAATAGCTTGTCAAAGAATAGACTTTGATGGAGGAATCAGTGATATGTCCAAGCTTAAGATGATGCAAATGTAATTATCTGAATTGAATCAGAGTCATCACCAAAGGAAAGTGGTTCATTTTGTGGTCAGTATCATATTTCCAATAATATCAGTTAGGTTTTACCCATCTTCACTGGAAACAGCACACATTAACAGATAGTCTATAGGAGGTTGTCCTGCAGTGACCTTGATGGCAGGGGAGTTTTTAAAGGCTGAGAATAATTGTCCAAAGCAGCACAACAGATTTGGAGGAGACCTGGTGAATGAGCCCAAGTCTCAAGAATGCTAGAATACTCAAATCACTTATCTCTGCTGCAAGCAAATGTAACCAGATTGCTGCAGTGGTTCAACTATGATTTTCCAGAGTCTTAGCATCCTGGCTGCTACAAGCAAAGTGAGGACAAACATGCAACTGACTTATCAGGGGAGGTAAGGAGGAGGCTTCATTCCGTATCGTTTTTATATAACTCAATCCTTGGGTTCTCTTGATATACATCAAGCATATTTTAAACTTTCCCTGGCTTACTTTCCAATTGAAGTCATTGTTAGTTTTAGAGTAATCTCATTTGAAAATCAAAGATCTAGAGTCATGGCCCACTATTCTGGGCCATTCATTGGTAAAATCTAACCCTTTTAAACAAATTTATCATAAATTCTTCATGATGTTGGTTGTACTAAATAAAATTCACTATGAGTAAAATCTCCTGAACTTTCTCTGTAGGTGCTTCCTTCATTCACTCACTAATTCATCCATCCATCCATCCAATCCATCCATCTATACTTACACAATCCATCCATCCATCCATCCATCATCCATCCATCCACCCACTCATTCAATCATTATTCCATCCACCTATCCACTCATCCATCCACATGTCCACCCATCTACCCATCCATCCACCTATCCATCTATCCATCCATCCTTCTATCCATGCATCTATCCACCCACCCATCCACCTACCTACCTATTTATCCATCCATCCATCCATCTACCCTTTCATTTATTCATTCACAAGCACCTACCATGTGCCAGGCTTTGTTCTAAGACCTGGGGATCCCATGGTGAATGTGATTCACTTCCCTGACCTCATCATGGTCACATACAATGAAGGATTCAGACAGTGTGCAAGAAAACAAACAAACATGATTTTTGGTTATGATAAAATTCTATGAAGATGATAAATGGGTGATTTAATGGAGGGAGACTGGAATGGGAGTGACGGAGCTACCTGAGACGAGTCAGGGAGGGCTCCCCAGATGAAGACCTGGGGGTGCAGTCCTCTAAGGAGGGAAGGTGCAAAGCAGACAGGCCAAGAGCAGGAGCTGCAGGCAGAGGACCGAGTAAGGGAAAGTCCTGAGGCAAGAATAAGCTAATTTCAGAAACAAAATGGACATAGGTAGATGGTATGTGTATTTGCTGCCTGAACACATTTCAGAAAGTTTATAGGTCAGGTTTGAAGCATTTAAATTCAAAAATAATCAATGAATATACACAGTATTTGAAGGTGTTTTTGTGTGTGTTATTTTATTTCTAGTAAGTTTTACCTGATCAATGTAAGGAATGCGTGAAGATTCACTGATGCCATAGGAAGATCAATTTATATCACAAAAGCAGTTAGGCATTTCTACATCTGTTACTCTGCCAGGAATTCCCCCAAGTACAACTTTTGCTTGACAGTCTTTCCTGAAACCATCTGAAATCATGAGTCAGTATGCACTAGCTGTATTTAAGACCAAAGGCTTAATGTATCCACATCTGGGGTAGGAGTCAGATGTAAAACAAGCCCAACATTGCCTTGGAAGTTGTATAGGGTAAGTAGATGCTAACATTCACTTTCTTGCCTCAGTGGCTGTGGTTCTCACCTCTACTACTGTAACTAGAAGCTTAATATTCACTTTCATTCTTTGAAAAGGTGATAGTGTTTCTTCCCATCCAGTAATGGAACTTTCCACCAGGTTGGCAACACAATTCAATTTTTAAGCCAAGCTAAGTCTGGTTTTGTCTTAACAATTGCGTTATTTAGCTTGACTCCTATAGAAAACCAAGCTCTTTCATGATGGGATGTGCAGCTGTGAATAGTACAACGTGGATGAATGTAATTATGGGATTTGTTAAGTTTGGTGAAAAGAAAGTGGGTTGGAAGGCTGCCATGTTTATCTATGGAAAGAAAAAAATGAAACATGTACAAATGATATATTAGAGGTTTAAAAAAGGCTCAGACATGCAAGGAAATTTGAACATTGACTAGATATTTGATGATATTTATATTTTTAATTCCATTTGTGAATGATTATAGTATTACAGTCATATTTTAAGAGTCCTCCTGTTTTTAACATGCATAAAAAATTTACATATTCTATGAAAAATACCTCTCAGTGGGGCTTTTTTAACCTTTGTAAAGTCTTCTGATCATGTTTTGTTTCCAAATTTTGTTCTGTGTATTGTTTGTTGTTGTCATTGTTGGTAATACACCGACCTAACCACCATGATATTTGGAATTCAACTCAGAATTTCCACAATCGTAGAGAGAGGTCATATTCATAATGCTTTATTCCTAAATGATTGAAAATTTCTCCTTCAAGAATTTGCTAGTATTTTGACATTTAGCCAAGAGTTTTCTTCTGAATCTACAGCAATGGACTCTTTCATGTCTAGATTTGAATCCCATGTACAACGGAAGCTTCCAAATGTGTTGTTTGGCCACAATGAAGAATCCTTATTGAAAGATCCCTTGAATGGCATAATTGAATAGACGTAATTGCACAGCTCTGCACCATGTAAAATTGTAAATAGCACTGACAAAATAATTTATGCTCATTTATGATACAGTAGCACATTATGGCTCCAATTTTCATTTCCTTCATTAGCTAAGCTCATTTGTTTCTCTGGTAGACATTCCTTTTGTCTTATCTACAGTCCTTTCCCCAGAGAAATACTTGTGCATGTAGATGAGAAGAACTGAGCATGGGAGGGTGCTGATGACAGGGGATATAGGCACCATATAACCTGAACAGACATTGACACCACATCAAAAGAGGGACAGGTACTGTAGAACAATGACAGGTAAATATTGCCTTAGAATAGTGCCTATTGCTGCTTTGGTTTCAGGAATGTCTTACAGTGAATGAATAAAGTGGGTCACCACTACAATTACAGCAATCATGATAATGAGTTCAATAATAACATGAAAGAACAAGAAGCTTGCAATCAAGTCCCATATTCCTTGTGTGTGTGTGTAAGGAAACCTCATGTCATAGATTTGTTTTACTTTAATTACTTCCCTTATCATCTAGTTTATTACTTCTCTCCACCTTGTGTCAGGTTAGAAACCATCACTTCCCTCTGTCGCCCATCCTTGGCTGCCACATTCCTTCTTTATCTTGAGCAGCGGGAGATCTATTTTCTTTCTTTCCACTTGTTCCAGCTGGAGACCATGACATAAAAGCCTCTCACTTTCTGGGATTGCCGGAATAAAACTGAACCCCTTCCCCACTTCACTTGTTCAACCCAGAGGGAGGGTGAAGAACTGTGGAGCTGGCAGGATGCTTGCAGTATTTATTCTCCTTTTCCTAACTAGCAAGGTTAATATGTGAACATTGTGGTCATGTGTGACTTACTTGTAAGGTTCCTGGATTCTCTGTGTTTGGCCAGGTGAGAGGTGGCCCTGGTCCTCTATACCAACGGGTCCAAAGAAAATCTGTACTTATCGAGTACAATGTAGAGGATAATTTTACTAAAGGCCCAACCATGTCTACCAAACCAGCAATAGGAGCAATAAATTTGCTCTGTTTGTCATATTTTAATATAAATATGCCTCTATTTTGTTTCAGTTGGTTCCAAACTCAGAGAGGAATGAGGTAGGGTTAACTGTTGCCCTCCTAAAATCCAAAAATGAACAGTAACATTATGTTAAAAGGGTGGGCTGCTGGCTAAATACGGTTTTTTTTGTTTTTGTTTTGTTTTCTTTTGAGACAGAGTCTTGCTCTGTTGCCCAGGCTGGAGTGCAGTGGCCGGATCTCAGCTCACTGCAAGCTCCGCCTCCCAGGTTTACGCCATTCTCCTGCCTCAGCCTCCCAAGTAGCTGGGACTACAGGCGCCGCCACCTCACCCGGCTAGTTTTTTGTATTTTTTTTTAGTAGAGACGGGGTTTCACCATGTTAGCCAGGATGGTCTCGATCGCCTGACCTCGTGATCTGCCCGTCTCGGCCTCCCAAAGTGCTGGAATTACAAGCTTGAGCCACCGCGCCCGGCCTAAATACGGTTTTTTAAAGTATATTAAGACAGAGAACCTCATTAAGGTATGTGGTGTCATGCTAATGGCACAGACATGTTTTGTTCATCCTCACATTTAAAACATGCAGTATTTAGTTGGTGGGTCTCAACGTTTTGTCTGAAAATTTTATTAGTTAAGAATAGTGTTCCTTTGAATTACAGGCTAAAATGTAGCTGCTTAGATGACAGAGAAGTTTGTTTCTGTCTCATGAAAACATCTAAAGAAAGGAGTCTGAGGCTGGAATGGTGGTTTGGACCTAAAGGTCATCAGGAACCTGGGCTTCTTCCAGATTGGTGCTCTGCTCTTGATCTCCATTCCTCTTCATCTCGTTAGCAAGATGGCAGCATCAGCTGCAGACACCATGTCTACATTAAAGCATATAGGAGAAGACAAATAAAAATCCTGGGTTGCCGTCCATAGGAGGAGCATGTCCTTGCTATGCTTTGGAAGTTGTCATATGACACTTCCAGTTTCATCTAGAATTTAGTCAGTCACCTGACATTCCCTTGACCCAAGGTGTGCTGGGTAATGTCTACTTTATTCTGGACAGCTACCTATGAAGTCAAAAAACACAAATTCTATTCTTATAGGGGAAATGCATAGGGAGAAAACGAGTAGTCTCTTCCGTAGGAAATACAGTTGCCTTTAAATGGTGAAGACTAACATTTAATATACCTGCAATTCTGAGCTCAGGTCAAGGTGCGCCATGTTGTCTTTGGCAGTGTAGGTGCATGACGGCACATTTTCAACATTGCAGCCAACTGTATGTTTGTTCAGATGGTAACAAAGACATAATAGAAGCAAATAAATGCACCTGAACTTCAGTGGCAAAACTTCTAAGCACCCTGAGGAGCCTCAGTTTCCTTCTAAAACTAGTATAATATTATGTAACAGTGTGATTATAATATTTGCCATGCTTGCTTTCAAAGGTGTTATAAGAATCAAATGGCCAGCCTTAGTGGCTCACTCGTATAATCCCAGCACTTTGGGAGGCTGAGGCAGGTGGACCATCTGAGGTCAGGAGTTCGAAACCAGTCTGGCCAATATGATAAAACCCCATCTCTACTAAAAATACAAAAATTAACCAAGTGTGGTGGTGGGCACCTGTAATCCCAGCTACTCAGGAGGCTGAGACAGGAGAATTGCTTGAACCTGGTATGCAGAGGTTGCAGTGAGCAGAGATCGCACCGCTACACTCCAGCCTGGGCAACAGAGTAAGACTCCGTCTTGAAAACAAAACAAAAAAGAATAAAATGAGAGAACATATAGAAAGCAAATAGCAGGTATCAGAATGAAAACCTGTATGATTTTACTTTGCATGTCATACTAGGAGTCCTCAGTCCATTGGGTATTTGAGACTCACATAACATAATACGTTGTAAGTACTTAGAACAGGGGCTGGGAAAGAGGAGGCACTCGTTGTATGGGACTCATCTTTAGGAGGTTAAATAGAACCTTTCCCTGTAATTAATTGGTTAGTTGATATAAAGTTGGTATCTTTTGAATAAAATAAAGAATATACATGTCTAGGACTATAAGATGTGGGGGAATTGAGATAAAATTTAAATCCACTGATTCCAACCATGTCCTCCATCAATTTTCCCCATTCTTCCACATAGTGTATCACCAGGACCCTGCCTCCCTACCTGATGGGTATCCACTTGGTGGACATCCTGGGACGAGTTCATCATTTGTACCTCATACCATATTGTCTCTGACAGAAACCATTAAAGAGAAAGCCTTTTTGTTTTACATTGAATGATCTGAAGAGCCATTTTATTTGTTTTTTTGTTTTTTTGTTTTGTTTTGTTTTGTTTTGTTTTTTGAGGCGGAGTCTCGCTCTGTCGCCCAGGCTGGAGTGCAGTGGCCGGATCTCAGCTCACTGCAAGCTCCGCCTCCCGGGTTGACGCCATTCTCCTGCCTCAGCCTCCTGAGTAGCTCGGACTACTGGCGCCCGCCATCTCACCCGGCTAATTTTTTGTATTTTTTTAGTAGAGACGAGGTTTCACCGTGTTAGCCAGGATGGTCTCAATCTCCTGACCTTGTGATCCGCCCGTCTCGGCCTCCCAAAGTGCTGGGATTACAGGCTTGAGCCACTGCGCCCAGCCAAGAGCCATTTTAAAGTAAAATCAAATAATGACATTTTTATAACCGGAGTAAATTTATTTGCCTTTTCCGTCTTGTCAAATGCAGTGTCCCTATTCATGGATGCTTATTGCTTAGACTCAGGTAGATTAGATTTCCTCCTCATTTTCCCTCTTCCTAAAGCCACGGGTGCTGATACCTGCTCAAGAAGATAACAACAATAACAAAGTGTAGCTCAGTTGGTGCAAAATAGAGACACTGGAATGCTGAGTTCTTGTAGAATCAAAGTTGAGAAAAAATTCTGGAGCAAAAAATAATGCACCATTTAAGTGGATCCTTTCCAGTGTCATGGAGGAAAAATCACTACTATTTCTCATTTAAATAGATCATAATATTGACCATCTCATGGGGGTTTGTGAAGATTCTATGAAAGAGTATTGGCACACAGTTACTGTTGAGTCAATGTTGAATATTCCTATGGGAAACAATGGGCTTTAGTGAAGGTTCTCAGATGTCCTTGGATGGAGGAATTGGATGACAGTTTTTCCTGCAGTCAGGGGACTCAGAGGGTGAGCAGCTTCCCACCTGGGTCCTGGTCTTAGGAAACTTCACCCTGTGCTCATGTCGGGGGTGCAGGTAGGAAGAGAGGCTTTAAAGGGGCTGGGTTATCTTTGCCAAATGGAAATGCATTTCCAGTATTCACAAATCTTCTAGCGTTTCACAGAAAGCTAGATATTACAATTTTTGTAAAATATTTTATTTTTACATGTTGGATATTAATTTTAAATTTTTAAACATTCTGCAAGGCAAACGCAGTGTGTTTGCAAACAGCATCGGGCCAGATAACCACCAGTTCACTCACTGCCTTTGCTCTGAAAGAATACAGTCTATCCCCAGGGATGCTGTTTCGTGGGAGAATCTCAAAGCAAATGAATGTAAAAAATATTGCTTATATTTTTGTCAGCACATGTAAAATGGAATCTTGGTGGAATAAATGGAATTTGGAGAATGCATGATACTATCCCTACAGGGTTGAGTAGCATAGAGTCTGGAGAGGGTTAGCTTCAGTTATAGTCTGGTTTCTGTTGTTATATCCAGTTACTGAATTTACCTCTCTATATTCAGTATTTTGTCTGTGAAACAGGGATGATAATGCTCCCCGCACACAAAAGCATGCGCTCACCTACACACATCAGGCTTTTGTGAGGATCTCGTCAGTGATGCAGGTTAAATCTTTAGATCATGAGCCAAACCCAGTGAGCTCCTAGAAATGGCAGCTGCTTCCTTCGTTCAGTCCTAGCTGCCGATACCCTTCATTCACCTCAAGAAAAACAGCCTTTATTTAACTGAGACTGGCTTGTGAGCAAAACTACTCTCGGGAGCACATTAATTTGTATTTGCTCAGATTTGGGGTTTCTTTAAAGTCCAGTGGAACACAGGTCCAGTTGGCACTGGTTTTTATGTATTCATGATGTGCACTCCTTAGTAATTCCCTGGAAGAGACATATGTGTTATGTGGGTTTTCAAGCTATACTTACTTGCAAGTTAAAACTGCAGAGAATTTTATAGTTTCAGGACTGGTAGGAACTGGCTCATTTAAGAAAATCTATGATGAGAGAAGTCTCCTTCTGTGTGTTTCCCTGACATTATAGCCTTGCATTTATTATTTATTTTTCTTTTTATTATATATCTTTGTTGGCACAAAGATGCGCCACACCAGGGGGAGAACATGCTAGTAGGAATTAGAGTGGGGTTAGCTTTCCCCACCCTATGCTTTTCCAATCCCTGGATAATATTTTCCCCCTTTTCAGCTGTAAATGCTTACTTCAAATATTATTTTGATGTACTTTCCCCCAAAAAACCCTTTCATAGGCGTAGTTATGGAATCTTAGATTCATGGACTGGAAATTGATATAGAAATTTTGTCGCTGGTTCTCTGGGGAAATAGCTCATGCTGTTACTCCTGAATCCTAAGTAGCTGCCTTATCACTTGGCTTGGAATGCTAGGAGAAAGAGCTTGCAAAGAGCCATTTCAACCACTGAGTTTCCTCCTCTTTCTTTACAGATGAGGGAGGGAAGTCTTCCCAAAGTGGGATGCATTTTTTCCAATGCATAATGAATTTGCAATTGAAATTTAAGAGAACATACATCTTTTGTAAAATACTGAAACCTTTTATTGTCATGAAAGTGAATTTTGTGATAGAAACACTTAAAGACACAGTAAAAGCAGAAGGTAGAAAAAGGACTCAACTAAATCTACTGACAGTGAACATTAGTCCATTCCCTTAATTTCCCCCTGTACATTTTAATTGTATCCTATTCATGTTGGCATATAGATTTGAATTCTGCTCCTTTTGGTCAGTATTAAGTACAAACATTTTTTGTCTTATTATTCCATATTCTTTATAAACACATTCATGATGTTGCAAATATTTCATCTGTAGACTTGCCATAATTAAGCAGGGTCTTAGCTTGACATCTTGGGATGGTTTCTGATCATGACTATTATACATAGCAGTAATAGTAATAACCAACATTATGGAGCATTTGCCTATGTCAGCCACTGTGTTCAGGGTTTCATGTGCATTATTGCATGGATTTCTCAATAACAGCTGAGACAGTTTCTATTGTCATCCCCATGGGCAAATGAGGTCACTGAGGCCTAAAGAACGTATTTAATGAGCCCAAGGGCCAATGGCTCACACGTGTTAGAGGCAGGATTGGGTGGTTGGAGTTTTCCGGTTTTTTCTGTGTTTGGATTCATGACCAGAATAACAACGTGGAGCCCTGCCTAGATTTAGGCGCATGGCAAAGCAGGTGGAGCATCCAAAGTGCAGCTAGATTTCCAGAGACTGACCTTCTCTCTTGCCTGAATGAACCGACAGAAGTGACATTCTTAATGGAACAGATGCTTCCTCAGATCAGTTGGTTCTTTCCTCCTTGTTACTTAGGCAGCTCCTGTTTCTGTCAGAGAGTTGGGGGTCTCATTTTAGGACCCAGAGGAATGTGCAATTTCTATTTCTTTTTGGGAGGCTTGCGGGTAGAGCGGCATTAGGTAGATTTTGGGGTTGCCTCTGAAACGTCTCAGAGGACTGACTACACAAATACTCTTCCACAGAGAGATCAATAGAGGTTACACCAGCCCAGAAGTCCTGAGATTGAAGGTTTAGTCTGAGCTCCACCTCGTGGTAGCTGTGGGAATGCAGGAATGTCCGTTCGTACTCACCTCAATGTCCTCATCTCTTAATTAAGGAGAGGTGTGTTTTCTCCTCCTATGTCCTAGGAAGAGAGTATCTTGAGAACCAGTGGGAGAATTACGATGTCCTGTTTGTTTCTTCCTATCTGGGTTCAATTTCTCCTTCCAATAAGAACCCCCAGCTTTCCTCTGAAGATGAACTTTTTCCTCCCAGTCTACGTCGTTCCAGTGGGGCTGAGTCAACTCTGTGGCTCTCTGTCCATGACCTTTCTGAAGCCAAGAAAAAATACACGCCCTCAATAATGGCTTCAGATATGTATCTGTGATCCAGGCCAGATCTCTCAGAGCAATGTTTGAGGATGAGGTAATCACAAAGCAATCCAAAATTGAGTACACTTCCCAGCCTGTTCCATGGAGCTTGTTCCATTTATAGGCCATCAGTCCCTCATGTCTCTGTCATGGTGTATACAGCTCTGGCTGCCTGGGCTGCCACTTTCCATCTTCATCCCTGCGTAATCATCTGTGTTGACATGTGTTGCATTTACCTGCTCTGCATCCATCCTCCCCTCCACCCCAACCCTGTCTGATGTACTAACTTCCTGGGGCTGTCAATCAACATGCCCAATGCTCTCTTGGCAAAGGGGTAAGGGAGCAATCTGGGCCATGCACATACTCTCCTCAGAAATGTAAATTCTTGAGTTGGAAAGGCTGAAAACAGTTGGAGCTGCTTTATCCATTTGTTGCTGTGGCAACAAATACATCCTCTTAGCTCCTATTCAGTTTCTGTGTTTCCCAAAGCCTGCTTTTTCTCTTTACCTTTGATGCTGTAATCAATATTATTTTTCTTTCAATAGAATTCTATTCTGGGGTAAGATAACCAAATTTGTTTCAAAGAAAAATTGCACTCAACCTTTCCCTTCTCTACATTCTTGATTCTCTTTGCTTCTTTCCTTCTCATAGAACTTAGCCATCCTTCTCTTTATCTCCTATTCCATTCTCTCCAGTCAGCTTTATGAGAAGAACCCAATAGTACATTGCTAGTGCTGTTTATTTGAAGATTCCTCTTTCCATAAGCTGGGATGTCTTTGAGCATCTGACTGCCTGATAACCTTTAAGACCCAGTGCTGATATCTGCGCTGGACATGAGAAGGAACCAAATATTATTGAATGGGAGTTGCACTTTAATTAGTTGGTAAAGCAGCAAGTGAACACTAATTAGGGAGGTAAGCGAGGGAGAGCTGTCCCAGATCAATTGTCCATGTTTTCTTTTGTTTGGTTTGGTTTGGTTTGTTTGTTTGGTTGGTTTTTGAGACAGCATTTCACTCTGTCACCCAGGCTGGAGTGCAGTGGCACGATCTTGGCTCACTGCAACTTCTGCCTCCCAGGTTTAAGCAATTCTCCTGCCTCAGCCTCCTGAGTAGCTGGGATTGCAGGCATGTGCTGCCATGCTCAGTTAATTTTGCATTTTTAGTGGAGACAGGGTTTCGCCCTATCAGCCAGGCTGGTCTTGAATTCCTGATCTTAAGTGATCTGCCCGCCTCAGCCTCCCAAAGTGCTGGGATTACAAGCGTGAGCCACCACACCTAACCTAATTGCCCGTATGTTCTTGATCCTATTCTAAACAACACTCCAATCAAAAGCCTAAGTTAAGTGAGTTCAGATGAAAACACACAGACCCACAAAAATCTGAATTATTATCTTCAAGTCACAACTAGTTTTCACTTTTCTGTATATTGTTCTTTTTTAAAAAAAGAAGATACAGAGGCGTGTGTATGGAAGGAAATTCTTGAAAAGGTAAACCAATTAACCTTTACCAGGAAGCTAGTACAAAGAGAAGGGGTGGTAAAACGACATCATTTGTAAAGATCAGATTTCTCACTCCTGCCAAAAATATGCCTACGAATGCCAGGAGACAGACTACATTTACTCTACCTTGTAATCTACAGGTAACTTCTTAATGAAAAGCTAATTTTTCTTGTCACCCTGTTATTCTTGCTTTCACATTTTTGGTTAATTGTGGGTTATCTGGGCTACACATATAAAGAAACAAAATATATCTTTACTTATATTAGTCTTTTTAAATATGGAACTTTTCAAACATGCATGAAGATAGAAAGAATGATATAACTACTCTCCCTGTACTTCTTGAAGATTTTCCACAATTAGGCTGGGTGCAGTGGCTCACGCCTGTAATCCCAGCACTTTGGGAGGCCCAGGCAGGCAGATCACCTGAGGTCAGAAGTTTCAGACCAGCCTGGCCAACGTGGCGAAACCCCGTCTCTATGAAAATTACAAAGATTAGCCAGGCATGGCGGCACATGCCTGTATTCCCAGCTACTCAGAAGGCTGAGGCAGGAGAAACACCTGAACCCAGGAGGTGGAAGTTGTAGTGAATTGAGGTCAGGCCACTGTGCTCCAGACTGGAAGATAGAACAAGACTCCATCTCAAAAAAAAAAACTCCCACCAAAAAAAAAAAAAAAAAAAAAAAAAGATTTTCCACAATTATCAATATTTTGTTTCATTTATCTCCACTAATACTTGTCATTATTATCACCAACAAAGCAAGATTATTATTTTTTAAGTTCCCAGACCTCAAGTAATTTTATCTGTAAATATGGTGGTATGTATTGCTAATAGAGACTCTTTTTAAGTAACTAAGATACATGATCGTACATAATGCAATCATAGTCAGCAATATTCATTTCATATTATTCAATACCAATCTATCTTCACAATTCTCTGCTACCTTAAAAATGTCTGCCTAGAGTTCATTTAAATTAAGGTCCAAACAAAGCAAGATGCAGATGTTTCCTTTGGTAGGTGTGTTCCATAAATCTTTTCTAAGTTTTTTCAGTTTCTTGTACTTTTCCTCTTTATCTATGCCATGTATGTGTTTCCATATAAAAATGATTTTCCAATCGATTTTTCAGCCCCTTCTACATTGGGCTGCGTGCAGAAATGAGTTAGCATAGCAGGATGGAGACTACTCTCCACAGAAAGGTGTTCTTGCAAGTCGGCCCTTGGTTAATGTCTAGGAATTTGGATTTTGGGAATGTGCCTGCCATTCCATGGTAAGACTAGCTCACTATGCCTGGACTGTTCAAACAATATGATTTATTCTGAACACCTGCTTTTCTTTCGGGAGTGTGGCATTTTGGTATGTGCCTGGCAAAAGATCTTTATGTGACCAGCTCCCAGAAAACCTTGGGTGCTGAGTCTCTAATGGGCTTCCCTGGGCAGAAACACGGCCTACCTGTTGCTATATTTTCAAAATTGGGGGACGAATGGATTCTGAGAGCCTTATAAGAGGGAGAGAGCACCGGAAGCTGACATGGAGATTCTGCAGGCCCTGCCAGTGTCTTTGACCTCTGGGATCCAGTGTGTATTCTTATCACATCCCTGTTACAAATCTTAGTCATGAACACAACTGTATGCTGGCCCTATGCAACTTTCTAGGAAAACTCCAGATGGAGGGTGGTCTTGAAGGCCCTCAACAGAAGTCGATTATGTTATCATGGCATCTCTAACACATTCTTACATCCCCATGTTTTCTGTAAAGTGGATTTTTTAAATATTGAGGCTCAGTTTTATTGAAGGGAGGAGTAGATTAGAAGTGGGCTTGTACTTCCTTTATTTCGTTATCTCAGGAGGCAGATAATAGCAAGTCATCTTCCCTCCAATTATGTTCTGATTGATCAGTAGAGGGAAGCATAGAGTCATTTTGTCATGGTTTTAAAAAAGTCGAAATATGTGTAGATGGGTGTGTGGGAAGCTGCTTTACCACAGGTGAGGCTGGACCAGTTATCGAGTTCTTGACTTTCAGTTCCAAACCCATCCGTTTTGATTTCCTCTGTAACACTGGGGCTGAACTTTGTAAACACTGCACATTTGTTAGCCGGAACAACTTACAAAAGGATTGTGCTTCTTCTCCTGATCCCAATACTCTCCTTCTTATTCCCATAAGGAAGTAGTCACCAGGAAACTCTCTTCCAATGGGCAGCTTCTTTGCCATAATGCGTGGGGGCTTCAATAGTACATCCGTCCAATAAGTTTTGCTGGTGCCCCAGTGGGTGGTTTCTTGCTGGCCAGGCCCAGCCTGTTGTACTCACCAAACCTCTCCACCTGGGTTCAGAGCCACATCCCTTTCAAAGAGTCTGATCTCAAACTTGGAGATGGCCCTTTCCCAAGTCTCTTCTGTTTTGGCATGCCCCTTCAGTCCCAGAGGTAGTGCCTGCTCCCCACATCTGTGACTGCCATATCCTTCAGATTGCTTTTTACCCTTCTTAGTACATGACCTTCTTTTACATGCAGCCTTTATACGTGATATGCAGCCCTGCCCCTTCCCTAACATGAGGAAAAACAGGCCTCAAGTCATTGCATCATAATAACAGTTGCATTAGTTACTCCGCAAATTTAGTCAGGGTCCCACTGACTATTCTGTTACCTGAAAGCTAAATTGTATAACAATAGCTTATGATTTGTATGTAAAGTAATAAAAGGAAGGAGAAAAGACAATAAAATTATTATTTATAAAAAACAAACACACATAACAAGGAAAGAGAAAATATGCAAAAGCATAGAACGCTCATTTCTGCTTTATGTATACATGTGCCTTTCTTTTCTTAGGATCCATTCCATATTTCCATACTTCTCTTGCTGTCAGCCAAAAAAATCAATTAGTCAAGATTCCTTATCAGTAGAGTAACTCAAGCCTTCATTTCTAAAGAATCTGAATCTTCAGTAGTCCTACTTTTGATTGTTGCTTTGATTTTCACTAAAATTAATATAATGATTTTCATTTTTTTCATTGACAGATAAAATGGTATTTTCTTTGTACACTGTGATGCTCTAAAGTATATATACATTGTGGAATGGCTCAATCCAGCTAATTCGCATATTCATTAGCTCTCATAGTCCTTATTTTATGGTAAAACATTTTACTCTCTTAGCATTTTTCAAGAATACAATATATGATTAATTCTCATTGTCATGTGCAATGGACATCATTCACTTATTCCTCCTGCCTAACTGAAATTTTGTATCCTTTGAACAATACCTCCCTAGCTCCCTCCCAGGATCCTTGCTCTGATCTGTCCGTCTTTACTACTGAGCACGGAAACACCAGGAGACATCAGGATCAATAAATCACTGGGTTCCAGTGAGTCCTCCTTGCTCTGTGTACTAAACACGAACCCAATCTCCTTTTGGTAATGTGGTAATTTCCACCCCCAGCCAGCAGAGGCGCTCTTTTCTTGCCTGTTTAGGGATGGCTGTCTCATCCTTCAATTCAGTAAAACCACTGTTGAGTCCTCTGCTGGGCCAAGACATTGTCTTATGGCCTTTGCAATTTTATGATTACAACCGAGATTATTTCAGAAATTTTTTCAGAGTGAGCTTATTGCAAATTTCATGCACTGCATTTTATTTTGTTCATTGGCTTATTTCAGTTCTGAAACTGGCCAATGCAATTAGCATTGTTCTTAAATGGGAGCACATCTGGACAACTTTGAAAGGCCAGTCTCCTACTCCTAAGCCAGCAGTGTCTGTTTTCAGCAATGCATATGCAAAACAGGCAATGTTTCCCCAGAGCGGGGTCTGCCTTCCTGAGGGCCCTGGCTTTCAAACTACTGCTCACTCTGTGTCAGTGGCACAAAATCAGCTTAATGGATTGGAACCAGGTATTAAAAAACAGAATAGGCTGAAACAGAACAGAATAGAGAACAGAGTAAGAAATGTCAGAGCACATTATAGGTAGTAAGGGTGTATACAAATTTATGAAACTTCTCTTTGAGTTTTGAATGTGTATAATCACATACTACGTCATTAACAGAAAATGTAATTCTTGCTGTGGGTTGTGCTAAAAAAGTGAAGTTCACTTTTCTACAACTTATACTATGAAATGGCTAGTACTTACACCTAAATGCAGAGAACAGCCTTGTATGGGTAATATAGTGATGTTAATTTAAAAGAAACACTCATCTATAGGTTTCAGCTTTAATTTAAAAAAAGATAATCATAGTAACACACAAAACTCACACTCATGTACATATAATTACTATCTCCCAGGTCACATTCTTAGTGTGCCTTACTACAGACTTATTCTTCACTATCTCAGTGAATCACCACCTATCCCCTTGGAATCGACATTATTATTATCCTCATTTTTCAAATGGGGAAACTGAATCACAGAAAGGTAAAGTAATTTCCTGAAGGTTGCACATTTAGGAAGAACTGGAGCCAGAATTCAAACACAAACAGGCAGCCTATGTTTCCCTGAACCTGTTGGCATTTCTCACCTGCTCATCTGGAGAAGAGAGGTGACTGGGAATTTGTTTCGTAATCCTATTTGCATAAAGCCAATTTATTTCTTAAGTGATAGGCAGTGAGTCTTGGAGTAAGGAGGGTGACATCATGTTTAAATTGAGCAGCAGCTAGCTCCAAAATTGTGGCAGCATCAGTAAGAACTCCGATATTGTTTGTGAGTCTAGTGGAGAAGTGTGTTGAGCGATTAGCAATGTCTGCCATGGGCACAGAATGATAATGGCACACATGCCACCAAGTAAGTGTCCTGCCGTGTTTCTCTGAAGCACTGTGGCCTAGGCCTAGGTTCTAGTTCCTGAAGAAACAGAAGTGAACAAAAAAGGCAAATGAACTTTCCCATGCAGGAAAGACAATAAAGATAGATAATAAAATGAATACTTGAATACACACACCATTTTAGGTAGTCACTTTGGATGCTAAGGAGGAAAGAAAAGCAGTGCAAAGAAAGAGATGGCACAGAGGTAGGCAGTGACCCACTAAGGTGTCAGGGAAGCCATCTCTGAAGAAGGGATATTTACTGGTACAGAATAATTGTATTCTCATTGGAGAGAGTGAGCCCACAGGTAGCTGCAGAAAGAGCATTTGAGGCAGAAGAAATAGCAGAGGAACATGCCACTTCCTTGGCTTACTCAAGGAAGAGGCAAGACCTGTCCTAAGCTTTTCGGCCTTCTATATATAATCTTAAATTGTACAAAAAGCTCAGAAGCATAGGCATGAGCATGCTAGAAGAATTTGTAGAGAAGCAAGTGTCTTTTATATTGGACTTTAAAAAAAAATTATTTATTTTGAAATAGAGTGTTGCTCTGTCAAGCAGGCTGCAGTGCAGTGGTGTGACCCAGGCTGCAGCCTCCACCTCCCAGGCTCAGGTGATCCTCTCACTTCAGCCTCCCAAGTAGCTGGGAGCCACAGGCTCATGCCACCACACCTGGCTAATTTTGTTTTTTTTTTTTTTTTTTAGAGATGAAGTCTCAGTATGTTGCCCAGGCTGGTCGCAAACTCCTGGGTTCAAGCAATCCTTCCACCTCGGCCTCCTAAGGTTGCTGGGATTATAGACATGAGTCACTTTGTACATTTCAAAGATTTTTTAAAGTAATTTATGAGAGGCACATAAACAAAAAAATATTAAAATACTTTATAAATTGTGTAAGTATTGTCTCAGTTAATAACACATTTGAGGTCGCAGTTTGGAATTCCTTCTAGGTCTTCATGATGTGCCTGCTAAGAAGATATTTGCTCATTTCTCTGTGGCAACCAGAACCAATTTCAGAATAAGGTTATTTTTAAAATGTAAAGAAATTATACATTATACGACACCCCATCCAATTTGGTTCTACGTTCCAATGACCTAGTTAAGTTTTTCTCAGCTGGGAATGATTTCTTCCCACAGAAGACATTTGGTAATGTATGGGGACTACTGAGGTTATCCCAATTAGAGAATGGTACTGACATCTAGCCAGCAGAAGCCAGGATGTTGCTAAAAATCCTACAGTGCACAAGAAAGACCCTACGACAAGGAATCATCTGACTTACAATGTCAATATACCAAAGGCTGAAATGCCCTGATTTAGGTAGAAAGCACTGTTAACAAGTGGACACTGAATCCCTTGTCTCTGCTCTGATTTTCTGCAGTTGCCATGGAGACCAGGTGATACATGCATGCAAATTCAGTGGCTGTACAGAAGTTTCAAGGTCAGGGCAAGGGAAAAGACAGACAGTAAATGAGACTGCAGAGGCAACACTAACAAGCAAGGTTCTGCAAGGGCTGAACATCACATCCATCACACTTTGGAGTTTGCCCTCAGAGATCCCCCTCCTGGAGCAGGGGAATTACTGATCTATCAACTTCTGTGTCAATATCCTAAACCACAGTCAGGAGGAGCAGCTTGTCTTCCCTTCTTCTCCATACTCAAGAAAACACCTTGATGAGAGAGCTGGCTGCAAAATCCCTTCCAAGAGATCATGGTCATCACAGTCAGAGATATGTCAAAGCACAGGCAGTGCAGGCTGGGTGGAAACGTGGTTTGGAAATTCAGAAGGAGTTTACCACTTGGATAACAGATGCATTGTGTCATTTCTTCTGGTGGTCATTTTGACATCGAAGCAATCATCTTGAATTTTGCTGTTTCTTTCTAATTTTAATTCCCTTCTATTTGGCTTTACTATTAATCCTGAGGAGGCTTTTTTTTTTTTTTCCAAAAAAGACAAATATTTGCTATTGATCATCTTACCAAGGAGAACAGAAGAGTACGGCCATGTTACCTGAGAGTTATTAATGCTATTGCAGCATAGGATGGAACAATTGAGGCTTCATTTGTGCGGGGAGAGAATTCAGTCTTCTTCAAAGCTGATCTCTCTCTCTCTCTGGTGTGTGTGTGTGTGTGTGTGTGTGTGTGTGTGTGTGTGTATCTGCCTGAAAGCTAACACCAGGATCTCATTTTATCTGTAATTGAAACGTAAACTAATGGACTAATAGTCTATCAACTATAGAGAAACAGAGAGTCTTCAGTGATCAGAAATCAACTTAATACACTCTAAGTACTTTTAACATCTTACACCACTTAAACCACACAGGCACACACATGGGGTGAGTGTAAAAACAAACAGACACGTCATAGAAGACCATTCGCAATTTTATCAGAAGTCTTAAAATATATTTACCCTATGAATTCATGTTTCACTGCAAAGAATATATCCTAAGGAAGTAATTTCAATGCTGCAGTTAACTATTGCTTCTGCCTGCCCTGGAAAGATGGTTCCTTCTGCTACTGGCACCCAAATTCCCTTTGGGAATGTCTCTCATGCCCACTCTCCACCCATGCGTTTAGGTGGGGCTAGTGCCTTCCTCTGCTTGGAGAGCAGTCCCAATGTCAGGTCTAAGGAATTAGTGAATTTCATTGTTTGGCATTGTAATCTGTTCAAAGCTGAGAATAAGAATCAGTTAAATTCTAGGCCAGGCATGTCCCAGAACATTAATAGAACTGTGGAAATAAGAAGGTCTCTTGTTAATCACATGTATTGCTGGAAGGATATGAGCTTGAAAAGGTAGGGTACCACCACACGGAGAGAACCTAACCAAGATGGTATCTGTCACAAAAAACAGTAGGGCTGAGCATGTGAACCTAGAATGGACTCCTGGCCTCTCTCACCATCAGTCAGAATCTTGGCTTGAGGAAGACAGACCTTCTATGTGCACTGCTGTATCTCTGCTACCAAGAATGTCATTTGGGAGATGCTCATAAATTGTGGGATAAAGACTTTGGGGAACAAAATCCTGATGAGGGCCCTTGAGTCCCTCAACGAAGCCATTCCTAAAGCCAATGTACTCCTTTCCAGTTATGACATTTAACACATTCTTGTTGTGTGGGTGTATGTTTGTTTTCTGGCTTAAGCCAGCTTGAATTGGGTTCATAACAAATGAACATTTCTAATACAAGAGATGTCTGCACAGGGATTTATTCACTGATACTCGTCTCACAGTTTGCTCTGTATTGTGTGTGTTTTGTATTTCGCTAGCTGGTGAGGATGAACGTGAGACAGCCAAGTAGAAAGGGCTCCCCGAAAGAACCTCGGTCTGGCCTGAACACTGGGAGGCTGCGCGCTGGGGTGCGGCCTCGGGAAGTTCGCGTCATTTGCAGGAGGGAGGAGCCTGGCCTCTCCTGTTCTGGGGTGAAACTGGGGATTCCGTCTGTGAGGCAGGCAACCGGCTAGCAGAACTCTCACTTTGCTGAGAGTTCCTGTTTTCCTTTTTTATTTTTTCTTTTCGCTCAATCAATTTTATTTTTCTCACCTTTCAAGGTGTCTGCAAGCCTAATCTTTCACGGCCGTGTGAGAAGAACCTGGCTTTTAGCTGAACTAAAAAGAAAGGCCTCCTACAAATGGGGTCACTGTTACAGAGAGATGCTCTTAGATGCCATGCATTTAATGAGCAAGAAGTTTAGTCTTGTATAGGTTGGTCCACCCATACATTTCCCAGAATCCCTAGAGGGACTTATGGGTATCACCTTAATCACCTTACATTTCTCTGAGACGTCTTGAGATTTTACATCCTAGGTCCAGTTTTTCTGTAGGTCCAGGGGATCAACAGCCCCTTTATGCCTTGGGCCAGGATTTCACAATATCCCCCTAAGTCCACCTCCCTGTGAATCTGCGAAGTGAGTGTGTGTTACCAAATCTGTAACATAACCGATATAAGGCTCAGCTCATATCCAGCCAGGAAATCTGTTTACATTTACAGTGATAGAAAATAGCATCAGCATAAATGGCCAACAATAGATTTAATAAGAACTCTTTTTTTTTTTGAGGTGGAGTTTTGCTCTTGTTGCCCAGGCAGTAGTGCAGTGGCACGATCTCAGCTCACTGCAACCTCTGCCTTTCAATTTCAAGCAATTCTCCTGCCTCAGCATCCCGAGCAGCTGGGATTACAGGCATACACCACCATGCCTGGTTAACTTCGTATTTTTAGTAGAGATGGAATTTCACCATGTTGGCCAGGCTGGTCTCGAACTCCTGACCTCAAGTGATCCACCCGCCTCAGTCTCTGAAAGTGCTGGGATTACAGGCATGAGCCACTGCTCCCGGCACATCCAATAGTTTATCATACAGTTATTAAAACCAAGTTCATTTAATGCACTCACTTAACAAATATTTTTTGTGCCCTGTTCCCAGATTCCCAAGCTGGCCCTGGGAGACAATGGTTTAAAAAAATGTCTACCTCGCCTCTGAGTAACTGATACTTGCTTTCCAGTGGGAAAGGTGAATAATAAACAAATTAATAAGCTAAATAATTACAAACTATAGTAACTCTATAAAGAAAAGGGAGCTGTGATAAGAAGTAGAAAAGACAAAGCCTATTTTCTATAGGGGTAATCAGGGAAGGTCTCTCAGAGAAGGCATTGACTCTGAGACTTAAAAAAAAAGGAGGAACCAGCCATGCATAGCACAAGCATGTCCTCGTGCGCTCAGGGAACCAACCAGTTCCTGTGCAGCTGGCATGTCGTGAGTAACAGGAAAACAGTACGAGATAGAACTGAGGTGGAGGTAAGGAAGGAGTAGTCTTCCTGGTTCCTTTCCACCTCAGTAAGGAAGCACGATTTATGTTTGCTTATTTTCATGAGAATATATCACTGAAGAATAAGTAAAGAAAAATACATTACATGCATGCAAAACATGCATTATCATTCATGGATGGAAATAAATGTTGGAAAGGAATACTTCAAATATTCAAGAATATAATGGGTTTATGAGTGATCTTTTTGTTACTTCTTTCTGCCTATCTACAAGGGACATATGTAAAAAGAAAAAGACCCATAGTTTAAACACAATGACACTGTAGAAAATGTAACAGATGCCTGCGTGTAATGTGGTTGGCAAACACTGATGACTCGGCATGGGAGGCACAGGCAAATCCTAATGGAGGGCTGCTCACCCTCCAGAGAAGCGGACCTGTCATTGCTGCTCTCCCGTTAACATGTGAGGTCATGTGCACAGATCCTCAAAGATGACTCTTTAATGGGATGTGGGCACCATAATATTTAATTCTACAATTTTCATACTGTGGCTTATATGCCATTTGAAAGCTGGCAGAAATAAACTCTTGAGAACTGAAATGGCATCTCCCTAGACCCCAGAAATTTCATCACAGGAAATATTTTGATTGTGTTAATCACTATTGAATTCCCCATTCCCTGCCTTCCAATCAGCCCTTGTTTAAAGCTTATTTTCTGTGCCAATCAAAGATTTCTTTCAGATAATCATAAGAACTCTTCTTTGGGAACTAACAAATGTACTCATTGGGTTTCACTGTCTACACCTCCAAGGGAATGCTGGAAGACATGATGCATATCCTAATGCTACTCATTCTATAGCTGTGCTCAGATAAATGTGAATTTGGTTTCAATCTTCAAATGCATTGTCTGAGATGAGTTGTGTAGACCACTGCTCCATGATTACATTCGGGGAGATTCAGAGGTTCGTGACTGTGTCTAAGCCAAAAATAGTGGCAGTATGTCATGTGAAATAAAAATGAGTAAAAGATTACGTAATGGAAAATATGAAAAGTGAATCTCTCCAGGGTATGCCTTCAAGATTGCAGCCAGCCACATCTCCCAACAAGAGAAACTAAAAGCACACAGACAAAATATTTTTAAGCTTTTTTTTTCTTTTTTTTCTGACAGAGTCTCACTCTGTTGCCCAGGCTGAGGTGCAGTCGTGCAATTTCGACTCACTGCAACCTCTGCCTCCTGGGTTCAGGCGATTCTCCTGCCTCAGCCTCTCCAGTAGCTGGGATTACAGGCACACACCACCCCACCCAGCTAGTTTTTGTATTTTTAGTAGAGATGGGGTTTCACCATGTTGGCCAGAATGGTCTTTATCTCCTGACCTCGTGATTCGCCTGCCTCAACCTCCCAAAGTGCTGGGATTACAGGTGGGAGCCACCGCACCTGGCCTAAGCTACCTTTTTCAAGACATTGGAGAGCCCTAAGGGGAGGAGGCCATGAGCGACAAAGACCTCGGTATAAAGGAGCCTGGTTGGTGTCAGCTGCTGTTTTGCACAACCTTTATCCATTTAGGCACTTGCTAGCTTCAGTGTGATGGGGTTGGGGACTGGGAATCTCAGCAGAAATCCTAGCGTAAAACAGAAGCCAGGTAGCATTCTCAGCAGCCTCACAAGGACAAGGAAATAAAAATTGGAGTTCATTCATCAAGGCAGCTTGAACTTCAAAGGCTAAGATCTAAAAGAAATGGGAAAAACAGAAATGAACTCAGAGACTCTTCTCAACTCAAGGCATTTGAGAATGCCTTATTTTCACAGTGAAAGAAGCAAAGAACCTGCAGAGAAATGTCATTAAAAGACTGAAAAGCTAAACATAGCTTTCAGCAGTCTCATAGTTTCGGGGAGATGAAAATTACAGTTAATGGTTGTCTTGATTTATGACAAGAGTGACACCATAGTACAGTGGCGGAAAGAATCATTCTTTGGATGGATGGTGCTGGATCAAATGAATATTCATACAGACAAAAAATGAATCTTGAGACTTATCTAAAAGTTATACACAAAACTCTAAATTGCCTGCCCTTCTAGAAGTTACAGATAAAATGATAATCCTTCTAGAAAGGAGGATAGGAGAATCTCTTTGTGACATTGGGTCAGGTGAATATTTTCTAATTAGTTCATGGAAAGTAAAAAACTTCAAGGAAAAAATCAATTTAGCTACATTAAGTTGGAGAGTCTTACTTAACAAGCAAACACCAATAATTAGCTTGACTATGGTCATTTCACAATGCACGTGTATATCAAAATATCACGCTGCACACATAAAATATACCAGTTTTTGTTTGTTGATAATACCTCAATATAACTGTTGAAATAAAAACACTGGTAGGAAAAGGCAAGCTGTAGAAACACTATAAACATATTTTGTTAAAAGAGGAGATTCAATAGAAATGCTGGGAAATTTTGGAACAAGCATTTCATACAAAGAAATAAAAAACACATCCAAATGATCACTGAAAGTCAGCATAGCAGTTAGTTAATTCTGGGTGTGGTGGTGTGTTACAGGGTTGAAAAGGGGTCTTTTTAGGGGGCCAGTAGTATAGTATTTCTTAATTTTGATGTTAGTTATACAAGCATGTTAACTTTAAAACCTTGCAGAGTTCTACACCTATGATTTGTGCCTTTTTCTTTATATCAACTGCATATGTAATTTCATTTAAAATTATTTACTTAAATTTTACTTTAAAAAAGAGTAGGAACACTTCCACTTCCAACCAATATGGAGTAACGAGAGCTGCTTTTACCCATCCACCTGACACAGACCAAAAAAAAACCTAGAAGTAAAAATATTTCAAACAATAGATTGTAAGACATTGAACGTTAGCCAACAAGGGACGCTAATCCCTGAAGGATGGAAGACAAACTAGATGGATATTACAATGCTTCCAGTTTACGGCCTCAAGAGAGTATTCTTGCTGTGGTACAGGGAAAAAGAAAGCTCTTTGATTTGAGGACTCTGAGAGATCAGCAGACCAGAATCAAGAGGACATCAGACTGAAGAAGAGAGAGCAGCACTCTCTGAGAGAGAGAAAGAACTCCCACATTCTTCAGAGGAGCCTCAGTTAACATGAAACAGAATTCCGGTCAGCAGAGGAATGTGAGGAACCCCCTGAAGCCAGAGGAAAGAAATACTTGAAAGAATTTACAAAACGTTGTAAACTAAGTTCTAAAACTGACAAACTATTTTTGTAAAATATAATGGCATCCCAGAACAAAAGCCAGGATTATTTCTAGTAATGCCAAAAAACAAAAATAACCTCACCCAACTAGGTAAACTGTAGTGTCTCGCATCTGATCCAAATGTGTTAAGGCATGGAAATAAGCACACAGATACGCCTCATGCTAAGGAATAAAACAATCAGTCAGAAACAAAAGAGAACTGGCACAGACGCTAGAATTATTAGACAAATACATGAATGAAGTTATTACAACTGCATTTCATATGTTCCAAGACGTAAAGAAGGCTATCCCCTTTCTTTTCCTCTCTCCCCCACATAAACACTGACACGCTCACACACATACAGACAGAAATGCTTCTCATCTTACAACAGAGTTGTGTCCAGATAAACTCAACATGAGTCATAAGCAAAAAATGCATTTAATGCACCCAGCCTATGGAACATCATAGCTTAGCTTAGTCTACTTCATACATACTCATAACACTTACTTTAGCCTTCAGTTGGGCAAGGTTATCTCACACAAAGCCTATTTTATAATATAGTGTTCAATAGCTCATGTAATTTACTGAATACCACACTGAAAGTGGAAAACTGTATTGTTGTATGAGTATTCAAAGTATGACTTCTACTGCATAAATATTGCTTTTGCACCAGAGTTCAGTTAAAAAAAAAAAAATCCTAAGTTGAAACATTGTAAGTCCAAAACTGTCTGTATATGTACATGCATTTATGTATACTTACATGCATATATGTTGAAATATACATATCTACATATGTGATGAATAGACACAAATGTTTTAACATGTAGAAAATCCTATCTCTCCCAATTAAAACTTCTAGAGATAAAAACCACAATGTCGGAGATGGAAAATACCCTGGGTAGGCATAACAACAGACTAAGCATCACAGAATAAGAACTGTGAACACAAAACTGTAACAGTAGAATGACTTTATCCAAAATGAAACAAAGAAAAAAAAAAGAGAAAACAGAAATAAGAAGAGCATCAGTGAGCAGCAAAACAATCCCAGTCACCTAATATTTGAGTAATTGAAGTTCCAAAAGGAGAAGATGAAGAGGGGGTGACAGAAAAAAACAGATTTGAGGATATAGTGACTGATTTTTTTTCACCTAGTTTTATCAGAACTAGAGATCCAACAGGCTCCATGAACCCAACCCAAACCCCAAGAAGCACGAAGAAAAATACACAAAAGCACGTCATAATCAAATCCGCCAAACCCAGGGATAAAATCTTAAGAGCAGTCAGAGAAAAGAAGCATTTGATACAGAGTAACAAAATAATGATGAGAACCATTTCTTGTCAGAAACAAGCTAAGTAAGAGGAGAGTTGGAGAGCATGTTTTAAAAACTGAAAAAAAAAAATGGTTCATCTATTCGACAATTGTCTATCCCCAGAAAAATATTTTAAAAGAAAAGGCAAAATAAAGATTTTTTTACACAAAACATCGATAAAAGAATTTATCAGTGACAGACCCACACTACAAGGAATTTTAATAGAACTCCTTTAGGCAAAAATACAATGATTTCATAAGGAGATATGGATGTCCACAAAGAAATAAACAATTCTAGAAATGATAATTGCATGGATAAGTGCATAAGATTTTTTTCTCATTTCTTATTATAAAACTCTTTAAAAGATAATTGACTATTGAAACAAATACCAAAACAATGTAATGCGAGTGTTATGGCAACACTCGGCGAAGGAGTGTTATGCCAAGCATGGCAACAATTGCCAAAGGTTTAGGAGAAGAAATAGAAGTACACTGTTTTAGTTTCTTATACTTATGCAAAGTAGTATAAATCACTTTAAAGTATGCTGTGATTGCCTTTGCCACGCCATGGATATCACTGTAGATCATCACATTAAATGAAATAACTCAGAAACAGAGAGTCAAATACAGCATGTTCTCACTTACAGGTGGGAACTAAAAAATGTGTGCACATGGACATACAGAGTGGAAAAGCGGACACCAGAGAATCCAAAGGGAAGGGAGGCTGGTAGGGGAATGAGGGATGAGAAATTACTTAATGGATATAATGTATACCATTCAAGTGATGGCTACACTGAAAGCCCACACTTCACCACTGTGCAATATATCTATGTAACAAAACTGCACTTATACCCCTTAAATCTATTGAAAAAAACTATACGGTGATAAGTTACAGTTGTTTAATGTAAACTCTGAAGAATGAATCATAATAACAAAACAAACATTTAATCAGCAAACATAGAATATAAAATGGAATAATAAAATATTCAATTAATCCAAAAGAAGGCAGGAGAAGAGGAAAAGAGGAAGAAAGAACCTTTGAGGAAACTATAATGTAAATAGTAAGATGATAAATTTAATTCTAAACATATCAGTAACTATATTACATGTAAATGTATAAACACTCCAATTAAGAAGGCAGATTTTTTTAAATATAAAAGCAAAGCTCAACTATGAAGTTCAAAGAAACATATAGGTTAACATTAAAATAATGGGAAAAATCATGCTAACACTGAACAAAGCAAAATATCTCATGAAGCATTAATATCTCATGAAGTAAATTTTAGAGCAAAGAATATCATCATAGATTAAAAAGTTGATTTCACAATAATAAAATAGTCAATGTATTGAAAGGCTATAATAATCTTCAATATTTACACTCCTATTAACAGAACTTGAAAATATACGAAGCAAAAGCTGATAGAACTGCTAGAAGCAGACAAACCTGCAATTATAATCAGAGATTTCAGTATGCCTCCCCAAAATTGATAGGTCTAATGGAAAAATCTGTGAGAATATGATATACTTGAACAATACTAATAATGAACCTGACCTAATTGACCTTCATAGAATAATCCACCAAAGAAGAGTAGAATACAGTTTTTTCAACTGCACATTGAAAAATCACCAAGTTAAACCACATCCTGTGCAATAAAACAAGTTTCAGTCAGTATAAAAGCATTTCAGTAATACAAAATACATGTTGTGACCACACAGGAATTAAAATTGTAATCAATAACAGATTTCAGGAAAATTTTCAAATTTTCAGAAATTAAATATGCAGTTTTAGATTTCTATGGGTCAAAGAAGACATTAAAAGGAAAATTAGGAAGAATTTTGAAATGAATGAAAATCTTAACACGATATCAAAGACTGCAGGATGTCAATGACCCAGAATTTGGGAGGGGATGTTTAAATACCTGTATCAGAAAAGAAGAAAAGCCCCTTGATGACTTCAGCTTCCGTCTTAAGCAACCAGAAAAAATGGATAAAGCTCAAAGTAGGCAGAAGAAAGAATATGCTTTTTAAAAGAGCTCAGAGTAGATGTCAATGAAATGGAAAATAGTGAAAAAAGAGGGAAATTAATCTGAAAGCTTGTTTTAAAGGATATAAAACTATTGATAAATACCTTTCACACTGATCAAGAAAAAAAAGGCACACAAATTCATAATACCAGGGAGCAGAGAGATGGCATCACGACACATTCTAAAGACGCTAAAATGCTAATAACAATATTACGAACAGTTATGTAGCGGTAAATTTGAAAACATATATAGAAAAAATCTTGAAAAACAAAACTACTGAAGCTCAAGTGAAGAACGAAGAGCTATCTTAAACAGCCCTATATCTAATAAGGAAATTTGCATTATTCGTTTAAAAAGTTTTTTAAAGAAAATTCCAGTTCCAGATGGTTTCACCGTTGAATTCTACCAAGTAGTTAAGAAAGACACAACACTAATTTTATAAATTTACTTCAAAACATTGAAAAAAGAAACTATGAGGCCAACATGGCCAGGATACAAAAACCAGACAAAACTTTCCAAGAAAAGAAACTTAAGGACCGATATCCTTCATGAACATAAATATAACAATTCTAAACAAAATTTTTAGCAAATTGAATCTAACAGTGTAAAAGATCATAATACCTCCAGATCCAGTGTTGTTCATCTTAGGATTGTCTAGTTGTTTTAAAATTTATATATTCATCAATTATTTACTTCATATCAACAAACTTAAAATGCAAAGTCATAAGATAATCTCACTAGATGTTAAAAAGCATTTGGCAAAATTCAGCATTCATTCTTGATTAAAATATAAATAAATAAACTTCTAACCAAACTAATCATTAAGGAAAATCATTGCAATCTGTAAGAGGCATCTACTGAAAACCAGCAGTTGGCATGTTCTTACTGGTAAAGTTTGAATGCTTTCCCTATGAAATCAAGAACAAGACAAAAATGCCTGCTTAGATCACTTGTATTCAACATTGTACTGGAAGTTCTTTTTTTTTTTTTTTTAAGACGGAGTCTCGCTCTGTCTCCCAGACTGGAGTGCAGTGGCCGGATCTCAGCTCACTGCAGGCTCCGCCTCCCGGGTTCCCGCCATTCTCCTGCCTCAGCCTCCCGAGTAGCTGGGACTACAGGCGCCGCCACCTCGCCCGGCTAGTTTTTGTATTTTAGTAGAGACGGGATTTCACCGTGTTAGCCAGGATGGTCTCGATCTCCTGACCTCGTGATCCGCCCGCCTCGGCCTCCCAAAGTGCTGGGATTACAGGCGTGAGCCACCGTGCCCGGCCTGTACTATAAGTTCTAAAAAGTGCAATAAAGCAATTAAAAGATACTAAAGGCACCCAGATGGAATGGGATTGGGCAGATGGAATGGGATTGGGCAGATGGAATGGGATTGGGAAAACTGCCTTTCTTTATACACCATATAGAGAGTGGAAAAAGTCGGTGTAGGAAATCCAGTCAACTGTATCGTAAACCGACTGGAACTGCTTAGAACACTTGTAGGGTCCAAGCACAAGATTCAGCAAAATCAAACTACAAAAATCCTTTCAAAGAACAGTCACATATCCACATTGAAATTCAAAGATACTACATACTTTCAAAGAACAGTCAGACATCCAAATTGAAATTCCATGTATAATGCATAAAAAATATGAAACACTTAGGGATAAATAATAAAAATGGGAAAGACCTACACTGAAAACGGTAAGACTTTGCTGGGAAAATTATAAAGAAAGAGATACATCATGTTCATAGGTGAGAACTCTCAATATTGTTAACATGTTGGTTTTTCCCAAATCAATTTATGATTCAGTGAAGTCCCAATCAAAATCCATGAAGACGTTTTAAATAGACATTGACAAACTGATTTTAAAATTTATATGGAAAGGCAAAAGACCTAGCATAGCCACAACAATATTGAAAAAAAAGAACAAAATTAGTACTAATCAAAATCATAACACGCTTTTTGTATAAATCACAACTAAAGAGAATAAAAATGCAAGCCACAGACTGGGTGAAAACATTTGCAATCATATCATAAATTTGACAAGAAGTTTGTATCTAGAATATTAAGAACTCTCAAAATTCAAGAAGAAAAAAATGACATGAATGAAAAATGGGAGCAAGATTTGAACAGGTGCTTCACCAACATAGATATATGGAAAGCAGGCACACAAATAGGTATTCCGCACCATTAGCCATTAGAAAAATGAAAATTAGAACCACAGAGAGAGATTACTACACATCTATTTAAATAGCTAAAATTAAAAAGACGAATGGGGCCGGGCACGGTGGCTCACGCCTGTAATCCCAACAGTTTGGGAGGCCCAGGCGGGCGGATCACCTAAGGTCAGGAGTTCAAGACCATCCTGGCCAACATGGTGAAACCCTGTCTCTACTAAACATATAAAAATTAGCCGGGCATTGTGCAGAGCACCTGCAATCTCAGCTACTCAGGAAGTTGAGGCAGGAGAATCACTTGAATCCTGGAGCTGGAAGTTGCAGTGAGCCCAGATCATGCCATTGTACTTCACCCTGGGCCACAGAGTGAGACTCCATTTCAAAAAAAATAAAAATAAAAACAAAAAACTAATGGCAGGAATGTGAAAGAAATACTCCACAACGACTTTGGAATACAAGTACCTTGGCAATTTCTTTGAGTTAAACACATGCCTATCATATGATGCAACCATCCTAGGTATTCACCCAAAATAAATGAAAAGACATATCCATAGAAGCTGGCACATGGATTTTCACTGAAGCCTTATTTGTGAATAGCCCCAAATTGGAAGCCAACCAAGTGTCCCTTAACAGGTTAATGGATGTACAGAGAGTGGTATCTTCATACAATGAATACTAATCAACAATAAAAAGAAAGAAAATATTATTAAATATTACAAAATGGCTGAAGTGTAAAATAGCCATGCTGAGAAAAAGAATCCAGGCTGGGTGCAGTGGTTGACCACTGTAGTCCCAGTGCTTTGGGAAGTCAAGGCAGGAGGATGGCTTGAGGCTAAGAGTTTGAGATCAGCCTCAGCAGCATAGTGAGACCCTGTCTCCACAAAAAATAAATAAATAAAAATTAAAATTGGACAGCTGTGGTGGCACATACCTGCAGTCCTAGCTACTTGGGAGGCTGAGGTGGGTGGATCACTTGAGCCCAGGAGTTCAAGATTGCAGTGAGCTATGATTGCACCACTGCACTCCAGCCTGGGCAGCACAGCAAGATCCTGTCTAAAAAAAAAAAAAGAAAAATCCAGACCAAAAAAATTGTACAGATGCTCTTATTTCTTTAAATGATGTTTGAGAAAAATACAACCTCATTTATAGTCACAGGAGGCAGAGGAGGAGTTGTCTGAGGAGGGTGGTATAGAAGGGTGTGAGGGAGGGATTACAAATCAAGGTGAAAAATCTTTCTGACCCATCTCTACTAAAAATACAAAAATTAGACAGATGTAGTGGTGCATGCCTGTAATCTCAGCTGCTAGGGAGACAGAGGCAGGAGAATCGCTTGAACCCAGGAGGCGGAGGTTGCAGTGAGCCAAAATTGCACCATTGCACCCCAGCCTGGGCAACAAGAGAAAAACTCCATCTCAAAAAAAAAAAAAAAAAAAATTCTTTCTGAGAAGATGGATGGGCTCATTGTCTTGATCAAAGGGAGTTTTTCACAGGTGCATACATATAGCAAAACTTATGAAATTGCACACTTTCAATGTGCACAGCTTATTGTATGTTAATCATAATTCAATAAAGCTGTTAAAAAATACTTGTCCACAATTTATTTGCCACTTTTTCTGTTAACAAACAAGATGTAATAGAAAAGTATATGCAAATAGCTGTGAGTCACCAATGTTGTGGTTCCCCAAACTTTGGAAATCTTCTTTTATATTTCTTTTGTTGGTGGGAGATGAAGCTTATTTGTTTCCTTCTTGGGCCCTGGAATAAAAATACGTTGTTGTCTGTGAAAGATACATGAACTCATTACTACCAAATTTAGCAACCATCATCAATAACATCTCTGAAATCACAGTTTTCTGGGCTAATTGTATGATCTTCAACACTCATTGAAATAAATTCTTATTTTTTCATAGTCTACTCTATTTCCTAAAAATCATCTTTGCATTACCAGTTTGATGTTCTTCATGGAACATGGTCAGAGCTTAATGTCCATAGTGTAGTGCCTGTCTCCATCTCATTTTCCTTCCTCTCTTACCTCACCTGCTCTATTTTCTCCAAATATGGTGGTAATTTCAAAAAACGTGGGTTTGTTTCTTAATTTTGACTTCTTAATATTCCAGTGGAAGGCCAGATGCGGTGGCTTACTCCTGTAATCCCAACACTTTGGGAGGCTGAGGCGGGTGGATCACCTGAGGCCAGGAGTTCGAGACCAGCCTGGCCAACATGGTGAAACCCCGTCTCTACTAAAAATACAAAAACTAGTCAGGCACGGTGGTGAGCGCATGTAATCCCAGCTACTAAGGAGACTGAGACAGGAGCATCCCTCGAACCTGGGAGGCAGATGTTGCAGTGAACTGAGAACAAGCTATTGCATGCCAGCCTGGGCAAAAGAGCAAAACTCCGTCTCTTAAAAAAAAAAAAATACAGTGGAGATTGTGCTTCTAAAACTCTATCTAAAGATGATCTAGGCTGCCTTGCTAGTAGAGTTCTAATTTGTGTCTGTAAGTGAAAGTCAGATGCATGAGGTTTAAAGGTAAAAAGCAGGGAAGGCATTGGTCTCCAGTGGCAGGTGCAGAAGTACATGTGGGCATTGGTGGATGGTGAGCATGAGGCGGTGCCACAGTTTCCTGACTTCCTCCTGGGCATCAGTCACTTGGGTGCGAACATAATTTGCAAGATTTCCATCAGCCTTTCTGACTGCCTGCTCAGTCCTTCCCTTGTTGAGTCAACCTTTAATTCTCTACATGAAATAATCCCTGCTAAAAGCATCTAATGACTTCAGATTTTTTGTCTGAATCAGTTAGTGTTTTCATATTCGGTTGGTAGGTTTTGTCTTTTAAGCCACTAAGCTTTCTGGGATTTCTTAAATTGTGGTAAAACATAAAAAACTAAAATTTTTCTTTTTTTTTTTTTTTTTTTTTTTTTGAGACGGAATCTCGCTTTGTCGCCCAGGCTGGAGTGCAGCAGCGCGATCTCGGCTCACTGCAAGCTCCACCTCTTGGGTTCACGCCATTCTCCTGCCTCAGCCTCCTAAGTAGCTGGGACTACAAGCACCTGCCACCATGCCTGGTTAATTTTTTATATTTTTATTAGAGACGGGGTTTCACCATGTTAGCCCGGATGCTCTTGATCTCCTGACCTCGTGATCCACCCGCCTCGGCCTCCGAAAGTGCTGGGATTACAGAAGTGAGCCACCGTGCCCGGCCAAAAATTTACTCTCTTAATCATTGGTAAGTGTACCGTGCATTCACACTGTTGTGCAATTGATCTCCAGAACTATTTTCATCTTGCAAAACCAAACGCTGTTCCTATCTCCCCTTCCCCCAGCAAGCACCATTCTCCTTTTTGTCTCTATGGATTTGACCATTATAGGTACCTCATATAAGAAGAATTATACAATATTTGTCTTTTGTGACTGGCGTATTTCACTTAGTATGATGTTTGAACCAGTTGTATTTTGTCATATTTAATATATGGAACCTTGGCCAGAGGAATAAAGCAAGTGTTTGATTTTGTTGATATAAAACAGATTCCTTTCCTAGAATTCTAAGTAGTTCTACCCATGCAAAAAAATTCAAATGCTTTGTTTCTTACTTCTTCTGCATTTTCTACTACCCTGATTTTAGTGCATCCAAGGGGCTGACGATAGCTCAGGATAATTTGCCAGAGAACCTCTGCCCACTGGCAAGCCCCGGGAAACCTCTCCTTGTTGTGTTAAGTCTCTGAAATCAGGCACTCTTACCCATGCTGAGTGTTATCTAGACATAATTTCTCTCTAAATTCTATTACTGGCCTTTGGCTGCAGACAAATAAGTTAATTCACATCCATGTCAATAACTCAGTCACACTAAAATTGAATCAATGAATATAATTAGGACTCCAAGTATGCTGTAATTTGGCAGTGATGGTACTCATAGTGAGGTGGTGAGATTAATCACTGGGTGTCATAAATGAAATGTGCTGGTTCAAAAGAATCCAGCACAATTTCCCTGGCTGGGATGAGGGCTGGCAGTCGTGGGTTTTCCTGGACAGCGTTGGGCCCATACACTCTGGAGGAGCCTGAGTGCGCTACCGTGAAAAGATGGGAGCATGAAGAATGTTCGCCATCACCTGGAGATTCAGGGTCAAATGAGTCAGTGTTCTGTTTTGGCTGCCCAGGTTTTGGGGGGTGCTAAATGTCTTTACCAGCCCAGGAAACCTGTGGTCCCCGAACTATCCAGGACAATGGAGGAAAATTCGAAATGAAAATACTTCGTGCAAACTCGAAAGCTCATCCATGAGAAACTAACAACTTGTTCTGCACATGAATCTTCTGAGTTTGGTTTTCTGGTTTACAAATCCACAGCGGATCAGAAATAGCAAGTTACAAAATGAAACAGAGCAAACTATACATGAAATAACAATGGGCAATGAGGAAACTCTGGAAAATAACACAAACACAGCAGACATGGGACCTCCAAGAACATCTCCGTTTGGGCCATTAAATGTAGGAGCAAATAGCTCTATGGACTGCAGCAGGTCTTATGTTTATCTACAAATTTCACCACCACACACACCACACACTTACAAACATAAGCAGGTCTTATGTTTATCTACAAATTAAGAAACATGTTCATAATTACGATGTTCAGGTGCCCTGAGGAGACTGATAATCCTTGCAGTTTATGGAGTCAACGGATGCAATAATATGTTTAAGCACAGTCCTATCTCTCACACATATTAGTGGGCTCATACATGGTTCTTAATATGTAACAGGCATTGTTATCTAGCATTTGACGGTGCTCATTTCAGACAAAGAAAATGAGGCTCAGAGAAATTGACTAACTTTCTTAAATCACAGGGTCATTAAGTAATGAAGCATGAATTCAAACCCCAGCAGCCGAGCCCCAACCCTGCTTTTAAGTACCACAACACATAGCTCACGTGTGACACTTCCAGATAGCCAGAAGCTTTATTCTATTGGAAACACATCCTACTGCGCTCTAGAATAAAATTATTGGAAATACGTCTTTAAAAGGAAACTAACTAATGTAACTCTTTGGAGCCTGGGGGAGCCTGTGCTATTCTCATTAAGCAAGAGTATTAATGAGTTGATTTCAAAGTTTATTAAATGAGTAAGTGTGGGAAACAAATTAGGAAAGAAACTATTCAGAGGAATAAAAATGACAGAAACAGAAGTTTTAAGGTTATAATGTCCTCATGTTACAAAGCATGTGTCTGTAGGCTGATATAGGCCCAAATCTATTGAATTCCTATGGACTGATGGTTTTGCACACACATTAGATCTCTTTTGGAAAAAATAAACACATACATTTGATAAAGAAGGTTGGTAGTAGTAAAATAGATTGTGCCGTTGAGTGCAGGTGATTGTCACATTCTGTGGTATAAAGATAACCAGCTATGGAGTAGAGGGCTGGATTTGATTGCTGTCTCTACTATTTGTAAGCTCTTTGACTTTGTGCAAGTTAACTCCTTGTATCTTTCATTTTCTTATCTGCAAGGCTGGGAAAAGAGTAATATGTGCTTGCCAAGTTATGAGGGAGGATTAAACGAATTGGTCTTCATGTATTTCTTAAGACATGGTACTAGATCAGAGTTGGCGAGCTCTTTTCTGTAAAAGGTCAGACTTTGAAATATTTTCAGCATTCCTGGCTACCAGGACAGAACTGCAGCCACTAAATTACTGAATTCTTTTCTTTTCGTGGGAAAATAGCCATACAAAATACAGAAATTAATGAGCACAGTTGTGTTACAATGAGCCTTCATTTACAAAAACAAGCAGTGGGTCAGACCTGACCTCAGGACTGTGGTTTGCTGACTCCTTCACAAGACACATGAGGGTTAATATCATCAAAGGATTTTGATGAGAAGTCATTGGCATACTATATGAAAAGTATGTGGTAGAGTATCTTGCCCGTGAAAGGTGTTTAGCGAATGATAGTTATTATTATACTTTATATGTAACCTAGAAAATTACATACGACTTTCCAATCATCAGACCCTCTGTCCTTGCTTCTTAATTTTCATCAAGGAAGGTTAAGAGACAAGGTTAACTTAGCTAAGAAGTAACTATGTGCAAGAATAAATGCAAGCAAAATGACAGAATTTGATTACAGTTCCAAGATTCCTAGTTCAAAACAGAATAGGAAGAAAGGCTAATTTTCTCCTGATGTGGCCTTCCCTGACCTCACAATATCTCCAAAGAAGGCTGTAGACCCTTTCTCCTTTATAAAACATTAAATGTGACTATCTTATATTAGTAACAGGTGTATTAATGGGGGTGCTGATGGCAGGCAGGGAACAGGCTGAATGACATGAATTCTTCCCTTCATAAATGGGCGTCTTTCCATGAAAGCACAACATCATTTGTTGAATGTCAAGTAGACTAGAATTTCAGACCTGGAAACATTTGCCTTGAAGCATCAAAATAATTGAATACTGTAATGGCTCAGCACCTGGTTTAAAGTTATAATACCAGGATTTACATTATTCTTAGCCACAGGCATATTTTTCACCAGCTTTTAACAACCCACCTCCTTTTCCCCTTCCCTCCCACACAATAACTGGGATGACTTGTCTAGATCTTAGGCAAAAATTCACTTAGCACATCAGCTCCTGGAAACAAATGCACTTAACCAGAAAAATAGGGACATCAACCAGCCAAGATGCATCCTCATTTAATAGAGCTTGAAACTACTATAATCTGTAAAGTACAGTGAGAAGAATAAGTTTCACCTGCCTGCACATCAGTCATTGATTCTCCATTTGATTTGGAGGGACTCTGAGGGACCGACCTGAGCCTGAGAAGAGGCAAGATTCCCCTTCAAGGACACACCGGGAACTTACGGACCTCTTTCTCCATGGTGCAGAGCACAGAGGTAATTACATAATTGTTCAATTACTTTTTTCAAGAGTCACAATCTCAAATTGCATAAGCCACCAGAGAAATGGCATCAGTGAATGAAGCAGTTCATTTCAGGGACTTCAGTTAATGGAAAGGGGTGTGTCTCAATAAAGACTCATACAGTCAACTGTTTCCATGCTGGCATACCCCACTGTTAATTGATTTCCCACATGTTCAAGGCAGCAGGAAATGTCATTTTTAATACTTTTATTTTTGGCTTTACAGAATTACTGCAAAGATAGTACAAAGTTCCTGAAAATCCAATGGGGATACCCAGTGCCCCTATTATTGACATCTTACATTAGGATGGTATATTATTATTAATTATTATATATTAGTATAGTATTATATATTAGTGTAGTGTTATACATTAGTATAGTGTTATACATATGCATAGTATCTGTGATATACATTATTCGTTACTATTAGTGCTACTAATTATTATACATTAGTATGTATAACAATACATACTAATAATATATATTATACATATGTATAGTATTATACATTGGTATTAGTATTAGCAATAATTACTGTATGTTAGTATGGTATATTATTAGTATGGTGTAGTTATTATTATTAACTGAAGCCCATATTTTAACCAAAAGTATAAATGGTAAATGTTCTGGTATTTCAATATTGATCACTGTGATAGGCAGAATAATTGATTCCCTCAAAGATGTCCCAAATACACAGGCAGAATAATTGTTCTCCAAACATTTTGAAGACGTTCTAATCTTTGGAACCTATGAATAGCCTACCTTACATGGCAAAAGAGACTGTGAAGATGTGACTGAGATAAGGGTTAATCTAATGGAGAGACTGGGAGCTTGTCCTGGACTATTCTGGCGGACCCACGGGAATCACACATGTCCTTATTAGAAGAAGGCAGGAGGGTCAGAGTGAAAGGAGCTGTGATGAAGGCAGCAGAGATAGGAGTGATGTGGCCATGAGCAAAGGAACACTGGAAGGGAAGCTTCCGGAAATGGAAAACAGTCAGGAGATGGATTATACCTGAGAGCCTCAGAAGAAATTGAGCCTTGAAGACACCTTCAGGGGATAATGATGTTGACGATTCTCTTGCTAGTCCAAAATTATCTTTGTTCAGATTTCAAATCATGAGGCACATGTCCCAGGGGCCCAGCCTAGACAAAAGAAAAGCTTCATAGATAAAGTCTTATTAAGAGAAATCAGAATAGGCCATTGAGGATTTTTCTTTAGACCCTTGAAATTGAACAGACTGACAATGCACTCTGAAACGGTGCTCTCTCTGCTTGCATAATTTTCAAAAGCATAGTCACCCCATCTGTAATGACACTTCACCTGCAAACCCAGTAAGACCCATTTTAGATTTCTGAACTGGAGGATAATACATGAGTGCTGTTGTAAGACTATGCTAGTGGTAATTTGTTGCAGCAGCAAAAGGAGCTAATACAGGCATCAATTCAATGAGAAAGAAATACTCTGTTCCATCAAACACAGACTCATCCGCTAGGCCCCCATTGTGCAGAGGGTATATGTCTGCTGTGTGACACTAGTCTTAAAGGGGACTGAGACTGTGCCCCCTCTGTATCTCAGACCTTAAAACAGCACTTGACACAGAGAAAAGACTCATTATATATGGATTAAAGTAATGCTTTTTAGCCCTTGAAGAACTGCTATATCAATGGTTGTCTTTGATATGCTATGCATTCTTTATTCTTCTTTGGCAAGAAGTGTGAGAAATATCAACTCTATTTATCTCTGTCCACTTAGGGCTCCTGAAGTACTTATCCTTATTTCCCAGCAACTTTAAGTATGTCTTTGGTTTCTTATTATGGAACAAAATGAGATACATACTTAACGGTTTGCAGATTAAGTATCGTTGCAGATGGGGTGACTATGCTTTTGAAAATTATGCAAGCAGAGAGAGCACGGTTTCAGAGTGCATTGTCAGTCTTTCACTTTCAAGGGTCTAAAGAAAAAAAAAAAAACTCATTGGCCTATTTTGATTTCTCTTAATAAGACTCTAATTGTGAAGCTTTCCTTTTGTTTGGGTTGGGCCCCTGGGATAAGCGCCTCATGACTTGAAATCTGAACGAAGATAATGTTGGACTAACAAGAGAATCATCAACATCATTATTCTTTAAAACTCTGCAAAGCCCAGTGTGTTTGCACCATTAGACTTCAGTTTTCCTCTGCAAAGAGAAATCAAAGGCGATATGAGAAGACCACACACACACACACACACATAAAGCACAGAAATGGGAATCTCAGGATCAATACATTTTTTTTTTTTTCCCAGAGAGGTTCTGATGGGAGAAAGGGCTTTTCTGCATCTGTTTCCCTACATCTTGCCCCTCTTGCCCACGCTTGTCCTTTCCCCCTGCACAAACACACTGTAGACCTAGCCATTGGACACCACTGCCTGTGTTTTCCCTGTTTCCTCTTTGACACCTGAACCCTGGCAAGGAAGGCATAGCCTATGCCATCCTGGGTAATTATAGTTTGAACATTTTCCCCCCAAGTGTCATGTTGAAATGTGATCCCCAATGTTGGAGGTGGGGTCTGGAGGGAGGTGTTTGAATCATGACGGCAGATCCCTCATGAATAGCTTGGCACCATTCCTTTGGAGATGAGTGAGTTCACAGAAGAGCTGATTGTTGAAAAAAGCCTGGTCTCCTCTCACTCTCTCACTGTCTTGCGCCTTCTCTCTCTTGCTCCCACCCTCCCCGTGTGATGCACTGGCTCCCCTTAGCCTTCCACCGTGATTGTAAGCTTCCTGAGGCCCTCACCAGAAGCAAATGCGGGCACTATGCTTTGTGTACAGCCTGCAAAACTGTGAGGCAAATAAACATCTTTTCGTTATAAATTATCCAGTCTCAGATATTCCTTTTTAGTAACATAAAAATGGCTTAACACTCTAAGCCGGTTTTGAGCACATTCCATTGAGGTCTGCTCACAGGTGATTGTCTCCTCCACACACCCCTGTGTTCTGTGCTGTTGCTGTTGGTGCATCCCTCTCATGATGTCGCTGCTGCGGACACAGCCTGCCCCTCCTCCCCAGAGTTACATTTCCATAGACCTTGCTCTTCCTATATATTCCAGAAGCAACTCAGTTGGGGTGTGGCCAAGAAGGGTGACAATCACAGAAATGGTTTCTCTCTTCTGCCTCCTTCAGGAAAATCTGGGCTGCAAAATCTGCTTCTACTGATACCTGGCTGTGGCCAAGGTCTTTCCACCCCTCCAAGGCCTCCATTTTTTATCTTCATAAGACAGAACGATCCAACCTGCCTATCAGTATTGTGAGTATTTGATGGCTCCCCTGAAGTCCTGCAAGTTCTTGACTGCAGGTTCCCAGGAAATGGCAGATGTGACCAGCAATGATTCATTCATTGCTTCATTAATCAAGCCAGCTTCCACTGACGATCTACTGGGTGCAGGACTCTGGCATGGCAGGCTGTGCATTCTGCCCGCGCTCAGTTCACATTTCAGCCCGGTCTTTTGCTGCCTGGGTGAGCTAGGCTGAATTACAGATCCTTTGCACTTCAGTTTTCTCCCTTTTAAAATAAGTGCTATGGTGGCATTGCCCTCAGAATTGTTTTGCAAGGAAATCAATGAGTGTCTTGCACAATGTGTGCAAGACACATAATTGGCCCTAGAAACTTTTAAATAATAATAATGCCACTATTAAATTTATCGAAGGGCTCAGACAGTGTGAGTCCCGAGCTGTGTGTTAACCACTGTAATTATTGCTAGTAATGATGTTATTTTAAACTTGTTTAATTATTCCTATATGTACACAGTAGTGTCCCCTTATTTGGGGTTTAACTTATACTGGTTTTAATTACCAAAGTTCAAAAATAGTAAGGTATTTTGAGATAGAGAGAAACCACATTCATAAGACTTGTGTTACAGTATATTGTTATAATTGTTCTACTTTACTATTAATTATTATTGTTAGTCTGTTATTGTGCTTAATTTATACTTTTATAATTTTAATTTTTTTGTAGAGATAGGGTCCTACTATGTTGCCCAGGCTGGTCTTGAACTCCTGGCCTTAAGCAATCTTCTTGCCTCTGCCTCCCAAAGCACTGGAATCACAGACAAAACCCACCATATCCAACTTCCTAATTTATAAATTAAACTTTAACATAGTTATATATGTATAGAAAAAACATAATATATGTAAGGTTTATACTATCTGCAGTTTCACCCATACACTGAGGGTCTTGGACTGTATCTTCTGCAGATAAGGGGGAATGACTGTATACACATATATGTACCTCTATGTGACTATACACATTTAGATGCAGGAGTAGGTGCAGGTGGATATAGGTACGGGGTATACACAGACAGACATAGAGATGTATTTTTCCTCTTCAAAGAGCAAGGACTTAGGAGAAAACAGAACTAACAAACTGGAACAGAGATTCGAGGAAATTGCCCAGAACACAGAGAGACAAAGCCCTGAAAAATATTCTACAGAAGTTAAGAGACATGAAGGATAAAATAGGCAGGTGTTCCATAAGACGAGAGAAGAAGAATGAAGAGGAGCAGCATTTGAAGAGCTGAATCTAAGCATCATCTAAAGTTCATTTTTTTGAAATGCACCTTCAGATTCAAGAATTTACATCAAAACCCCAAGCAGAATTTTTATAAGCCCGTGTCTAGGTAGCACTTGGTGAGTAAATTCAAGCAAACTTTAAAAATACAAAATAGTGGCCAGGCACAGTGGCTCACACCTTAATCCCAGCAGGCGTGATCACGAGGTCTGGAGTTCAAGACCAGTCTGGCCAGCATGGTGAAACCCTGTCTCTACTAAAAATACAAAAAATTAGCCAGGCATGGTGGCATGTGCCAGCTACTTGGGAGGATGAGGCAGGAGAATTGCTTGAATCCGAGATGCTGAGGTTGCAGTGAGCCGAGATCGCACCACTGCACTCCAGCCTGGACGACAGAGCGAGACTGTGTCATATATATATATATATACACACATATATATACACATACATATATATATACACATATATACACATACATATATATATACACATATATATACACATATATATATACACATATATATATACACATTATATATACACATATATATACACACATTATATATACACATATATATATGTGTGTGTGTGTGCGTGTGTGTGTGTGAAAATAATAAAAATTATGATAAATTTAATGATGATTAAGTGTCATATATATATATATATACACACATATATATACACATACATATATATATACACATATATACACATACATATATATATACACATATATACACATACATATATATACACATATATATATACACATTATATATACACATATATATACACACATTATATATACACATATATATATGTGTGTGTGTGTGCGTGTGTGTGTGTGAAAATAATAAAAATTATGATAAATTTAATGATGATTAAATTTAAAAATATTAAAAATCAAATGACGCTAAAATTCCAAGTAATAATAATATATAATTCTAACAATTTGGCATTGGATATTTTGTTTATGGTGGTTAAGTACATATAATTTGAAATTATGTTACAGTGCCCTAATACTTAGATTTTTTTGAAAAATCAAGCATACTACAAAAGTCGCTTAAAGATAAAATTATATATGTCCTTTTCAGGGACATAGATGGAATTGGAAGCCATTATCCTCAGCAAGCTAACGCAGAAACAGAAAACCAAACACTGCATGTTCTCCCTTAAATGTGGGAGCTGAAATGATGAGAACACATAGACACATGAGGAATAACAACACATACCGGGTCTTGTTGGAGGGGGAGAGTAGCGGGAAGGAGAGCATCAGGAAGAATAATTAATGGACGCTGGGCGTAATACCTCGGTGATGGGATGATCTGAGCAGCAAACCACCACGGCGCACGTTTACCCATGTAACAAACCTGCACATCCTGCACATGTACCCCAGAACTTAAAATAAAAGTTGAAGAAAAAAATACAATGATATAGACAGAATACAAGAAAACTAATGGAAAAAGTATGTACAATAAATGCCAACCAGGGAAAACCTGGTAAGGTTTTATTAAACATCAGAGAAATAGTATTCTAGGCAAAAATGTTCTGGATACAAATAGAATACTAAATAATGACATAAGAAACAACCTACGAGTTTGTAAGAAATCTAAAATTGGAAGTAACTAAGAACACAATTGGAATGTAAGTTGCTATCTGTACTGTCAGAAATATTAGGTGAATTTCACAAATAATTTTAAGAGTAAGAAGGTTTATCATACCTTACTTGGAAGCTGATGTGCCAAACAGATATGAATGAGGAGGAAGAGCAATAGAGGAGCAAATTTTAACTAAAGGACTTATTTAAATGAAAGAATATGCATTTCCTCTTAACACAAAATATCATTTCTAATGATATACAAAATCTTTAAACAAATAATATAAAACCAAACGCTTTTTTGAGCAGTTGATTTCATCCATATAGATTCTTGTTATTTATTTATTTATTTATTTATTTATCTAACTTTTATTTTAAGTTCAGGGGTGCATGTGCAGGTTTATTATATAAGTAAACTTGTATCATGGGGGTTTGTTGCATAGACTATTTTATAATCACACAGGTATTAAGCCTAGTAGCCATTAGTTGTTTTTCCCGACTCCCTCCCTCCTCCCATCCTTCACCCTTTAGTAGGCCAGAGTGTGTTGTTCCCCTCTATGAAGACGTTTTTTGTTTTTTGTTTTTGAGATAGGGTCTCACTCTCTCACCCAGGCTGGAGTGCAGTGGTGCAATATTGACTCTTGCAGCCTCCACCTCCTGGGCTCAGGTGATCCTCCCACCTCAGCCTCCCAAGTGGCTGGGATTACAGGGCCATGTCATCACACGCAGCTAATTCTGTATTTTTTGTAGAGATGGGGTTTGGTATATTGCCCAAGCTGGTCTCGAACTCCTGGGCTCAAGTGACCCCCTGCCTCAAACCTCCCAAAGTGCTGAAAACACATTTTTAAATCAGAAAAATATTAAAAGTAAACCAAATCTTCATAGATTTGGGATTTATATAAAACAGGAAACTATAATACAAATGAGAAACATTTAGAGTTGAACCACAATGAAAACAAGGTCTACAGATCCTGGCACAGGTGCGGAAACGATGTGTAGAAGACACATCACCATACATGTGTTCTGGAAGTGAGAATTTTAGAAAATAGAACAAAAGAGTAACAGTGAGTAGCGTAAAGAAAGCAATTAGAAATAGAGAAATTAGTTTGAAGGAAATCACAGGAGCCATTGAAAGAACCAGTAAAACCAACATGGAATCTTCAAAGAAACCAAGGAAACGGCAAAACCATTCGAATGATCGATCGAAAGAAACTGTGTGTGTATGTGTGCGTGTGTGTGTGTGCATGTGCTGTGTGTGTGTGTTTAATAATAACGGTAAAGACAAGAGAAGGGACAGCTATAGATAAATTATCGTCTTTGGAGAAGATCAGAGATAGTTTTCCTCCTCATTCTTGAACTTCCTTCTCAGCTTCAATAAGAATGGTGACTCTCTTGCAGGGCGTGTGGGAAGGAATTAAACTTCAGTTTTGTTCAGACTTTCTAAAAAACAAATAAGTAACAGCTGTATGAGAGACAAAGCTAATAAAATGTGTGGCATTATGAAACGATTGAGATCACATCTGTATTAGGAAAGGAATTGTTAGAAAAATATGCAAACACTGGCCTTTGCAAACTTTTCTCTACTGTAAGAACCTATAAAAACAAGGGTAATGTTGTCAGAACTTCTGAGCCAGCATTAATGAATATCCTATTTTTGTTTTTGTTTTTGAGACAGAATTTCGCTCTTGTTGCCCAGGCTGGAATGCAATGGCGTGATCTCAGCTCACTGCTACCTCTGCCTCATGGGTTCCAGCAATTCTCCTGCCTCAGCCTCCCAAGTAGCTGGGACTAAAGGCACCTGCCACCACGCCCAGCTAATTTTTGTATTTTTAGTAGAGATGGGGTTTCACCATGTTGGCCAGGCTGCTCTCGAACTCCTTATCTCAGATGATCCACCCGCCTCAGCCTCCCAAAGTGCTGGGATTACAGGCGTGAGCCACTGCACTCAGCCTATTAATGAGTTTCTGACAGAAAATTTGTCTTGCAACCAAATCAGGTTGTGTGTGGACTTCCCCTTCTTGGTGAGCCTCCTACACTCACGTGAACCTGCGTGTGCTCTGGTGCCCACACTCTGCCCTTTATGTATTAGTAGGAGCACAGCTTTCATGGTGGAGATAAAGATTGAAGAAGAAGGGATTAGCGAGACTTGAATGAAAAGAACTTGGTAGTAAGAATAATTTGTAAAATATCCTATCTGATCATTTTTACAGTATCAAATTTGGTCCATCTGCTGTTACGTGCAGGGGCTATACAGAAGTTTGTTTTTCTGAACAAGAAGGATTTATTAAAAAGTAATTAACATTTATAATAATATTGTTATTATTTTAAGTGCCCATTAGGCCAGATGTCTAAAAAATAGTTATAATTTATCTCTAATCTTTACAAAATCACAGCAAGGGAGATATTGTTATACCCATTTCACAGATGTAAAAGCTTGAGGCAGTCACTAGTTATAGCAGAGCCAGGATTCTCAGCCATGTCCCTCCAGAACTAAAGTCTAGCTCTTTAAAATTCATTGTTATCTTTCCAATTAGAGGGAAAAAATGTGTAGACTGACAGGTGACTTCTCAACCAAAATCATTGAAAGTATCTCAGCAAAAATATCCTTTAAGAATGATAGTGAAATAGACTTTTCAGACAAAGAGAAACTGTCTTTGTTACCAGAAGACCCACATTAAAGAAAATATCAAGGGTTGTTATTCAGGAAGAATGAAATAATCCCAAATCTTGGCCAAAACACACACACATGCACACGCACACATACACACACACACACACACACACACACACACCCCAAAACAACAACAATAACAAAAGACCAAGACGGAATTAAATCATCACAAAGGGTGAATATACAGAATGAATAATGACCACATAAAACAATAACACAAATACAAATTATCACGTGAGAAATTTAATGCACACATAAACAGAATTAACATGCATGGCAAAATGGCATTTAATTCAAAAAGTGCATAAATGAAGTTAAACAATTCTAAGATTTGTGCCTTTTCCTGGAAAAGAAGAAAAGCCACAATTAATACAACCATTAATATTTCAGTTATCCATATTGCAATCTTTATGATAATCACTTAGACAGAGTAATATTATTTATAATTTCCTAATTCATAGGGAAAATATGTAAATAAACATTTTCTAATTTGGAATAAGAAAAGACAAAACAGGCAAGACAAACAGAAAAACAAAAGCAGATTAAGCTGACAGTCCAAATATATTAAGAATTGCATTACGTATAAGGAGACTGAATCTAACAATTAAAACAGAAATAAGCATCTCTTTGGATTAAAATAAAATTATAGGAGATTCACTTAAAACAGAGACAGAGAAAGATTGAAAAAATTAGACCATGCAAGCTATACCGAAGAAAGATTTTGTGACCAGAAAAATATCTGACAAATTAGTCTTTAAGATAAAATGTACAACTAGAGATAAAGAGACTTCGTAAAAGTTTAAAATCATTGATAAAATAGAATGATTCTCAATGTGCTTGCACCTAAATAGTTTAGCCTCAAAAGGTGGTTATTTTGGGTGACATTGATTGTATGCTTCTATATGTATTCTGCTTTATGTTTTTAAATCTATGTCTATTAGTCTGTTTTCACACTGCTGTAAAAATACTACCTGAGACTGGGTAATTTATGAAGGAAAGAGGCTTAATTGACTCACAGTTCCACATGGCTGGGGAGACCTCAGGAAACTTACACTCATGGCGGAGGGCGAAGGGGAAGCAAGGACTTTCTTCACATGGTGGCAGGAGAGAGACGTGTGAGTGCAGGAAAACTGCCATTTATCAAACCACCAGATCTCATGAGAACTCACTCACTATCATGAGAACAGCATGGGGGAAACTATCCTCATGATGCAATCACTTCCTTCCCTTGACACATGGGGATTACAATTTGAGATGACATTTAGGTGAGAACCCAGAGCCAAACCATATCACTGTATTTTTAATTGTTCACAATAAATATATGAGGAACTGCTATAGGATTAAATAAGAAACTACTCATATTTGTTCGACATGCGATTAACCCCTAGCAAGCATTCAGTAAATGGTAACTGGCATCATCACACATATCACTATCATCATTAACATTTTTGTAATTGAAACAGAACAATGGTGAAATAGGAAAAAGTAGGAACTGGAGTCCTACAGAGCCAATTGTTTTTCCTATAATTTATTCATAAAAGCAAAGCATGAGAGTCATTTGTCTCACGCAGCATTTATAAGCCATCCTCCCTGAGACATTTAGGGCTCATCTGCTGCAAGTCATGGAAGATACGAAAGTATAACCACTATTTAGTATTTCCATCACTCCTGTAGGCCCTGTCTTTGATCCAGTTTGACTTAGTTGTGTTTCCAGAACTCCAAGTACCTGATCATATCTTGGGGTCATGTGAGGGAAACTTGGCCTTGAGGAAAGGGGCTTCACAGACAGGCCGTTTATTGTTACTCTCCCAGGAAATTCAGTCCGGAGCCCAGAGCCTAGGCTTCCATGAGTAACTCCTGACATCTGCTGGCCAATGTGCTCCTGGCCTGTTCACTGCATGCTAAGAGCCAGAGAATGCTCCCTCGGGACAATGTCTGTGTTGGATTTTTTTAAAAAAAAAATATTTAGAGAACTTTATTATAGTGTTTATCTCAAAGAAAGAATAAAACATTCAACTATTAAAAGGCCAGGCATTCTCTAATTTTCATGAACTGTAAGTAGAAATGATAAGGAAAATAAATGTCCAAACACGCAAATAACCATCAGGTTAAAGTAGGAATTAAAATCTCAATTACAAGCTATTTAGGAATTAACAAAATGACATTGCATATCAAACTATAGAAAGGCAACAAAACTGCAACCAGAGGCTGACTCTTATGACTAAAAAACTGATAGATTTTATTTTCCTTGTGGTTACGTTGGTAAATTCTTCGGTGGTAATTTCTGAGATTTTGGTGCACCTGTCACCTGAGCAGTGTGCACTGCACCCAATATGTAGTCTTGTATCCCTCACTCCACCTCCCAACATTCCCCGAGTCCCCAAAGTCCTTATGTCATTCTTATGCCTTTGCATCCTCATAGCTTAACTCCCACTTACAAGTGAGAACATGCAATGTTTGGTTTTCCATTCCTGAGTTACTTCACTTATGCATTTGAGAGAGCTCACAGCTCAATTCACCCTTCAGGCTTATGAGTCCAGAAGCTTTTGCACAGCCAAATTGAAAAAAAAAACTGATACTTATAAAGTGAGAGGAAGCCCTGATGGGAGATTTGCCTAAAGGGTAGGAGCCTGGATGTTGAAGTCTGTCTCATAAACCTATGCTCACCTCCTAGTGGTACATCTGTATCCCAGCTAAATAACACCTTTGTGCCTCAGTTTCCTTGTCTGTGAAATGGGGCTGAAAATATGACCTACATGATAAGATTATTATGGGATGGAAGCAGTTCAGGCACATATATATATATAATATATATATATCTATATGGTAGAACAGTTCCTTGAAAAGAACAATTTCTTAACATATGAACATTGTTATTAAACCTTAAAATTGTGACTTATACAATCTAATAAAGCTATTAATCAACCTAATTTACTGCACATTTATTTTAAAAATCCCTAAATTATGGGGGCTATTTCCATTCTGCCAGCACTGCAGGAAGCTGCAGATAGCTCTGGAAAATAGTAAATGTGCTGTATATAACAACTTCTTTTATACCCTGCTTTTATTCTAAAATATGAGACGGCCTGGGCATAAATCTGGCTGAGAAGTCTTTTATTGTTACTATTAACGTGAAAATGAGCTTGTGTAATGCACTCTGATTGTGTCTAAATCATCCCAGCTCCTGGTCTGTTTCACATTGTCTCAGACAAAGAACACTGGGCCTTATATAGTAATCACACATTAATAGGCATTAGTCGTGGTACAAAGAGCTTTTTTAGTGGATTAATTGAAACTCTCGCTGTGCAAGCTTGAGGACCTCAGCTAGTGACATTGAACATGCACTCTTACAATTAATGATAAAAACTAAATATTGTCCTGGATCCCACTGCCAACATTTTGCTTAGGAAATCACCAGCCTGAGCTATTCTCACGTTAGAACTTGGAATCCCACAGATGGGCTGTACAGCATAAAGACTGAAGCATGGATCCTATATGCAAGGCAATGAGGTTTACATGCTGGTTCTGCTAGCTACTAACTATGTGACCTGGCGGGAGTCAGGGGTGCTCTCTGAGCATCAGTTTCTTCATCTGCAAAATGACAATTACAGAAAGAGTCCCTATCTCATTCAGTCACCGTGAGGACAAAGTGAACCAGCTTGTGTGTGAACGCACCCATCATAGAACCCGGCATGTAAAGAGTGCAAAGTAAGTGTTAGTTGTTATTATTATTATTAGTGTATTAATTGGGTCCTCACAGGAAATACATGGTACACTCAAAATGGGATTGAATTTAATAAATTTAATAAAGATAGTAGTTAAATAGATTGGACAACATTAAATAAATGGGAGATGGCACTGCACCCAGGACCTAGCAACAGTGGGAAGCCATCACACTAACTCCGTACCACTACCCCAACCAAAGGAACAAAAGGAGGGGACAGTTGCCACATCATACAGGAGCTTTGGCATTAAGAAGGCCTTGACATCTGACGCCACGTAAGCTGTGGCCTCCATAAAAGGAACACAGACAACGCCAAGTTGTGGAGAGCAGGGAGAGAGGGAAGGTAATAAATCTCTTGACTTCTCTCTTCTTTTGCCCCTGAAAACCCAGCGTCTCCAGTCAGAAAACTAACCAGAAGCCAGAGGGCAGAGGAAGCCAGGTGATGCAATATGAAGAGGTCAGCCTACAGGTTAGAGTAGTGCAGGGTGCGCTAGGGTTAGGAATACATCTGGAGGGGAGATTGGCAAATATCAGTCCCCAAGGAGAGTGGTCTTGGGGGCATCTATATTATGCATGCAATAAGTATGAATAAACTGAGCAAATATTACCAATATAGCTGCATACCCCATTGCCAAGAAACACCAAGGGAACAAATATAACTGTGGAAGTGACTCAGTGCCTTCGAGTCTGGTTCTGGACTGCGAACAGGAAGAGTGATAATCCTAACAAAAACAACTGAATAAAAATAGTAACAGCAACTGGCATTTCTATAATACTTTGTAATTTTCAAGTTGCTTTCATGTATATAACCACATTTCAGCCTCGTAATAACTCTATTGGAAGGTAGGTATTTATTTCCATTTTAAAATGAGAAAATTGAGGATGAAATGTTTAGTTGGCTGAGATCAAAATCCCTTGTGTAATTCTTGCTTAAATTTCCTAGAGGATGCATGAAAAATGTTGATATTACATGTTAGTGTTCAGGAATACAAGATGTGGAATTTACTTGTTTTACTCATGTGTTGTGAGGCTTGTAATGTGTCAAGCTCTGTTCTAGACACTGGGGATGCAGCAGTGACCAAAACAAAGCCCTGCCTATTTTTGAGCCGCAGTTACTTTGGAAGAGTCTGGAAGTCCTTCCAAAGTCCTTCTTACCTGGAAGAGTCAAGAAGTTAAAAGAGTTATTTATGACCCAGAAGTCCCAATAGAAATGAAAACATATATCCACAAAAAACCTTGGACATAAATATTCATAGCAGAATTGTTCATGATCGCCAAAGTGTGGAAATAGCCCAAATGCCTATCAGTTGAAAGATACATAAAATCGTATATCCACACTGAAATATTACTTAGCAATAAAAAGGAATGAAGTACTGATTTATACTATAGGAAAGAATCTTTAAAATGATTACACTAAGTGAAAGAAGCTGGTCCCAAAAACTACTGATTATATGATTCCACTTGTATGAAAGATCCAGGTTAGGCAAATCTAGAGAAAAAATAAGTAGATTATTTAGGGCAGGAGCAATGAGTGAATGAGAATATTGGGAGGGTCAGTGATAGCAGCAGGAGGCAGCCAAATGCCCAGACAGACAGAGGTGGGACCCTGTGACCCCATCTCCAAGCTGAAGACAGTTGAAAACCTGAAAGCTACAAGTTAAATCCTTGGACTGGATTGAGAACTTGTCTTCCTGTTTGGCACACTTTCCTCTGATTCATGCCTGCTCTTCACCTGTTTTACATATAGCCACCCTTGCCTAGTTGGTTTTCTACACTATCATGCCAACCTTTGGATGGTGTTGTCACTTTAACCTTTTTTGCATACTCACAAGCGAATCAGCACACACTCTCCATTCTGTGCCTATAAAGTCCCCAGACTCAGTCAGTATTGGAGAATATGGCCTGACTTCAGGGAAAGAGATGGCCTGACTTCAGGGAAGATGACCTGTTCTTCTTGCCCCTTCTCGAGCTCCCCTCTCCATCTCCTCTCTCCACTGAGAGCTGTTTTCATCACTCAATAAATTCTCCACCTTCACCATCCTTAAATTGTCTGCATGACTTCATTCTTCTTGGATGTCACACAAGAGTTCAGGACCCACTGAGTGTGGATACCCAGAAAGGCTGTCACACTAGCCTTTTGCCTTTGCTGGCAGAAGGCAACCACCCCATGGATGAGGCAAGGGGCCAGTAAGCTGCTAACATGCTGTGGACAGTTGAACTAAAGGAGCTCTGTAACACCTCTTCTGGGGTTTCAGGATCATGGGCACCCTCACCTGGGAGCTGCCACATTCCCCTCAAGGCAACATGCCTGGACTGGCCCCAGGTCCCACTCAGAGCATGCTCCTCTGTTGACGCCCAAAGCAGCCAGCCAGGTTCTGCACTCGCTCACTCACTTGTTCCCTTCTGCAGGGGGTTAAGCACGGCAGATTGAGTAGATGGGCACCCCTCCCACAAGTCTGGCAAAGGGGCTGAGAAAATCCTGCATCAACAGCTAAATGATGTGGGGTTTCATTTTAGGGTAACAAAAATATTCTAAAATTGGTCATGTGATAAATGCATAATTCTGTGGATACTAAAAGTCAATTGCCTGTACACCTTAAACGAGTGAAGAGCATGTTATATGAATTGCATCTTTTTTTTTTCTTTAGACAGAGTCTGGCTCTGTCACCCAGGCTGAAGGGTAGTGGCACGATCTCGGCTCACCGCAACCTCTGCCTCCTGGGTTCAAACGATTCTCCTGCCTCTCAGCCTCCCAAGTAACTAGGATTATAGGCGTGCACCACCATGCCCAGCAAATTTTTGTATTTTTAGTAGAGACTGAATTATATCTTAATAAGGCTTTTCTTTTCAATGCACTACCCCTTGAAGCCTGAGATTTTTATCTGGTGAGATGTTGAAACTTTTGGCCAAACTTCTCTTGGTAAACTTCATACTTGACCCAAAATAAAATTGTGAGATATTTTGGATGTTCGTCCCCACCCAGATCTCATGTTGAATTGTAATCCTCAGTGCTGGAGGTGGGGCCTGGTAGGAGGTTTCTGGGTCATGGGTGTGAATCCCTCATGGCTTGGTGCTGTTTTCATGATAGTGAGTTCTCAGGAGATCTGTTCATTTAAAAGTGTATGGCACGGCAGGGCGCGGTGCGGTGGCTTCCCAAGCCTGTAATCCCAGCACACTATGGGAGGCCGGAGAACGGCAGATCATGGAGGGTTCCAGGAAGATGGAGACCATCCTGGCTAACACGGGTGAAACCCCGTCTCTAAGCTAAAGAAATGAGCGAAAAAGCTAGCCGGGCGAGGTGGCGGGCTCGCCTGTATCCCAGCTACTTGGGAGGCTGAGGCAAGGAGAATTGGCGGGAACCCAGGAGGCGAGCTGTGCCAGTGAGCTGATATCCGGCCCAACTTGCACTCCCAAGCCTGGGTGCAGAGCGAGAACTCCATGCGCCAAAAAAAAAAAAAAAAAAAAAAAAGTGTATGGCAACCTCCCCCTGCCAACTCTCTCTCTTGCTCCTGCTTTCACCATGTGAAACCCTGCTCCCACTTCACCTTCTGCCACGATTGCAAGCGTCCTGAGGCCTCCACAGATGCCGATGCCAGAGCTATGCTTCCTGTACAGCCTGCAGAAGGGTGAGACAATTAAACCTCTTTTCTTTATAAATTATCCAATCTTGGGTATTTCTTTATAGCAATGCAAGAATGGCCTAATACAAATTGGATTAGAATTTTTACATAAGCAATCACCCTGGATGTCCTGCTGAGCTGTATCTTTCTGGAGGCATTTATGAGAAAAACTGAACACACACACACATATTCCTAGACCTGATTCTTCCTCCAACTTTGCATCAATTTCAAATTAATAGAACTATGATTTGTTGAGATGATTAGGAACCTTTGCAGGAAAACAACTTCCTGAGCAATGCATGTTCCTTCTGATATTCTCATCAGCTTCATTTCCAAAGAAAAGGTGCCTGTTCTTTTCATGTGCTCTTCACTTTGTTTTATTTCACTCTTTGATGCTAAAAGTTAAAGTGTCTTCAACTTTTGTGCCGATTTCTTTGTAGATTGTATCACTTGCCTTGCTTAGAGATAAAACATACCTGTATCTCTGGCCTTAGGAAAATCTGAACGCTCAGGGCTGCTCCCCAGAGCTAAGCTTTTATGGGCACATCTGCCTTTCACTGTCTTGGAAGATCATACCTAGGCCACCATGTCCCCCAATCATAGGGGTTGCATCCTAATGCCTACAAATAGCTCTATTAGATCCTCTTCCTTTGGGGGGTTTGGGATAAGAAGATGGGCATTTACTGTCCCTTTGGAGGGAACAGAGGTAACAGCACAATTGATTTTTCAAAGATAATCCACCTCCAGGAATCTTTCTTCCTCATCTCTCAAAGCTTCTAAAGTCTTAAAGCAAATAAAATATTTCAATAATTGTGAAAAAAGTATTTAAAAAAAAATCCATGTGTAGCAGATTCAGCATATTATTTCAAGATTTCTCATCTTTCTTGACACGTGGTTGGAACCCGAGTTTGGCATCACTGTGTGCATCTGCTTCTGCATGTTGGTCTGTCTGTGCAGCTGGGAACAGGGAGTACAGACTGTGGGTGGGTTTCTATGAGGGTCTGTGTGAGCATAGGGTCCATAGACTGTGGAGAGACTCAGGAAAGGCGGAAATGCTCCTTTTTGATTCCCCATCAAGAGGGAACCTGTCAAATCCAGGGCAGTTAATAAAATCCATCAAGTTGGAAGTTCTCCTTCAAGAGCCATGGAAGTGTGAGTGAAGTATCTGTCTCATCTTCAGGGCAGTCCATCCTATATAATCTCATTATGCTGGACTCACAAGCCCTGTGTCCACTGCCAGAGAAAGAGGTCCTGAGGAGCAACAAAGGTGTTCTGGTTCATCACATTCTATTTCCTTCAGCCTCTACTTGGGGCCTAGCCCAGGAGTAAATGCACAGTGGATACAGAGAGTGGAATAATAATAGCTTTGCATGAATATATTCATCCAGAAAAAAAGAAAGATACCATAATCAATGAACTAAATGTTCATGCCATGATGTTATTTTCAAAAACCAGCAAGTCGCAGAAAGTAACTTCTCTTGAAAGTAGAAAATATTGAAGGAAGAAAATAAGGACAGAAATATGTGAAATAGAAATAAAATATACAATGGTAAAAAATCATCAAATGCAAAAGGTATTTCAGTGAGAAGACTAATGAAACTGATTTGAATCTGGGAAGACTGATGAAGGAAAGTAAGAGAATGAATAAATTGCAAATATTGACAATGAAGATAGGGCATCATTAAAGATCCTATGTACATTTAAAAGAATAAATCTATAATATAAGCAGTATTATTTTAAAGAAAAAAATTCAGGTAACAGTCAAATTCCAAGAAAAATACTGAGAATATATAATGAATTTGATACAAGGAGAAAATTGGAATATATCTGTGTTTAATAAATGAACTGCATGAATTTTCTTAGAGCCTTATCTAAGCTAGCCCTAATTCCCTAATTATCTTCTATTATCCAGTTTTATTTTTATAGCAGTTATCACTACCTAAAATTATATCATCTTCTATATATCTACTGCCTGTCTCCTTTCACAAAATATAAGTCTTTTAGAGTCTTGAGACATTGTGGATATACTTTATTGTTGATTTTAGGCAGTGGAGAAATCAGTTATATTTTTTATGGGCAGATAGTCTATTATATTTTTTAAATCTCCAGACTATGTGTTTATGTCATTATATTTATTATAAACATTTGTTTAAAAGTATTTTATTTTGATCCTATTGAAAAACTAAGTAATAGGGGATGAGAGTCCTCTCTATCTTGATCAACTCCACAATCCTGGAATCTAGAGTAAGACTGACTCACATTAAGTACTCAAAAATATGTTTAAAAAACAAAAGCACACAGGAAGAAATAAATTTATTCATATTATAACTAATTTCACCATCTGAGAAATTTTTATGGCAGGAAATCTTGTTACCAGTGTACAGTGGTGACCACAAATAGAGAAATGAGAAAATTTCCACCCAAAGAGGTGACTTTCAGAGATTCTTTCTTCTCCCTGTCTTCTACATTTTTTGAAGTTTCCTTCCAAAATACTCTCTTGTAAATTTTCGAATATATTAGATTTTTTAATACTTCATTATTGGGTGAACCCACCCCAGTATTTCAACATAGGCTCCTTTCTACTTTCCCTAAGTGTTGGCTGGTCTGAGAAATAAAGGGAAAGAGTACAAAAGAGAGAAAATGTTAAAGCTGGGTGTCTGGGGGAGATGTCACATGTCGGCAGGTTCTGTGATGCCCCTGAGCCATAAAATCAGCAAGTTTTTGTTAGCAATTTTCAAAAGGGGAGGGACTGTACGAATAGGGTGTGGGTCACAGAGATCACATGCTTCAAGGGCAACAAAAGATCACAAGGCAGAAGGTCAGGGCGAGATCACAAGGTCAGGGCGAAACTAGAATTACTAATGAAGTTCCATGTTCTGCTGTGCACACATTGTCATTGATAAACATCTTAACAGGGTTCAAGAGCAGAGAACAGGTCTGAGTAGAATTCGCCAGGCTGGAATTTCCTAATCCTAGCAAGCCTGGGGGCGCTACAGGAGGCCAGGGTGTGTTTCATCCCTTATCTGCAACTGCATAAGGCAGACACCCCCCAGAGTGGCCAGAGGCCCCCCCCTCAATGGGAATGCATTCTTTTCCCAGGGCTGTTAATTATTAATATTCCTTACTGGGGAAAGAATTCAGCGATACCTCTCTTACCCATTTTTGGTAATAAGAGAAATACGGCTGTGTTCCGCTCAACCCACAGGCAGCCAGACTTTAAGGTTATCTCCCTTGTTCCCTGAAAATCACTGTTATCCTGTTCTTAAGGTGCCCAGATTTCATATTGTTCAAACACACATGCTTTACGAACAATCTGTACAGATAACACAATCATCACAGGGTCCTGAGGCGACGTACATCCTCAGCTTACGAAGATGACGGGATTAAGAGATTAAAGACAGGCATAGGAAATTATAAGAGTATTGATTGGGGAAGTAATAAATGTCCATAAAATCTTCACAATTTATATTCTTCTGTCACGGCTTCAGCAGGTCCTTCCGTTCGGGG
>NW_016804704.1:906253-978024 GCF_001698545.2 Rhinopithecus bieti
GATACCTCTCTTACCCATTTTGGTAATAAGAGAAATACGGCTGTGTTCCGCTCAACCCACAGGCAGCCAGACTTTAAGGTTATCTCCCTTGTTCCCTGAAAATCACTGTTATCCTGTTCTTAAGGTGCCCAGATTTCATATTGTTCAAACACACATGCTTTACGAACAATCTGTACAGATAACACAATCATCACAGGGTCCTGAGGCGACGTACATCCTCAGCTTACGAAGATGACGGGATTAAGAGATTAAAGACAGGCATAGGAAATTATAAGAGTATTGATTGGGGAAGTAATAAATGTCCATAAAATCTTCACAATTTATATTCTTCTGTCACGGCTTCAGCAGGTCCTTCCGTTCGGGGTCCCTGACTTCCTGCAACATTTCATGACATTAAGCCCTTTTCTCACCAGACTACTTGTGTCTCTAAGTCTGTCTCCTCTGTCAGGAATTCCTGGGGGTCCCAGTGAAAAGGGTCCTCACCAGCATCCCCCTGGCCTGTGAACCCATAGGATCAACAGTCAGAAGGTGACAGATGGAAGATGTGGCTTCCTGAGCTCTCCTGTAGGGCTGCACCTCATAAAGTCATAGGGGAAGGCTGCTAACATTGAAACGTTTTAGCATCTATTCTGGACTGTGGTTCTCAGAATTCAGGACCAAAGTTGGGCACTGTGTGTCAAGATATCTGCATAGAAAAGCCATCCTGGCGTTCAGTGAGGAAAGAAGAGAAAGTAGCAAAAATATGCAGTCAGGTCTTAGTATTAAGAATTGTATTTTCTCCCTGCAAAGGCTACCTGAGAATATCCAGAGACTACAGAGGTCGTCAAGGTGACGCATCAATGTTTACATGTAAGTCATTCAAGATGTATCTCACTAGTTTGTGAATACTATACCCCTACTCTTTTGTCTCTATTGTGCTTTAGAAATATTTCCAATAAACCAATTTATCAAGGAGGGACCAGAGGAGGAAAAGGCCAACCCTTCAGCACTGCATTCCATTTTGGGCCATACTCCCAGAAATTATAATTATAACCCCAAACAACAATCCACTCATTAACAATCTGCAAATAACATGCAGTACAGGATGAAGTTTCTAAATTGCCTTCAGCCAGAGGACTCTCCAAACCACTTCATTGTCACGATCAACATGGAAAATCAACTTTCAGAGCAGTCTGAAGAATGTGCATATTCTTCTTCTAAATATTGCGAATATTTAAATATTGTATTGAATATCCTAATATTTAAATATTGTATTGAATATCCTAAGAGCATATTTTGAAAGTCTGTTTTTCTGGAATACATTTAAGTATAGAGAGTTTCATGATTTAGTCATAAACACTAAAAGCAAACAATTATAGCACTTGTCAAATAAATACATAGAACAATTATGCTAGTGGTTCACCAACACCAATCCCGCACTGAGAAACCTTTTTTTTTTTTTTTGAGACAGAGTTTTGCTCTTGTTGCCCAGGCTGGAGTGCAATGGCACGATCTCAGCTCACTGCAACCTCCACCTCCCAGGTTCAAGCTATTCTCCTGCCTCAGCTTCCCGAGTAGCTGGGATTACAGGCATACACCACCACACCTGGTTAATTTTATATTTTTAGTAAAGATGGGGTTTCTCCATGTTGGTCAGGCTGGTCTTGAACTCCTGACCTCAGGCGATCCACCCACCTTGGCCTCCCAAGAAGCCTTTTAATTAGGAGAAGAAGAAGCCAAATGTTGGTCTCCTGCCCTCCTTTAACTCCCCATCTCATGAATTAGATTTTGTTTCATTAGGGCACCAAAGAACTCTCATCTCAGTCCTTTCTTCATCAAGGGCTAACCTTGTTTTAGGGACTTAGCAGAGGCGTGCTAAGATTACAGACTCTGAAGTCAAAGTGCTCTAAGTTCAAACATCAGCTCTTGTACTACTTAAGATCTTTCTAAACTCAGCCGGTCGTGGTGGCTCATGCCTGTAATTCCAGGACTTTAGGAAGCTGAGGCGGGCAAACCACTTGAGGCTGGGAGTTTGAGACCAGCCTGGTCAACATGGCGAAACCCTGTCTTTACTGAAAATACAAAAATTAGCTGGGCATGGTGGTGTACACGTGCAATCCCAGCTACTTGGGTGGCTGAGGCACTAGAATTGCTTGAACCTGGGAGGTGGAGGTTGCAGTAAGATGAGATTGTGCCACTGCACTCCAGCATGGGCAAGAGAGTGAGACTCTGTCTCAAAATAAATAAACAAATCCATACAATTCATGTTACCTCCTAATATTCCATTTCCTCATCTGTAAAAGAGGCATTGAACATATTGTACAGTATAATTAGATTACAATAAAATAATGTGGGCGAATCAGTTGGCACTAAATAAAAGCTCAGTATATTAAAAAACTTACTATTTTTGTTTGTCTCCGCAATTCATGAAATTAGGAGCGAGTAAGTTTTGGGCTGTGATTTGGCTGTATGCTGTCTTATTGGGAAACGCCTGAAACATTTTTAAAGTACTTTATTGTTGGTTTTAGAAAGTGAGGAAATCAGATTTCTTTTATGGGCAGATATTCCACAATATTTTTTAAATCTCTAAACTATGTGCTTATGTTATTGTATTTATTACAAATATTTATTTTAAATATTTTGTCTTGATTATTTTGAAAATTAAGTAATAAATGAAGAAGCTCGCTAGATTTACTGGGGATGGAAACTGAGCATGGGGGGTTACTGAGAAGAGCTGCAATTTACTGCACACGACTGACACTATCCACTGGTCAACAGCCACACAAAGGCTCATCTAAACATGCCACCATGCCCTCCTTACCGCTGGCTCAGAAAGCCTGCTTCTACGAATCTGCTACTATTTATTATATTATTATTTTATTGCTTGAAGAACAGAAATTACAACCAATATTTGGAAAGCCCTAACTGAAATAGATAACTAGGGAAGCATGACTTTCCCTTGTGTGTCCAGAAGTACCAGGTATAAAGTACACAGGACACAATCAGGGGTTAAATGAGAAAGAGACATGTTAGATTTGGTGGTTTGACATGGAGTACTGAGCTGTCACGAAGATAACAGTGCACTAGATGCAGCATCACTGTGTTCTGAGAAAGTGATCAGATGGATCAGGCCTGTGAGAGGAGAAATCTCTGGGCAGATCCTGTTTAAGTCTGGAATTATTCATTGTCCAACCAGAAATTCCAGGTCCTGCTAACAATATGCTGCCTTCATGGATATCCAGAAGCCAAGTGGAAAGGGACTCATTTGCATTTAAATTAAATTTGTATAAATATTTTAGTAAAAATAAATAGAGACAATCGCAGTCTTGCCTAGAGTTGTTCCTCTTTGGCAGGAGAGGGAATAGAAAGTGCCTATGTTATTGTGAGCTCTCTCCAGGCACCCAGAGAAGGGCAAGGGGACCCAACCTCTGAAGTAATGCATTTTCCACTGAACTGCATTGTGAGACAGAATGAGTTCAGACTTTCCTTTCCTCTACCTTTTCAAACCAGAATGAAAGACAACCCTATATATTTTCTAGAAATTTCTCAAAATTCTAGAAATGACCTCAGTTAGAACAGAGCGAAATGTGGATCTACTTAAATTCAAGAGATGAGCAGGTGGAGGCAGACTACAACAAGAATCAGCAATTCAGTTTGCAGTTGAAGCCACCGACTAAGTGCCTGTTCCTGGAACACCAAGCTCATTTCCACTATCTGCTCACAAAAGGACAGGAGCGTTCTAAAGTAGCAGAAAGAAAGCTTAACTTCAGGTTAGGGAGTGAGGATTTCAACAGGAGGGCAGAGGAAGTCTAGGGTGGGGTCTTGGTCAGGGAGACCCTCTCTGGAATGGCTGTAACAGGGTCTAACCAGGACAGACAGTAAATCAGGTGATTGACAGCTTCCAGATGAGCGAGACCTAAAGGATTTCCAGCCCAGAGGTGTGAGCTTAGGGCTGCCAAGGGTGCAGATGCAGGGCCAGGGCAGCCTTACTCACATCTGCAGCAGTCCATTCCCATAAATTCTATGTAAATGGAGCCCCCAGGAGTTGTGCTAGGTGTGGGCGAGGTCTCTGTTGGAAACTGAACATAGCATAGTCTGGCAATTTTGTCTGAGACGGTGGCAGTTAAATATCTTCTTCAACCTTCCTTCCAGCTCTGTACAATCAATACTTCTCAATTTCCTAAATTCTAAGTACTCAACTTTCCCCATAAACTGGGTCTTCAATCACTACATCTTGACTTAAAAGATTCCCTCTAACAGGGAAAATGTGTGTTCACTGTTATTGATGGAAAAAGTCAAATTCTATAAAATATTTAAAAAGGTTCATTCTGAGGCAAATATGAGTGACCACGGCTGGCTCAAGGCACAGCATCAAGAGTTCCTGAGAATATGTGCCCAAGGTGATTGGGTTATAGCTTGGTTTTATACTATACATTTTAGGGAGACATAAGACATCAGTCACTACATGTATGGTTTACATCGATTTGGTCCAGAAAGGCAGGACCACTCAAAGTGGGGACCTGAGGGTCATAGGTGGATTCAAAGATTTTCTGATTGGCAACTGGTTGAAACAGTTATTATCTAAAGACCTGGAATTATTACAAAGGACGGTCTGACTTAAGATAAGGGGTTCTGGAGACCAAGGTTCTTATTATGTAGATGAAGACTCATAGGTGGCTATGCTTTGAGGCAATAGATGGCAAATGTTTCCTATCCAGACCTTTAAAATGTTCCGGACCCTCTGGAAAAGACCTAGTAAAGAAAGAGAATTTGCTACAGAATGCAAGTATCCCTCACAAGAGACAACTGTGCAGGGCCATTCTAAAGCATGGCAAAGAAATACATTTTGGTGTAAAATACTTTGATTTCCCTCAGAGCCTGCTATCTGTCACGTGATATATGAAAGTCCGGTTGGAATCTGGTAACTTATTGTTACAGAGAGTCTGCTCTGTCAGTCTTGAGATACCTGTTTTAATGTTAATGCTGGTCAATTGTACCTGAACTTCAAAGGGAGGAAGGTATAATGAGGTATGTCCCACCCACCGCCCCCTACTCAAGACGGACTCTCACTCTGTTGCCCAGGCTGGAGTGCAGTGGCCGGATCTCAGCTCACTGCAAGCTCCGCCTCCCGGGTTTATGCCATCTTCTGTCTCAGCCTCGCAAGTAGCTGGGACTACAGGTGGCCTGAAGTAGTTTTGCAGTTTTCTTCGGAATCCCCTTGGCCAAGAGGGAGCCCTTCCAGTTGGTTGGGGGCTTAGAATTTTATTTTCGGTTTTCACCCCTCATGTTTGTTCATATTGAGGTCTATTTCTCAAATATGTCGATGCTCCTGAAAGTCAAATGATAGGAATATGGCAAATAGCTATGCATTTGATGAGGTGGTGTTTCAGATGGCATGAATTTTTCAAATTTTCCATGTAGAGGAAATGGCTAGCAATGTGAATCTTCATGTTTCCATTTTGAAATGAAGATATGTGCCTGTCATATACTGGAAAATCAACAAAATTCTGTTGAATAAATGTTGTGCAAAGAGGTTTGTAAACATTCAGAGGAAAGCTGAATTTTCCTGAAATGATCCCTATTTCAGTTCCAAGGGCTTTATGTATTAAAAAATATCAAATATTCTTCTATTTTTTTCCATTACAGCTCACACAAATGCACATGTGTTCTGAGAATCAAAGGGTCAGCCTTGGACACATCTGGCATATCAAGTAAAGGATTTCTCTGTAATTTTTGAAGAGATCTGGTGTAATGTGTGCTCCAATGTTCTGAAATGTTCATGAATCACTTAACTTGTGACTGACTCTAGAATTGTTTGTTATGTTTTCCATGAAAAGTGTTGTTTACACACACAGAATCTACTGCCTGCTCAAGCCTGCCTAGCTAAGCCATAATGTTTTCCAGGGATTCACTTCTCACCATTACAGCCTTGGATGGGGCAGGTCTGCTTGACCCTGGAGTATTCTAGTTCCCTTGCAGTCACTGTTCAGGAATGTATAGACCTATGACCTTACTAAGATGAACAAGATATAAGGAGAATTTTACTAGGGGAATTCTAGTAAAAAGCTTTGCTCTTCTAAAAAAGACATGTAGGAAGCTACCTGCTGCCTTCCTTATGAGGAGCCTCCTACCTCGTTTGATGGCACTTGAAATATCAGGTGCTACCTTACCACTAGTCTAAGGGAGACACCATTCTGAGGAGGATGGTTGTGCAGAGAGATGAATGGAACCTGGGACAAGTTGACATTGCTGAACTGTTGACTTTGCCAACTTAGCAACCCCACTCCCTGCTGCTGGATCTTTGGGCTTTCTAAGAGAGAGAATAAGACCCTTCATTGCAGAAGTCTGAAGAGCCAGGATTTTCTGTAGCTATAGCTGAAAACATTGAAAAGATACAACTTATTTGTAAATGGCCATGTTTTACAGAAAACTAATTGTATTAGAAATTCATTTTCTCCTCAGAGGATCATGAACTTCTTGAGGGCAGAGGTTGTATTTTGTGATTCACTGGTGCTCAGAAGCATAGTGAGTCCTTGTGATGTTGTTTTGTTTAGTTTTGTTTTCATTAAATTTGGGGATAACTCGTGGTATTCTCAAGGCCGCCTCTTCAAGTATGCTATAGCAATTTTCTGTTTTGTACTCTGAAGACAATACAGGTGAATAGGATTTGAATCTATCCCCATATAACTTTAAATATAGTAGAAGAGGCAGATGTACACACAAGGTAGAATCCATGGAAAAATAGGAAATAGGAAGACCATTATGATATTTGCTATCAAGCAGAATTGAGTTTATCTGCAAATAACCGTGAAATGAATCGTAATGGCTTAAACATTAGAGATTGTTTTTCCTCACGTGACAGAATTTCTAGAGGTTACTGGAGTTAGTACAGGAGTTTAGAGGAATCAAGAGAATGTTTTGGAATCCTTCGGCTTTTTCCTTATCATTGAAAAGTGACCGCTGTATCTCATGCCATCACATCCTAATCAACACAAAAATATCTAGAAGAGATGATGCCAGCCGTATCTCTCCTATTATCCATAAAAGTTTGGCAAGAAATGCCTCACAGAGATTTATGCATAGACTTGTAGTTTAACTTAGGTCAAACAATCACTCTCATCTTTAAAGATGACCTGACAAAAGGAGAGTAAGTCTGTCAGTCTCACCTTGAGTTAGCCTCACCACTGCCCAAACAAAGAACGGGCAATTTTAAGCTTGAGAAGTAAAAGGGACTGAGAAAATAGACAGCTATTAGAGAATGCCACCTACCTGATGTATGACATTGAGCTGGAGCCTGGAAACAGTTGAGGCTGGAGAGGGAGGTAGAATGAGATTATGATGCTGTGGCTGGGCTGAGTAGCTTTGTCTATTCTCCAAGAGCAAAGGGGAAGAACATGGTCCCATGATGGTACACCCTGGGCACACTCAAAGACTGTGAGAAGGAAAGAGGAATTAATTTCATTTAAACATCATCACTTGACAAGACGTCCACACTATGATATCTACAGTAGGTTTTATATGTTTTGTCTTGGAACTTGTCTTAGACATTTAGGTATTGAAAACACTAAGATGAAGAAGACAGAGAATTGCTTCATGCTTTTATTTCCCCCCCACACCCCCAAAAAGGAAGTTGTTTAATAAAGTTGCTCTCCTCTAGAGGAATAAATTGTAAATGGGATTTAAGTTTTCATTAGTAGTGTATTATTGGGTAGCTATGTAGAGGTAAAGAACTTCAAGTTTAACCAGGACATTATCTGAGTTTCCCAAAATACCAATTTTTAACAAAACTCACTGTTACATGTTTGAAAATGCAACTTCACAAATTAATTGGGATATAATTCATAGACCACACAACCGTGCATTTAAAGGGTACATTTAAATGGTTTTATTAGGTTCACAGCTACCAGCAAAATCTGATTTTAGAACATTTTCACCCCGCAAAAAGAAGCACTGTGCCCATTGCCAGCCACTCCCATGACCCTCCATCTCCACCCTCCCGGTGCTAAGTAACGACTAATTTAAATTTCGTGTCTATAGTTTTGCCTGTTCTTGACATTTCAAACAAATAGAATCACATAACATATGATGATCTCTTGGGACAGGATCCTCTCATTTACCATAATGTTGTTAAGGTTCATTTTTGCTGTAGGATGCATCAGTAATTCATTTTTTTTAATGGATGAATGTTATGCTGTTGTCTAGATAGACCATAGTTTGTTTATGCATTCAAGTGGAGAGACGTTTGGGTGGTTTTCATTCCATGATTGTTATGACTATATTGCTCTGAAAATTCTTGTACAAGCTTTTGTGTGCACACATTTCCATCTTTCTTAAGTGCATACCTAGGTGTGGAATTGCTGGGTCATTTAGTAACTGTGTTTAGCTTTTTGAAGAACATCCAACTCTTTTCGAAAGTGGTTGCACTATTTTATATTCTCACCAGGAATTATGAAGTCTTCCATTTCTCCACATCCTGGTCGACGTTAGTTATTACTTGTCTTTTAATTGTAGCCGCCCTAGTGGTTGTGAAGTGTAACCTTACTGTGGTTTTGATTTGCATTTCCCTAATGGCTAACGATGTTGAGCATCTCTTCCTTTGCTAATTGTCCATCTGTGTATTTTTTTAAAAGAGAAATACCTTTTCAAATACCTTGTTGGAGAATGACATTCACTGGGGCAGGAGGCAGGGGTGAATGACGCTAGAGATGGAAAGAGCTATGCCCACATCTGAGCTTGATAGGATCTGTCATGTTTTGTCCACTTCAGGTATTCTCACTGGTGACTTACACTCTAGAAATTTTTTTTTTTTTTTTTGGGGACGGAGTCTCGCTCTGTTGCCCAAGCTGGAGTGCAGTGGCCGGATCTCAGCTCACTGCAAGCTCCGCCTCCAGGGTTCACGCCATTCTCCTGCCTCAGTCTCCCAAGTAGCTGGGACTACAGGCGCCCGCCACCTCACCCGGCTAGTTTTTTGTACTTTTAGTAGAGACGGGGTTTCACCGTGTTAGCCAGGATGGTCTCGATCTCCTGACCTTGTGATCCGCCTGTCTCGGCCTCTCAAAGTGCTGGGATTACAGGCTTGAGCCACCGCGCCCGGCCCACTCTAGAAATTATTGAGGACCCCAAAGATGTTTTGTTTCTATACCTCAGGTGCATCTATATTTAATACATTATTATAACAATATTATATGATTATTATACTAATATATAACATTATTAATACAATATTAAACATTGAGATATTCAAAGTATTTGTTATTTCACTTAAAACTAACAAAAACAAACCTATTAAAAGTGAATATACATAAAATATTTTATGAAAATTACATTTTCAAAAGAAAATTACTCTGAGGACAGCAGCATCATACTATATTTTTGCAATTATGCATAATGTTTTCTTTAATAGAAGACAGCAGGATTCTCATCTCTGCTTCTGCATTCCATCTGAGACAAGATGTTCGAATTGAAGCAAATGAGAAACATAAAAAAAATGAAGTAAATAAAGAAGCTACGGCTTCACCCCAGTATATTGTTGGCAGGAGAAACAGCGGCAAATGCAGGAAGCTAAAGGAAAATCAGTGTTGCCAGAGAGAGATACGGAACTGGAGCCTGGAATGAGGTGAGGCTGGAGAGGGAGGTAGGACAAGACTTTGAGGCTGTAGCTGGGCTGAGTGGCTTTGTCTATTCTCCAAGAGCAAAGGGAAGAACGTGGCCCCATGGCAGCGTGTTTTGGGCAAATGAGACTTCTGAACTGGGGACCTTGAAACAGGAGGGCCCACATTACCAGCGATGTAGGAAGTGTCTGTTCAGTGGCAGAGTGCAAAGAGGATGGTGGGGGCACTGCCTCCCCGTGTAACCGCAATAGGTCCCTTACCCAACACATGCAGCAAGTCAACACCTAGAGGCATGAGGTTGCAGCACAGAAAGGGCTTCAATCATAAGACCACCAAAGGAGGACATGGGAGGAAACCTCAAATCCATCTCCGCCAGGAATTTGGGGCTAGGGTTTGAAGAGATTTGGTATAGGCTGAAGGGTAGAAATTGTTGATTGGTTGAAGAATGCAGGGCGAAGCCACGGGCCTGGGGAGAGAAAGAAGCTGTATTCTCATGCTAATCTCATTCCTCTGTGGGGGGTCTACACACTAGTTGCTAGAATTTGGGGTCTGAAAAACATCCTAAGCAATCCCTAAACAAAAGCCCCATGAGCTGATGGTCAGAGGTCCTGTCGACAGGAGCAATGGGAATGCAAGTCAGTCCTTCAAGGGTCTCATGACCCTGTGTCCAAAGTCCTGCCTGTAGGAGGAGCAACAGGAAAGCACCGGGTGAGGACCTGGTGCTACTGGGCTTCTAGCAACAAGGAAGGGGCCAGAGTACAGCCTGAGGCATCCTTAGCTGTAACTCTATTTCTGTCCAAAACCTTGTATGCAATTCTTATCAATCCTGGGGGGATGGCTTCACCCAGGGCCTGACATGGGAAAGGCTGCTGAGGTCAATAGTGACAGCAGCGGCAGCCCTGGCAGTGGAGGAAGTCACCATGGGTGACTGAGAGGTGTCTCTTTCCAAGTTCTGTGCTGAGTGCACATTGCAGTTTGGTGTTTTTGCGGGAAGGAGATTCTGAAATTGAGTTTAGCATGCAAGACATTTATTTGGGAGTGTCCTTGATATAAACATCTATGGGAGAAGGGGGAGAAAGCTGGCAGAGCAGGATGTTGTGCTGGGAGGTGGTCCCGGAGGCCTCAGCCCATTCTGTTTGTGCTCAGGAGCCCACATGGCCTGTTAGAGCTGGAGCTGTGCTGCATCGGGTCAGGTATTTACTCCTCAGCAATGATAACTACCCAAGGGGTCCACCTTGCCCACTGCCTAAACACAGTGGATTCATCAAGACAGGGGAATTGCAATACAGAAAGAGTAATTCACACAGGGCCAGCTGTACGGAAGACCTGAGTTTTATTATTACTCAAATCAGTATCCCTGAGCATTTAGGGAGTAGAGTTTTTAAGGACAACTTGGTGGTTTGGAGGAAGCCAGTGAGCCAGGAGTGCTGACTGGTCAGGGATGAAATCACAGGGAGTCGGAGCTGTCTTCTTGCACTGAGTCAGTTCCTCGGTGGAGGTCACAAGATCAGATGAGCCAGTTTATCAATCTGGGTGGTACCGGCTGATCTATTAGGTGCAGGGTCTGCAAAATGTCTCGAGCACTGACATTAGGGGCAGCTTAGGGAGGGTCCGAATCTTGTAGCCTCCAGTTGCATGACTCCTAAACCATAATTTCTAATCTTGTGGCTAATGTGAGTCCTACAAAGGCAATGTAGTCTCCAGGCAAGAAGGAGGTCTGCTTTGGGAAAGGGCTGTTTCTATCTTTGTTTAAATTATAAACTTTGTTTAAACTACATAAAACTATGTCCTTGTTTAAACTGTAAACCAAGTTTCTCCCAAAGTTAGTTCAGCCTAAGCCTAGGAATGAACAAGGACAGCTTGGAGGTTAGAAGCAAGATGGGGTCGGTTAAGTTAGATTCTTTCACTGTCTCAGTCATAATTTTGCAAAGGCGGTTTCACAATTATTACTATTATTGACTGGGAGCCACCCCTAAAAGGGCATGACCTTGGTGGGAAAGATTTTCTTCATTGGCAACAATGCAGGCGAGATTTGAGGGCTGTCTTCCGGTCATTTGTGACCTAAAGCTGAGCTGCACGTGTGGGATCAGGTGGTCTCAGATCCACATGCCCCTGTCACCGTGGTATTTTAAATACTTCATCTCATTTGCTCTTCATATCAGCCCTACGAAGCAGTGACTTTATTTTCCTCTTCGACAGGTGAAGAAACAGACTCAGAATAGTCCTTGAGCTTGCCATTGGGAAGTGAAAATCAATCGCTTGAATAAATGTAAGGACTCAGGTAAGAGGCATGGGTACAGACCAAGACAGCTCTAATGTCCCCTCTTGGTTTAACTCTTCTTGCTGCCTCCAGGTCCCTGGTTTCCCTGTTCTTAGAGCATTTACTTTAGAGGACTTGCCACTGGGGCTCTTTCTCTGCCCCTTGGAGATGCAAATCTGTTCCAAATCCTCCTGCCAGAGTTAAAAACCTGGCCCATCTTTCTCAAGGACCTGGGAGCCATTCCTTTGAAATGTAGTCATCCAGGAACATGGGCTGCCCTATCTGTCTCTGTGGGAGGGAAGGAGCCTAACTTCAGCAGGAGTCTTGCTCCAAGTGTTAAAACTCCCTCTTGTCGTAAAGATACGAGAAAGTTCACTTTTCCTTTGGGGAAAGCCGATTCCCCAAGAAGGATGGCCTACATTTCCCTGACCCCAGGTCTTCACACACACACACACACACACACACACTTTCTTCAGAGGAGCTGTGCTCAAACTGAGTTCTGGTCTCTTTACCGTATTGCAGTAGCTTTGAATGAAGCCTTCCATAACTCTGCCCGGTGCAATTTAGTTTTGACAGTTCTGTTCAAAATCATGGGCTGGAAGATACACTGGAATCAGGTTTAGAAACTCTAATGCATAGGTGAATGAGATAGGCAAGGAGAATTTGGCCATATACAAGATGGAATGGGGAAGATGCTGGAAGGTGGAGACCCCACTAGAGGAGTGAATAGCGTCCCCCCAAAATTACTTCTGACACCCTGGCACCTATGAGCCTTATTTTGGAACTAGGATTTTTGCAGGTGTAATTGAGCTAAAGATCTTGAGATCAAACCATCCTTGATTTAGGGTGGGCCCTAAATCTAAATATTAGTGTCCTTATAAAATAAAGCAGGGGAAGATTTGAGACACAGGGAAGGAGGCCTGTGAAGACAGAGGTGGAGACGAGAGTGCAGCTGCCACCAGCCGAGGCAGGAAGACCTGGAGGCAGCACAGGCAAGGGAGGATCATCCCCTAGAGCCTTCATAGAGAGTGTGACTCTGCCGGCCAAACTTCCGGCTTTCTGTACTGTGAGAGAATCAACCTGTATTGTTTCAGGCTGTTACGTTTATTGCATCTGCCTCAGGAAATGAAGGCACCCATCTAAAAGCTCCATGGTCGTTACTCTGAAGAAATGTGTTAGTAGATCCCTTAGATTTGCCAAAAAGTGCCAGAAGTCTGTCGTTTGCTGTCAGATCCTTTCATTTTAATTTTTTTTAATTCTTAATTTTTACTTTTTATATTTTATTATTTATTTATTTATTTTGAGACAGAGTCTCACTCTGTCAACCAGGCTGGAGTGCAGTGGCAGGATCTCAGCTCACTGCAGTCTCTGCCTCCTAGGTTCAAGTGATGCTCCCACCTCAACCTCCTGAGTGGCTGAGACCACAAGCACTCCCCACGACGACAGGCTAATTTTTTGTATTTTTGGTAGAGAGGGGATTTCACTATGTTGCCCAGGCTGGTCTTGAACTCCTGAGCTCAGCAATCCACTTACCTCAGCCTTCCAAAGTGCTGGGTTACAGACTTGGGCCATCACACCTGGCCTTAGATTATTTTATTTTTAAATGTCAGCAAACAACTGATGTTTTTTCCTCAGTTCTTTCCAGGCCAGCATGTAAGGGGCAAAGCAGGTAAGAAACAAGTCTCCGGGGGCAAGCACAGGCTCCAAGTACCACATTAAGAACCTAGACTTGATTTCGAATTTGAGCTACATTGAATTGTTCCAGGTGAGCGGTGACTTCTGCCTGATGGGGTGACAGTTGTTGGTCCTGAATATGTTTACTGTCCTCCTAATTCAAGGTCAGAGGGAGCATCTTTTTTTTTTTTTTTTTGAGACAGAGTCTTGCTCTGTCACCCAGGCTGGAGTGCAGTGGTGCAATCTCGGCTCACTGCAAGTTTGGCCTCCTGGGTTCATGCCATTCTCCTGCCTAAGCCTGCTGAGTAGCTGGGACTACAGGCACCTGCCAACATGCCCAGCTAATTCTTTTTGTATTTTTATTGGAGACAGGGTTTCACTGTGTTAGCCAGAATGGTCTCAATTTCCTGACCTTGTGATCCACCTGCCTCGGCCTCCCAGAATGCTGGGATTACAGGTGTGAGCCACCACGTCCAGCGGGAGCATCTTTTGCTACTTAAGACATGGACCTGTGTCTTAGCCTAGAAGTGTGGAAGAATGAACCTGGATAGTTGAGTAGAAGGCACATCACACAAAACACTGAAACTGCCTTTGCAAAAATTAGAGCAGTGAGGGAAGTCTTGTATGGCTGACTCCATCTTGCCTCACGCCTGGCAGGCCATTTATCTTCACTCATTCCGGAGCACAGGCCAAGCTAAACATGGGAGGAATTTATAGTTTAACTGAGAGCAAGGATGATTAATAGTGCCTTCCTAAAACTAATTCCTCCTTGCTCAGGGACCAAAAACTGATGAAAGGCCTGAAGATGAGGATCATGGGAGGAGTCTGAATTCTGCTAAAATGTAGGCATCATTTCTATCATTCTTACTACTCAGGAGTCATGTGGTCAGAGGTCACAAGATTTGAGCCTCCCCCAATTGCTCCTATGGATAACTTCACTACTGTAGAGCCTAAGATTGGTCTCTCAAGATGCTTTTTCAGACGTTTGCATTCTGGTAATCAACTGGCTTCACTTGGACTCGTGAGTCATGACTGAACCCATCCTGTGGCCCCACGTGGCGATAAACTCAGCACACAAGGATCATTTTCCACACTTCTATGATTTCATATCCAACCAATCAATGGCACCCATTTTCTAGCCTCCTGTTCACCAAAGCATCTTTGAAAAATCCTAACCTCTAAGCCTTCGGGAAGACTGATTTGAGTAATAACTCTGTTCCCTGCATGGCTGGCCTAGTGTCAATTAAACTGTTTCTTTACTGCAATACCATGGTCTCAGCGAATTGGTTTTGTCTTTGCAATGGGCAAAAAGAACCTGTCTGGTGAGCATCTCCACACATTCAGGAATTGTCTATCTAAGACAATGGAGTTATTTTCACCCTCAAAAATGTCTCAACTCTGTGACATTTTAAGCAAATCTTAACTTTGACTTATGAATTCAAGAAGGAAAAAAAAAGTAAGAAACTGTGATTGTAATAGTTCCTCTGGACATCCTCCCCACTGGAGACAGGCTCCCTTGCTGTTGTGTGGTCACTGTTCCCATTAACCTAATGAAATCTACACTTGTAAATGAAGTCCTGGGGTCCAGACTAAATGTTCACAGTCTGGCCACATGCTAGTATTTCATGTGCTAGCCCATATCTTTAAATGGACTCATGGAAATGTGTTAAATGATATAACAGAATAAAAATCAAGCTTAACTTAAAGATGAGTCTCTCTTTTTTTTCTATATGAGGAAATAAAGCAATTGAACATTTCTTTGCACTTTATGTTAAATTAAATTCTAACATGTATAGAAAAAAGAAAAAATGCACTCTGATGATGAAGGAACTGAGTCAAATTCACAGCCAGTGTCTTTTTTTTTTTTTTTTTTTGAGACAGAGTCTCACTCTGTCGCCCAGGCTGGAGTGCAGTGGTGGTGTGATCTCGGCTCACCGCAACCTCTGCCTCCTGGGTTCAAGCGATTCTCCTGCCTCAGCCTCCCGAGTAGCTGGGACTACAGGCAAGTGCTACCATGCCTGGCTATTTTTTCTATTTTTAGTAGAGACAGGGTTTCACTGTGTTAGCCAGGATGGTCTCGATCTCCAGCCAGTGTCGTTTTAGTGAATGAAAACAGTGAATCAAAACCCACAAAAAGCCACTTTTAGCAATCAGTTGGCTTTTATTGTATTTGAAGATAATCTCAGCCATTTGCTTTGCACTGGAATTCATTTTGTTTTTATCTGTTTTGCTAACAAATCAGACATTCAAGTTTGCGCACCCCAGGGGCAGGCAGCACACCGGTTTTATAAACCGGTGTCTACCCATTGCTTTGCAGAATACCAGACACGGGTGCTCCAATCCATGTAGTGTTGAGGCAGTGAAGTTTGTGTTCCAGGGACTTCAGAATTCCTGAATGTACTGGTGTTGATAAAAGGTGATGAGGTGAAGTAGAACGACTGTAAACTTAGAGGTTGGTAACATGTGTCCTAGCCCCTTGTCTGCAGCAAATCTCAGGAAAACAACATGCCCTTCTTGGGTTTCATTATCTCATCTGTAAATGAAACTGTTAGACAACGTCAGTACAGAGGACACGTGCTTTGGCTGGAATGTGAGATAATTTTAGGTGTTATCAATCTTAATATTAAATAATATGGCCGGGTACAGTGGTTCATGCCCATAATCCCAGCACTTTGGTAGGCTGAGGTGGATGGATCACGAGGTCAAGAGATCCAGACCTTCCTGGCTAACATGGTGAAACCTCATCTGTACTAAAAATATAAAAATTAGAGCATGCCTGTAATCCCAGCTACTCGGGAGGCTGAGACAGGAGAATTGCTTGAACCCGGGAGGCGGAGGTTGCAGTGAGCCGAGGTCGCGCCACTGCACTCCAGCCTGGTGACAAAGTGAGACTCCGTCTCAAAAAAAAAAAAAAAAAAAAAGTTAAATAATATTATGAGGAATAATTTCCCATTAACATCTTCTTTTTTCCTTCTGGTGATACAAAAGGATCGTCTTTTTTTTGTAATAGCATTTTTTTACACTTTTTGAGCTCCTATTTAAAAGAGCAAATCCATGTTCAGAATTTTGGAGATATGATTATGCAGGTAGAGCTCTATGAAATTGCTCATCTTCATTATATTTATTTTTGTGGCAAGATGTAGTCATTTTTTTCACTTAGAGTTCAAGAAAAGGTTCATTTTTAAATAGATGAATTTAAACGCAACAGTGTGTCAATTTATAGATAAATATTGAGAAACAGAATAGGTAGAACTTAGGAGTGGCAACATTTGCTAGTAGTGCATAGGTCAGTGATATTCATGGGATCCTGCAGGCTGGTGTGTCAGGACCCTTGTCATCTTAAAATTGGACCTCTCTGTCTATTGTGTATTCAACTTTCTTTCGAAAAGTGCTGTAGTTTTCTTGGAAGTGGAAAAATAAATATACCTAAACACACACACACAAACAAAAACTGCATGGATCAATTTCTCTTGCAGGTAGACATCACCATGTGACTCAAGAGCAGCCAATAAGATGGAAATAAAGGCTATGAAGTTATCGGATGGCATCTACAAGGAATACTTAGATAAGGAGGTGACTCTGGTGGCAATTGTTCTTTTGTCTTTCTCACCTTCCTTCTTGCCCTGTCTGGGATGCTGAAGGGATGGCTGGTATACAGATGCCCTCTTGTGATGTTGAGATAAACATGAGAATAAAAGTCAGTGATTACAGATGGCAGAGAAGAGAGAGAAAGATAGGATGTAGGTGGATATTGATGGAACTAAGTTTCTATTACACAAGTTCTACCATACCACTAACCTCTGGACTTTATGATATGTGAGGGAGAAATAAACTCCTATTTTAGAAGAAAGAGATCTGTTACCTGCAACTGAATGGAATGCCTAGTTGGCACATCCTATGTGCTCCAAACCTTCCTTAATTTCTATGTGTAAGGCATACTTAGCCTTTACCCATTATTCTGCTCACATCCATTCACTCAAACGGCCTCCCAACTCTTTAGTAAAGAGTTTACTATAGTTTACTTTATTACTAAGGCAGATTCTGGAGCAAGCCCCCAAATCATAGATTGAATATCCACTCATCACAAGAGAGAGATTTGAAGATACTTCTGTCCAAACACATTTTAAATTTCCAGCATCTTTGGTGGACGTTCATGGTGGTTGATAGGGTTTAAATGACTTGTGATTCAAGCTCCATATTATAATGTAACAGAGGAAAAGTTCAGGGTTATTTTATTTTATTTTAAGTTCTGGTATACATGTGTAGAACATGCAGGTTTGTTACATAGGTATACATGTGCCATCGTGGTTTGCTGCACCTATCAAACCGTCACCTAGGTTTTAAGCCCCACATGCACTAGGTATTTGACCTAACGCTCTCCCTCATCTTGCCCCCAAACCCCTGAGAGGGCCCAGTGTGTGATGTTCCCCTCCCTGTGTCTGTGTGTTCTCATTGTTCAACTCCCACTTATGAGTGAGAACATGTGGTGTTTGGTTTTCTGTTCCTGTGTTAGTTTGCTGAGAATGATGGCTTCCAGCTTCATCCATGTCCCTGCAAAGGACACAAACTCACTATTTTTTATGGCTGCATAGTATTCCATGAGTATGGATTTGGTTATAGATCGAGCTGGATGTGCCTTAGCTATATCTAGTGGGTTTTGACATGTTATATCAATTTATTACTGCTTTTGTAAATGAATATATTAAGAAGAAAAATTACAAATGAAACTTTCTTTACAAACTTTTAGGATAAGCAAGTTCAGTTATTAAAAAATGGATGTTTGCAACATACAGAGTAATTCTTTTCAGGAAATTAAAATGATTAAAATTATAATCATTTTGATCCCATTCAGATATCATATATTTAACTGTGAGAAAATTCTGAGATAAATGTCAACTTTTAAAATGTTAAATAAATTAAATCAAAATGTCCACTCTAAAATAAAAAATTAGCTCCGATTATTTCTTCTTTTAAATTTTCCTTATAGTTGTAAAATAAAGTGAATGTTTTGGCTCGTTTCCTCATTAAAGTTTGACTTTTCCAGTCACCAGTGTTCTGTTCTTTCTTACAAATGTTTATGTGCCTGGAATGAGAACATTACCCTGTAGAACATTTGGTGGTGGAAATCCTTCCAATGAGGGAGCAAGCAGGATGCCAGCTTAGAATGATTATAGAGGCAACAAACTCAAATGTTAATAGGTGTTGAGGAAAGGAGTGTGAGTGGGTTTGGAGGGTTGATCATAAAGCAATAGGGTGTGGTGAGGACTGTGGCAAACAAGGGAGCTTCTGCTCTGCCTAATGTAGGGCACCTGGGACACAACTTCAGAGGCTTCTTTTTTTGTGACATCTTTCAATATGTAGGGAAGAGTGAAAAAAAATCTTGTTTTTTAAACTCTGTCATAACAGCAACATAAAATACACTTCTGTGACCTATATCCAATCTGTGTGTCTGTACAGGACTCGGTGACCTCAGTCCCCTTAGGACTAGTGAATTATCAGAGATGTCAGGAAAGAACAGGCTGGGTACAAGTGGAAGTTGACTTCTGGTATCAGAAGAATAAAAAAGACAAACAGATGAGATCCCATCTTTCAATGTACCTTCTGTCTTTGAAGTGAGTCTAATAGCTGGAATAGAGAATGAGTTAAAGCTAATAAAAGTTAGAATGTTATTAATCCAATTTTAATTGTTACCAGAAAATAATGCCATTCTTAGTTATCACCAACCTTCCAATATAAGAATATTTCTCCTAATTTTCTTCCTCTCTGCCCTTCACTAAACATAAATCCAGAACCATGAAAGTCAATTACTTCTCCCTGGCACTGCTACTCATGACCCATATTAAGTATTCAAGTCTTCTCAATTATTTTACTCTCCATACAAAGAAAATAGCATTAGTATTTATAAGTGAAGACAACTCCAAATATAAATGACAAAACTGTAACTCAACTTAACCATAAAGATACGTCTTTTTTCACCTAACAAGAAGTCAAGTAGGAATGACTTTGGGGGAAGTTGATCCAAGCGCTAAATATTGTACCCAAGGCCCCAAGTTCTTTCCATCTTCCCAATCCTTCATTCTTGGTGATGAGTTTGTCCTCACAAGGGCTGCAGATGGCTGTAGCAATCCTAAGTGTCTCATTCAGACATAATAGCAGGCACAAGAAATGACTATTTCATCCTGTGTCTCTTTCTTAGGAATCTGGACCTTTCTCTCCCGGGTACCCACAAACAGAACTTCCTTGTCATTGGCCAAAATTGGGTCACATAACCCTTTCCACCCTCACTGGAAATGAGGATAGAATTAGCCCATCCCTCAAGTTGGAGCGAATTCAGATTCTGCTGGGTGAAATGCTGTATGTAGAAAGAGTAGATGTCTTAACCAAATCATAATTCAGGACAACAGTTGGTGGATAGGTAACCAAAGTGTACACAGGATTATTATCACAATTTTGGGTTCTATCTTCCAGTCTCCTATTTTCCAGTTTTTACAAGCCAACCAGATTGACTATGCCAGCTCATTCTTGTTTCTTGATTTCACTTAAAACAAGACAACCTAGAGATTCTACTTGAAGCCAAACAACAGCAACATAAAAGAAAAGTACCGAAAAATAAGCCTTGCAAAAATCCAAAATGCTGACAACACCAAATGCTGCTGAGGAGGTGGAGAAACAGGAAGTCTCATTCATTGTTGATGGGATGCAAAATAGTACATTCACCTTGGAAGACAGTCTTGCAGTCTCAAAAAACTAAACACATGCTTACCATACAATCTAGCATTCACAATCCTTAGAATTTACCCAAAGAAACTGAAAACCTGTGTCCACACAAAAACTTATTCATGAATGCTTATAGCAGCTTTATTCATAATTAACAAAATTTGGGATGTCTTTCAATAAGTAATGGATAAGTAAACAGATATATCTGAACGATAGGATATTATTCAGCTTTACAAAGACATGAGCTATCAAGCCCTGAAAAACTACCAAAGAAATTTAAATGCGTATTACCCAAAGAAGCCAATCACAAAAGGCTACAATCCATTTGATTCCAACTATGTAACTTTCTAGAAAAGGCAAATTAAAAAGATAAGTGTCTTCCAGGGACTGGGAAAATGCAGAGGTAAGTGTATGGAGCACAGAAGATTTTCAGAGCAGTGAAACTACTCTGTGTGGTAATATAATGGAGGGTACAAGTCATTATATACTTGTCAAAACCCCTAGAATGTACAACACCAGTGGTTACTGACGTAAGCTGTCGACTTTGGGTGATAAAGATGTATCAATGCTGGTTCATCAATTTTAGCAAATGTACCACAATCGTAACAAATAGTTATAGGGACGTTGATAGTCCAGGAGGCGGTATCTGTGCATGGGTTGGGGCAGGAGGTATGCAGGGGCTTTCTGTCCATTCCCTCATTGGGCTCTGAATTTAAAACGGCCCTAAAAATAAAGTATTTTTAATTTTTTTTTCACTCTGACTTTTAACTTTTATTTTAAGTTCAGTGGTACATGTGCAAGTTTATCATATAGGTAAACCTGTGTCACAGGAGTTAGTTGTACAGATTATTTCATTTGGTATGCCTGTTTCACCTAGGTATGAAGCCTAGCACCCATTAGTTTTTCTTCCTGGTCCTCTCCCTCCTTCCACCCTCCACCCTCTGGTAGGACCCTGTGGCTGTTGTTTCCCTCTATGTGTCCACGTGTTCTCATTATTTAGCTCCCATTTATAAGTGAGAACCTATTGTATTGGTTTTCAGTTTCTGTGTTAGTTTGCTAAGGATAATGGCCTCCAGATCCATCCGTGTTCCTGCAAAGGACACAATCCTGCCCCTTTTTATGACTGCATAGTACTGCATGGTATATATGGACATGTCTTTATCTAGTCTACCATCGATGGGCATCTTGGTTGATTCCATGTCTTTGCTGTTGTGAGCAGTGCTGCAATGAACATTAGCGTGTGTGTGTCTTTAAGATTAGAATAATTTATATTCTTTTGGGGTATCTACTCAGGAATGGGACTGCCGGCTAGAATGGTGGTTCTGTTTTCAGGTCTTTGAGGAGGTGCCACACTGTTTTCCACAATGGTTGAATTGACACTCCCACCAACAGTGTGTAAGCGTTCTTCTGTCTCTGCAAACTCACCAGCACCTGTTACTTAAAAATCATGTTCTTCAGCCATCACATTTTTAAAGGCAAAAACTGAGGCCCAGCTTAACAGGAGTGAATGGGTCAGAGGAGACTCCAGTCTCATTCTAAGTGCCCTGAGTACATGGATGTCTACTGCAAACTGGAAGAAAACTGCTGGGAGGTTTTCTTCCTTCCACTGGGAGGAAGAGATTATAACAATGCCTTTCCACCTATGCCTGTTACTTGTTTTATCTGATCCAGATAAAAGCATGACATGAAAAATGGATTTGTGGGGAATTTGTGTTTTGAATCATCAACTGATTTTTTACCTGGTATTTCTTCTTAGTCTTCACTCTTTTTCACACTTGTGAGGTCAACTCAGCTAGCATTCATGGCATTGGAGAAGAGATGATACGCCAAAGAAAAACCTCCTGGGTATTAAAATTCTGAATTCTAAAGTAACTCAGAACATAAAATTTAAAAATGGATAAAGTTGAGGAAGGTTTTCTGTCTTCAAGACCAGGCAAGATACAGAAAAAAAAGAGGACCTGAAGGAAACTGAGACTCTGACGGGAAGGGTTGGTTACCTCGTAACATTTGTCTCAGCCTTGACTTTGGAAGTCACTGCGGGTGGGATTTCTGAACTGATGGAAGATAACATTCAGATATCTAATAGCAAGGATACTTATAAAAAGTAATATAAGTAACTAAAATAAAAAAAAGAAATGTATCTTTTCTCTATACTTGAGCTTGTAGATTGACATTTGTACCTCTACAGGACCAAAGAAATTTAAGTTGAGTCTTCTTCTTATATCCCTGCCAAAGAAGAAAAAAACACTGTAAATGTTGAAGTCCTTAAAGGGCTGGACATGATCAGATGCCTCTAAATTGGTTACCATAGAGACGAATAAGACAATAGGCAACCTTCTCCACTATTTCCTTTAATTAGATTACATTAACCTTCCCATTTCACCATCACCTGCTGATTCGCATATACTAGAAGCCTACAGTGATAAAAGCAATGTCATGATAATAAAGCAAAAGGAAAATCTTGCCATTATCTGGATGTGGGACCCTAAGCCAATTACTGTCCTCTCTGATTCTCGGTCCTGTTACCCATAAAAGGAGAGTGTGTGTGGGCTGATATAGATCAACTTTTAGTTTCTTTTGGGTTAATTGTGCAATTTTATGGTTTCAAGTGAATCATTTGGAATGTGTTCTGAGCTTGAATTTATATTTATTTATGCAACTCCATAGTAATTTTCTATAATTTCTCACAATTAATTTTATTTGACATGTGGAGAAACTTTGGTATATCCTAAACTTTAGATATTATGTTGCTATGGATCAATCCCTGGATTGAAGTTCATTTTTTTAAACCTAAAACTTGAATATAGAAGATAAAGTAGTCTCTGAAAAAAATAGAGCCCTCAGCACTTTGGGAGGCTGAGGTGGGAGAATCACTTGAACCCAGGTGTTTGAGACCAGCCTGAGCAACAAGGCAAGACCCTGTCTCTATTTTTAAAAAATGCAAAAATTAGCTGGGTGTTGTAGTGCTGTGCAACTGTAGTCCCAGCTACTCGGGAGGCTGAGGTGGGAGGATCACTTGAGCCCAGAAAGTCAAAAGCTGTAGTCAGCCCTGATCACGCCACTGCACTCCAGCCTGGGCGACAGAATGAGACCCTGTCTCAAAAACAAACAAACAAACAAAAAAAAAACAGAAGAATCATCTGAATATTCACTAGATTTGTCCTGGAAGTGTTGAAGAACCATGTTGGACGAGAGAAGACTATAAGAAACAAAGGCTGCAAAATACAGCAAGAGTGGACGAGAGCTGGGTCCTTTTTCAGGGGTTTTTCTAAAGGTTGGAGCCCCTTCATGCTCTTGCTGACGGCAGTCTTGACCCTTTCCTGCTGCAGGTGCTGAGTCTGCAGTTAAAATGGCCTTTTCCTTCCAAACGGAACTAACAGAACAGCAGGGAGTGTCCAGACAGGGACAAGGAGCACCTGGGTTCTGTGTGTACCTATATGAGTACAAGTAAAACAAACCACCCAGCAAAGTAGACAGGTTTAAGAGGCAAAAAGACTGAAATAACCTCTTTTCATATCAAAAGGAAATAAATAATCCTTTTTTGTATCTTAATTAACACTGTACTTTTTAATGCAGCATCTGTTTAATAGACTTTTTTAGCCTTCCCAAGAGGCAAACAGGATTAAAACCATACTCTGGCACAAAGGATGTGGGTTAGAATTTGTTCCCTGAAGAATGATCTAGACAGCTTCAAAGTTTAGTCATCAGCCTACTTCAGTGTTCAGTAAATTACAGTGCCTAGGCTAAATCTTGCCCGCTACCTATTTTTGTTAATTCAGTTTTTCTTGGAACACAGACGCACTCGTTTACATATCATCTATGACTCTGCGATGCAGTAGCTAAGCTTAGCGTTTGCATCAGAGACCACATGGCCTGCAAACCTACAACATTTACTATTAGGTCCTTTACCAAAGATGTAGGCTGACCCCTAGCTCACACATTTATGAGCATTGATGCACAGCAAACGAATGTCACATTTTTATTCCTAAATAAATTCCTACAAAGTGAGTGGATAAGTAACAATTCTGGCTGAACAGCATCATGATGGGCAAGTGTATTTCCACTAAAACCAGTGGGCCCAGAAGTCCCATACATCTTTGTCCCTGGGAAGAAGTACTGTGTGGATAGAGCCATACCCCACAGATACCAGCCTGGCAGGATTTTCTTAGAGTATCAGGTAGTTGAAAAAAAAAAAATAACTCATTCATTGCTGCCCTTTGGCGATATGTTTCTTTCAATTTGTCCACATAGCAAGAACTTCTCCAGGGACAGCTGTAGGATGATGCGCTTAGAAGCATATCACCCACCTATGCAGAGTTGAAGAGTGTCCCCCAAGAATTCACATTCCTCCTGGAACCTGAGGATGTGACTTTATTTGGAAATAGGGTCATTAGGTCATTACAGATATGATTAGTTAAAACGTGTTATATTGCAATAAGGTGAGCCCTTGGTCTAATACGTCTGGTGTCCTCTTGAGAACAAGAAGACACAGAGACAGACATGCACAGGAGGAAAATGATGTGAATGGAGACACATGGGGACAAGGCCGAGTGATGACAGAGGCAGAGATTTGAGTGATACATCCACTAGGCAAGAAATGCCAAGCACTATCAACAGCACCAGAAGCTAAGAGAAGGGCATGAAACAGATTCTGCCTTAGACCATGCAGAGGGTACACAGCCCTGCTGATACCCTGATTTCAGACTTCTGGTCTCCAGAACTATAAGAGAATGACCTTATGCTGTTTTAAGCCACCGTGTTGGTTGCACTTTGCTGAGATGACCCTAGGACACTAATATGAACTCCATACGACAGCTTACATCTCTGATGGGCATCAGTGCCTGTAATAATTTTCTATTGCTACTATACCAAATTATCCCAAATGATATTGCATACTTACTATCTCACAGTAGGTTAGAAGTCCAACATAGGTCCCACTGGGCTAAAATCAAGGAGCTGGCAGGGATGCAGTTTAACTTGTGGATTCTAGGACAGAATCCAATTCCTTGCCTTTTCTAGCATCTAGAGGTCACCCACATTCATTGGCCTCTGGCCCTCCTCCTCCATCTTCAAAGCCAGCAACTGTAAATTAACATAAGTACTGCTTTTTTTTTTTTTGGCTGGTCAAGTGAAGCAGTGGAAGTGGAGAAGGAACATGAGGGCTCCTTATGTGGCCATCTCTCAAATCGGCCTTCTGCACTCAAAGTGCCTCCATGCACAGCTGAAATGTTCTTCAGTTTAAAAACTCATCACTTTGGGTGGCCGAGGTGGGCAGATCACGAGATCAGGAGTTTAAGATCAGCCTGGCCAACACGGTGAAACCCCGTCTCTACTAAAAATACAAAAAATTAGCCGGGCATGGTGGTGGGCATCTGTAATTGCAGCCACTCGGGAGGCTGAGGCAGGATAATTGCTTGAACCCACTAGATGGAGGTTGCAGTGAGCAGAGATCGAGATCTCGCCATTGCACTCAAGCCTGGGTGACAGAGCAAGACTCCGTCAAGAAAAAACAAACAAACAACAACAACAAAAAACTCATGTGATTAGATTGCACTCCCCTCAATAAGCAGGATCATTTCCCTATCTTAAGGTTCTGAACCTTAATCACATCTGCAGAGTTCCTTTTGACAGGTAAGACAATATATTCATTTTCTGCAGAGTTAGATCCAGGCAAGTTTGAGGGACTATTATTCTGCCTACCCCATCCTCTCTATAGATTGTCTTATCCCTCATGGTGTCTGACTTCCTCCAAGAACTCCAAAGGAAAAGGACTAAATTTTTTATTTCTTCACTCCTGGATGCTCCTTGGTCCTCATGCAAATCTGCCCACTGTGTCTCCAGAAGAATTCCAACTATATATTTCAGGGAAACCAAATAAATGTCTCCTTCCACTTCTACTAAAATATACGTATGAGAGCTGCAAGGAAATTTTCTTAAAAGCCTTTGACATCTCCCCTTTCTGCCTTCTTTCTCCTACGTTTCTCATCTAGCTAACCTGAAGCAGGTGTGATGGTTACTTCCAGCCACTGTCGTGGACCAGGGGAAGGCAGAGCTCTGCCTAGTGTCAGGGAGGGAGGATGTCTGAAGGAGTCTGATCCCTGATGTCCTTTAGGCTGTCATACCGGACCCGTGTGGCATCCATCAGGACTTTTATTATATTAGAACCAAATACAGCTTTATCTTATTTAAACCACTCTTTGTTTTAAATCTGTCTATTAATAGGAAGCCAAACTAATCCTATCTGATACAAGAAAGAGAACAGAATTCTAAGAAACCCATCTTCATTGGCCAATAATTTTCACTTAGCAAGATAGGTCACAGTAATTCATCTTTCCTGGAGTATTCCAAATAAAGCATACATTTAGGAATAAAACTACTGTGAATGAGGATTCAAATTAGGAATGGAGTGACATTTTGTGCCAATTTTTGTCAAATGTATGTCCTAAGACATTGTTTCATTAGCTAGCTATCTAAATGAGTGAAAATATCTGTACTTACATCTGATTTATTGTGGTCCTATGGGCAGCTGTTACTTCTGGAGAATCTGCTTAGAAGACAAATTTAAAAAATTAAAACTAAAGTCTGTTCACACTTAAGAGTCTAAGGTTCCTGGCATTTGTCAGTGCTGTCCTTGGCTTTGCTGCTGGGAAGTGGATGGGAAAGAAGCCACATGCAAGGGCCAGGACAGCCGTAGACTAGGATGGGACAGGAGAGTGGAGCTGGAATGAGGGCAAGCAGGAGGTCACAGGGTTTTAAGGACCCAAGTCTAGGAGGTGGTAACATCACCCTATGTTTGAGACCAATTGAGGCAGAGACAGGATCACTCAGGGGTGGGGGAGATGATAGTTAAAAGAGCAAAGGGTGAGAGAAAATGATCAAACTCTTGCTCCAATGTGTGACAGTTAAGTTTAGTCCACACAACCACCTCTAAGGATTAGGTAGGGTCAACCCATTTTACAAATGAGGAATCAGAGGCTGAGAGCGGAATGCATTTGTCAGTCATACATGTAGTGAGTTGTGAGGCCAAAGTACGAATTGAGGTCGTTTTAGCAGCAGAGATTAGGTTCTCTTCACGATATTGGTAACGAGGGACCAGGTTTGACTGAGGATATCATCTGCCTCCTTCTAGTGTTGGAGTTGGTTCTTGTGGCACCTGTCCTCAAACTGCTCTGCAAAGGAGACCTGTCCCGGCAGTGGACTGTGTTCATGTGACCGCCAGTCATGCTCCAACTTATTACCAAGCTCAGGTTCAAGAGTGTCCCTGAAAACCCATTTTCCTGAATAGGTCTGTCATTTCAAAAGTTGGAAAGCTACACACACACACACACACACACACACACACACACATCTACTCATCTGTGGATTCAGGATCCAGGTTGTTCCCACATCATGCCTACTGTGAATGAGGTTGCAATAACATGGGGATGCTAGCATCTCTTTGAGGTTCCAATTCAGTTCGTGGGAAGAATCCGTCCCAGACTCTGATACACAGCATTGTACCTATAGATAACGATGCTGTATTTTACACCTAAAATCTATTAAGAGGGTAGATCTCATTTTAAGTGTTCTTGCCACATTAAAAGAGGAAATAGTATTTTTAAAAAATCTATATCTAAACAGTCACATTTAATCTGTTTCTGGTTGTCCAAAAGCAGCTCCTTTGTCTTATGCTCAACCCACGTGTCTGAGAAGGCCAAGGCACCTGTACTTCAGGTCATCCAGGTTGTTAAACTTGGTCAAGCATTTTCTTTACTTTATTTGAAAATACAGGGTGCCATTCTATCACTTAGGCCAGAGTGCAGCAGCGGGATCATAGCTCACTGCAGCCTCAAACCCCTGGGCTCAGGCAATTCTGCCTCAGCCCCTAAATAGCTAGAATTCCAGGTAGAGCTGCAACACCCAGCTAATTTTCTTTATTTTCTTATTTTTTGTAGAGACAGCATCTCCCTATGTTGCCCAGGCTGGTCTCGAACTCTTGACCTCAAGCAATCCTCTTGCCTCAGCCTCCCAAAACATTGGCATTACAAGCAAGAGCCACCGCACCTGACCCATCAAGTGTTTTCTGTGGAATATGAGGGTAAGACAAAAACTTCCATACACAACTTGCATATATTAAACATGACCAATTACCAGGCCTTCTGTTAAGAATTTTCACATGTCTCCTTATTTAATCTTCTCACCCTACCAGATAGTTATTACTATAATTTTATTGATGGGAAAATAGGTGTTAAAGATGTTTAATGACTGACCAGAGCCACATGGTGGGGACTGGTTGGGAAAAGGGTTTTTGTGACACACACATCTATGTTTTCAATGCTCTAATATGAAGACAGAGGCATCTGTTCAATGAGGGAAGAAATCCCAGGCATTATGCAAAAATGAAAGTGACATTTTCAGAGAGATAAGTCTATAAAATTTTGTTCAGTGATACCATAAAGGAGTTTTGGGAAAAATGAAAATTACAAGCCTTGCTCCATTTCCTTAAATTCAATGTTGGCTAGAAAATAGCGCAGAAGCCAACAGCAAGGCATTTCAGGTCATTGTTTTGTTAAGGGTCCTGTGGACTCAAGTGCTTGGCGGAGAAAATACTTCCCATCGTGGTGTAGAGATAAGGAGTATGCTAGTGAATATTTATATACCAGCTATCATGACATTTAAGTTGAATCTTGACCTGATGTATATATCATACATATACATCATAAAATTGAGATTAATGTATATCATTTATGGAGAAGGGCAAAGAGGTTTCCTGAATATGAAAAGATTTGTTTTAATAGCTGCAGCATCACTGCCTTATCATATTGAGACCATAAGTGTTTGTGAAGATGCCTTCTATTAAAAAATACATCTGATCTCTTATGAAATAATGCATGCTCCATGAGAAACTAGCTTAACCTTCAACATTGTGATCATTAACTGGCAGCCTGGGACCTCCCCGAGTTTGTTCTGTAACTCCAATATTGCAGAAGTTATCTGACTTCACTTACAAGGCAGGAAGCCACACAACTCACTGTCGTGACTTCCCTCTGTAGCTCACAGGTAAGTCCCTTGCAAACCCAGCCCACGCATTTCCAAAAAGCAATACAAGTGTGTGTTTTCTCCATGATTCTCTCTACACAGAGAAGACAATATTATCCTGCATCTTGCAGTTCCCGTCGTCACTTTCCATTCACCAGGGGCTGCTAGCTGCAGGGATGCAGTAATACTTGGGAGAAAACTTCAAATGTGAACCACAAAAAAGAGTGTGCAAGAGTACAACCTGTTTGTTGAGCTTTTTGCATAAAATGTTGTACTGGGAATATAAAGTCAGAGAGAGTCTGTAGAAAGAATTTACTGCAAGTGATTTTTTAACCAGAGGGAAATTGAATGTTCTGTTATGGCTCCCTCACTCCATTTAAGTGTATACGGTGCACATTGTAAGATGCCACAGATAAACCACCTGCCTCCACAAGGACTTTTATTCATTGTAAACAATGTTTGTTTCATAACTCACAGTGCCCTCTACCCAGGGGCTTCCCAATACTTCCTCCCACCAGGTTCACGAGGAGAAGCTGGTGAAGATGGCTGTTTTGGTACATTGCATCAGGCCAAATGACTGAAGATTCAACAAAAGACCTCACAATAGTTCTTCAGAAGCCATTTTCTTTCACCCAAGCTGTTGCTGGGTTGGTGAGGGTTTCATTATTTTTCTCAATATAAATCAGAAGGTTTAAAGAGCTCTTAAAAAGAACTATGTGCATTTTCTGTGCTGAAGTTGTTTCTGCATTTATACCACCTTGACCTCCAGTTCTCATTCCTGGGAAAACAAGGATGTTTTCCAGAAACAGTAATTGATACTATGTACAAGGAGTTTACAGAACTATGTTATGAGCAGGTGGCACATTATTCTATTCTCAAAGATTCAATTCACTGGATGAACCCTGGTGCAAAACTCATTTTAATGAAATGCCTTTTGAAAATCATAACTGGAACAAAAACATGATCAGCATCTCCCTTCAATAACTGTCTATGACTGCACTACATCATAATTGTATTTGAAAAGCTAAAATTTAAAAAATGCTTTGTATGAAGAAGAAAAATAAAAGTTACTGGGATGTAGATGGGCAAAGACAGCCGAATTAAAAATGCTCGTCTTTCATTAATCAATACATTTTTGCATAAGAAGTTTATCTTACTGGTTTGGACAAACATAACTCAAGTATTTTACATAATCATGGGAACGATTGGGCTATGATAGTTTAATGTTATTTTGCAAAGCCATAATTTTGCTGGGGCTCAGATGAGCGCAATTTGCATGGTTGTTTTCTTAACTTCTTAATCATAGACCATCTCTGTGACCAGTATCCACATACCAGCATTTCACATGCAGCTGCACAGTGTTACTGGCTTCCACCTAAGAATCCTCCTTCCTCCAATTTCCAGTACATGCTCCAAGAACAAGAACAAAGAGCCCCAGCAATGGACGATACACACAGAGTCTACCTGGACATGTGTCTCTTTCACCTTTTCGCTCATCTCACCTGAGCAGAATCACGTGAGAGGATCACAAGGTATGAAGATTCTCTTATGCGAATTTCTGAGGACTGGAGACCACAATTGCACGTTTTGTGAACCAGGCTTTTTAATTATTCTCGATTTCCATAACAAATGTGATTTCAGAGACAGAAATCAAAAGAAAAATGAAATAACCCACATAAGGTTGACAGATGCTCCAAGGAAACCAAAGAAGCAGCTCTGCTTCAACTAACAGTCACTGATCCAGGAGCCCCCTGCATTTATCGGACTCTAAAACCCATCGTTTTCCCATTATACCCCACTGCCTCTATTTTTACCAGTAGGAAGTAGAATCCTTTCCTTAAAGATGTGAAATGTATGCAGGGGAAAAAAAAAAGTTTGAGTTTTAAGAGTTGCTTTACTGAGAATTAAGACAAAGAAAATAGTTTGTAAGTGAATACATAATAGTATGAGGTACTGTGTTTGGTTGAAAATAACATCAATCTCTACATTAGTGGCATAAATATGTGGAGGAGTTCCATCTTCTCGTCAAACGAGGCAGTGTCTGGCTATTGATGTGGCTCAATGTCGCCATCAAGAGGCCAGTATTCAACTCTCTTTAGCCTCAATCAATATCAGCATGTGATGTTTTGTCTTCATGGCCACAAAATGGCTCCTCTGTCTCCAGGCATCACAGCTATATCTCAAGAAAGAAGAAAGGTGGTATATTTAAAACAAAAAAAAACTTTACTCAAAAGGGTTTTTGGGCTATGTTGTTGTTGTTGTTGTTGTTTTGCAGGGGTCAGAGAGGACAGATATCTCTCCTAAGTATTTCCACTTTGCGGTCACTGGGGATCATTGGTTCAAAGTGAATCACATGGTGACTCAGAGTTACAAGAAAACCTGTGAAGTATTTTGTTGTTGCTTATGCTGTTTTTGGTTTTGGCTCTTCAGCCTCTATAATAGAAGAAAAGTGGAAAGAAAAAATGAATAGATTCTGGTGTGCTCAATCCAAATTGTCTTCCATAAGTCTTGAATCATGAAATTAGAGATGCTTCTAGGATCTTGAGATAGTGAATTAAAATTCTTAATTTTTGTACAGATTGAATTTGATTTCAAGTAAGTTTAGACACTATCTCAAATACTGATTTTAATAAATGAGAGTGTTTTTTAAAATGTTCCTTTATCTACTCTACTTCCTACTGTCGTTTTATACTTATTTATTTCACAAATGCATTGCATGATCTAGGAAGGAAAGAGTGTTGTATTATACAACTTTTCATCCACTAAAAAAATTTATCATGACCATAGTGGCTGTCCTGGAGCAGGTATTTAATAAATGTTTGAGTATCTGATTGAAAAAATAAAAATAAAAACACATGGGGTTAATACTGAATGCATATATTCATTGAAATAAGCATATAATTAGAAGACAGGGTTGAATAAATGTTGGCAAATACCAGTCAGCTTCCCAAAGGTAATAAAGTAAGGTAAGAAAGAAAGATGCATAAGAAGAACTGCTAGTCTCAGTGAGTATTGGCCATTTCAGCATCATTTGAAACTAAATGAAGAAGTTCTGTTTCTGACCAACATGGACTAAGAGGGATCCACTGTTAAAAAAAGTATGAAATAACAGCTGGAAAGACACTGGGCATCAGGTATAAACAGTGATCCCAGAGATATGGAAACAAGCATATGAGCCCTGTGATTGCCCCAGCTTGCTGCCCTTAGAGTGTCCCCAGTTTGCAGCATGTGAGGGGAAACTGAGGTAGAACCTGGAAAAGTCTCTGAGCTGAAGAGACAGAGCTGGTGGCTGAGGAAGCGTGAGGAATCTGGAGCTGATGGGGAAGGATACGAAGCGAGGAGAGGACCCTGAAGATCTGGAAAGGGCCTCCAGGAATGTTGAGTGGATTGCTGGTCTGCACGTGTGTGGAGAACCTTCCTGTATCTGAAGAAAGAACCATTCAAAAGGATGATGGGGAGCAGTGCCTGGTGTTCACTCAAGGGTGAAAACAGTACCTGTTCCCAACACTCAGACCAGAAAACTTCATAATCCATGGGGCATTGAGTAGAGTGCTAAAGAAGGTCTTGCTTCGATAGTAGGAAAGAATTAGCTCTAGACTGAGTGTATTAGTCTGTTTTCATGCTGCTGATAAAGATATACCCAAGACTGGGCAATTTACTGGGCATTTACAGTTCCACATGGCTGGGGAAGCCTCACAATCATGGCGGAAGGCAGGAGGAGCAAGTCACATCCTATGTGGATGGCAGAAGACAAAGAGAGAGATTGGGCAGGGAAACTCCCCCTTGTAATACCGTCAGATCTCGTGAGACTTATTTGCTATCATGAGAACAGCATGGGAAAGACCTGCCCCCATGATTCAATTACCTGCCATCAGGTCCCTCACACAACACATGAGAATTTAAGATGAGATTTGGGTGGGGACACAGCCAAATCATATCATTCTGCCCCTGGTCCCTCCGAAATCTCATGTCCTCACATTTCAAAACCAATCATGGCTTCCCAACAGTGCTCCAAAGTCTTAACTCATTTCAGCATTAACTCAAAAGTCCACAGTCCAAAGTTTCATCTGAGATAAAGTAACTCCCTTCTGTCTATGAGCCTGTAAAATCAAAAGCAAATTAGTTACTTCTTAGATACAATGGGGGTACAAGCATTGGATAAAGACAGCCATTCAATATGATCAAAACAAAGGGGCTAGAGCCCCATGCAAGTCTGAAATCCAGTGGGGCAATCAAATATTAAAGTTCCAAAATGACCTCCTTTGACTCCATATCTCACATCCAGGTCATGCTGATGCAAGAAGTAGGTTTCCATAGTCAGGAAGCTCTGCCCCTGTGGCTTTGCAGGCTACAGCCTTCCCCCTGGCTGCTTTCATGGGCTGACATTGAGTGTTTGTGACTTTTCTAGGCAAATGGTGCAAGCTGTGGGTGGATCTACCACTCTGGGATCTTGAGGATGGTGGCCCTCTTCTCACAATTACACTAGGCAATGTCCCGCTAGAGACTCTGTGTGAGAACTCTGACCCCACATTTCCCTTACGCACTGCCGTAGCAGAGGTTCTCCATGAGTGCCCCATCCCTGCAGCAAACTTCTTCCTGTACATCCAGGCATTTCCATACATCCTCTGAAATCTAGGCAGAGGTTCCCAAACCCCAATTCTTGACTTCTGTATACTTGCAGGCTCAACTCCATGTAGAAGCTGCTAAGGCCTGGGGCCTGCACCCTCTGAAGCCACAGCTCAAGTTCTACATTGGCCCCTTCCAGTCATTACTAGAGTGGCTGGGATGCAGGACACCAAGTCCCTATGCTGCACATAGCATGAGGACCTGGGCCCATGAAACCATTTTCTCTTAAGCCTCTGGGCCTGTGATGGGAGGGGCTACCGTGAAGACCTCTGACATGCCCTGGAGACATTTTTGCCATTGTCTTGGGTATTAACATTTGGCTCCTTGTTACTTATGCGAATTTCTGCAGCTGACTTGAATTTCTCCTCAGAAAATGGGGAGTTTTTCTTTTCTATCACATTGTCAGGCTGCAAATATTCCACATTTTATGCTCTATTTCCCTTATAAAACTGAATGCCTTTAACAGCGCCCAAGTCACTTCTTGAATGCTTTGCTGCTTAGAAATTTCTTCCGCCAGATACCCTAAATCATCTCTCTCAAGTTCAAAGTTCCACAAATCTCTAGGGTGAGGGCAAAATTCCACCAGTCTCTTGGCTAAAACATAATAGGAGTCACCTTTGCTTCAGTTCCCAACAAGTTCCTCCTCTTCATCTGAGACCACCTCAGCCTGGACTTTATTGTCCATATCACTATCAAGCTTTAGGTTAAAGCCATTCTCTAGGGAGTTTCACATTTTCCCACATTTTTCTGTCTTCTTCTGAGCCTTTCAAATTGTTCCAACCTCTGCCTATTACCCAGTTCCAAAGTCACTTCCACATTTTCAGGTATCTTTTCAGCAGTGCCTCACTCCTGGTACCAATCTACTGTATGAGTCCATTTTCATAGTGCTGATGAAGACATACCTGAGACTGGGCAATTTACAAAAGAAAGAGGTTTAACTAGACTTACAGTTCCATGTGGCTGCAGAAGCCTCGCAATCATGGCAGAAGGCAAAGAGGAACAAGTCATGTCTTACAGAGAAGGTAGCAGGCAAAGAGGGAGATTGGGTAGGGAAACTCCCCCTTATAATACCATCAGATCTCATGAGACTTATTCACTATTGTGAGAACAGCATGGGAAAGACCTGCGCCCATGATTCATATGCCTCCCACCAGGTCCCTCCCACAACACATGGGAATTCTAGATGAGATCTGAGCAGGAACACAGCCAAACCGTATCACTGAGTATTGCTTTGGTCCCACCTAAAAAAACCATAAAGGCAAGACCCAAAGGAATCAAATTTTTTCTAAAAAACTTAATTGAATCCCAGAACAATATTCAAAATGTGCCGGAATATAAAAACAGCACTCAAGCAAAGCAAAATGTTTAACAGCTGGCATTCAAACAAAGACTACTAGGCATGAAAAAAAGACAGAAACTCACCATGCATCATGAGGAAAATAATCAGTCAACACAGGCTTCAACTGACACAGTTAGGATTAGCAAGGAAGAGCATTAAAACATGTATTATAAACCTATATGTTCAAAAAGTTAAATAGAGACATGAAAGATGTTTAAAAAGACAAATTGGACTTTCCAAGATGGAAACTCCAAGTGCCTGAGATACTGAGATAAAATACACACACACACATAGACATGCAGACACATATACACACAAACACAAACACACACACATACACACACACTCACACACACATATGCTGGAAGGGGTTAATGGTGATTAGACATTGCAAAAGAAAAGATCACTGAATTTTAATGCATAACAATATAAAATACCCAAAATGGAGCATTGAGAGGAAAAAAATCCCTCCCCCTACCTGCCCAAAATGGAAAGAGCGTTAGTGAGCTGTGGAACAACTTAAAGCAACTTAGTATAAGAAGAGAGACGGGCCGGGCACGGTGACTCAAGCCTGTAATCCCAGCACTTTGGGAGGCCGAGACGGGCGGATCATGAGGTCAGGAGATCGAGACCATCCTGGCTAACACGGTGAAACCCCGTCTCTACTAAAAAAATACAAAACTAGCCGGGTGAGGTGGCGGGCGCCTGTAGTCCCAGCTACTCAGGAGGCTGAGGCAGGAGAATGGCAAGAACCCGGGAGGCGGAGCTTGCAGTGAGCTGAGATCCGGCCACTGCACTCCAGCCTGGGCGACAGAGCGAGACCCCGTCTCAAAAAAAAAAAAAAAAAAAGATGAAAAGAAACTATTTGAAGAAATAATGGCCAAATGCTCTTCCAACTTAATGAAAACTAAAAACCCACCAATCCAGGAAGCACAACCAACCCCTACATTCCACATGATCATATTTCACCTTTATCCAGCACAGTGGGAAGCACTGTAGACAATCAACCGGTGAGTGAAATTACATTGTTGCACATGAAAATATACAGCAATGTTGGTTTATAGAAGTTCATTTTAGATAAACTACCTTTTATTATTTTTAAAATTTGTTCTTATTTATAGAAGTTGTCCACGCTTTAACACCAAATATCACAATAAACAGCTACTCGGGTGAGAAAATGTTTATGTTGATAAGAAAATTCACCACGGAATAACTGGTTGCAAACTCCCGGAAGAGCTTGTGGCTTTCTTTGGTGTGTGGAAATGCATACATGATGTGGACTCCAGCAGAAGACAACAACCAACTCTGACTTCATTAACAGAGCGAAGGTGTATGATCTTAGTCACATCGCCAATCTTATTTTCATGTATGATTCAGGATGGGCTACTTGAATATTTAATTTCAGGCAAAATGTAAAGGGAACAGACTTAGGTCTTAAAAGTACGGGCTTTGTAGGCAGACTAGCTTAGTTCTAATTCCAGCTCTGACATTAGCTGTTTAGTCTTGGGTGATTTATTCAAACTCTCTGTACCTCAGCTTCCTTCTGTAAACTGGGATTGAAAATGTTAACTATTATAAGGAAGAGATGTAAATATTGTAAAACACATTAATAACATGTATTAAAAGTTGATTATTTTTAAAAAGCCCATTTCATCTGTGTCTGCCATTATATGCCTATTTCAATATTAAATCAATTCCTTTGTATTATCACATCACAGGTTTGTTTTTTCCTCCTTTACACCTGATGTTTCAAAGGCAGGAAATTGTCTGTACTTCTCCTTTCTCATTGAGACTGCTGGTAGTAAAGGTTCCTGATTGGGAGATAAGCACATATACCTTAGCCCTTTTAAAAATAAGACATTTATTTTAAATGGGGCAACATGCCTAAATTTCTCTTTGACAACATCCTCACCCTGACTCAAATACCACTCTGTGAGTAAGGATGTTAACCATGTGATAAGTCTCTATGCTTGTGATGTTTTATCTATTTCTATCCTTAGCCACTCAAAAAAAAAAAAAAAATTTCTTTTTTATTGAGGCATAATATATATGCAATAAAATCTATCTTTTTAGTGTGCATTTCTGAGTTTTGACAGATGCACATAGTTATGTAATTACTGCTACACTCAAAACACAGAATCATCTCATTACCCTAAGAAATACTGCACACTTCTTTGTCTGCTGCATCTGGGGGAGTCATTCACTCTCCTGAGTCCCAGGTCTTACACAGGGGTCAAATCTCCTCTCCTATAATTATGCCCCCTCCAGAAGGCCATAGAAATGAAAACATATGGTGTGGAGCCTGCTTTTACTTATTATAATGAATTTCAGATATATCTATTTTTTATATGTTATTCGTCATTCATTCCTTTGATGTATGGTAAACACCAGAAAATGTGTTCAGCATAACTAGCCGTTATTGAAATGCTGATTAAAACTACAATGAGATAGCACATTAAAACAACCCACATTACCAAGAATGGAAGAAGAAACAGAGCAGTTAGAACACTTATACAATGCCTGTGGGAACAGCAATTGAAAGAGCCACTTTGGAAAAATGTCCAAAATTTCTTACGGTGTTAAACATGCACTTACCATGTGACCAAGCAATTCCACTTTTAGTATTTATTCAAATGCAATAAAAACTTATGTTCACACAAAAACCTGTACATTAATGGTTGTGTGGATATTTCTTTATAACCACCCCAAACTGGAAGCAAACCAAATACTCTTCAACTGATAAATGATTAAAAAAAAATAAAAGGTCATGCATTTATACAATGGCAACTACTCAGGAACAAAAATGATGTGCTAGATATTTCATTTGTGTTTTTGTTTATTGTTTGCCTCTGCCACACACAGTAGAATGCAACTTACAAGGTGGCAGGTATTGATTTATGCATTCACTATTGTGGGCTATTTTATCTAGTATAGTGCCTGGCATCATGTGTTTGGCACTGAATGATAATGTGTTTAAAAAAATGAATTCATTATAGACTCTACAAAGGCTAAGGAAACAGGGGTAGAGATCCACAGCTGGAAAATACCCAAATTACATCCAACCTGTTGAAAGGCAGACACTCCTATTGCCATCATTAGCACTGGTACGGTGGTTCCTACTGCCACCGGAGAGCACAAGACACTCACCCAAGTACACCTGCTGCTGCTGCAGGCCCTGAAAGTCAGGGATCTCTCACCCCCACTCCTGCCAAATGGATTCCAATCAGCACATCCCACTTCATATCACCATCTTCCCTATCAATGACTTCCACAGGTTGTCTTAAGAGTAAAATCTAGAATCTTTTTCTGACAATACCTTAAAGAACAAAAATGTCCATGAAGTAGGAAATTTTCCAAACTTAACAACTATGTTAACTAACATATATTGGACGTTAAACATAGAATTATCATATGACCCATCAGTTTCACTCCTAGGTATATACCCCAAAAATAAAAACAGATGTTCAGGAAAAGTGAACTTGCATGTGCATAGCAGCATGATTCACAATTTTTCAAAAAAAGGAAAAAGCATAAATATCCATCAATTGGTGAGTGGGTATAGAAAAGTGGCATATCCATAAAATGGAATATTATTTAGCCACAAAAAGGAATGAAGCATGCTACATTTCACAATGGGGATGAACCTTGTAAACACTGCTCAGTGAAAGAAGCCATCACAAGAGGCCATCTATTGTATGATATTGTTTATAGGAAAAGCTGAGATTAGGCAAATACATAGAAAGTAAATTAGTGATTGTCAGGACATGAGAGGAAATAGTGACTTCTAAAAGAGCAAGAGGTTTCCCTTGGGGATGATAAAAATATTCTACAACTCGATAGAGGTGATGACTGCATAACACTGTAAATGTTTTTCATGCCACTGAGTGGTATGCTTTAAAAGATTAATTTTGTGATATAAATTTCACTCAATAAAAAATGCAAAAAAATAAAAATTGTGTGGCCACAAAGTCTAACAAATATCTCCTACATAGGATAAACTCTGCTGAATAAATTGGCCCATCAGCCTGATGATTTTATACTTATGTTTTAAAACAGCACTTTGTGTAAATATCAGTCCCCTTAGGGGTGAGACCATTTCTGAAAAGACTCCTGGTGGTAAAAAAAAAAAGTCCTGGTCCTTTTAGAAAATGCATATTTCCTGATGGTTTAATAATTTCTATCCCTCCAACACCGTGGCCAGGCTCCGGTCCTCCATCCTGATGTAGGATCATTGGCTTTCCCTGCAGGGAAATATCCTGTGGCTCTTATTCCACTTGTAACTTGATAGTATTCTTCTCCTCTGACTCTGTTTCCACTCCATTTTAGCAGGTACTAAAAGTACACATTGTAGATATTTTTTTTGTTGTAAATTCAACCAAGCTTTCATTTTATTTGCAAGCAAATTCTGCATCAACTGGGCAAAGCCGATACTAGCACAAGTAACTTAAAATCCTTTTAAGAGTGGCCCACTCCAATGCCTGAGGAAGTGAGCAAGGTGAGTGATATGGTTAGGCTTTGTGTCCCCACCCAAATCTCATCTTGAATTGTAGCTCCCATAATCCCCACATGTCATGGGAGGGACCCAGTGGGAGGTAATTGAATCATGGGGGTGGGTTTTTCCATGCAGTTGTCCTGATAATGACTAAGTCTCACGAGATCTGATTGTTTTATAAATGGGAGTTCCCCTGCACAAGCTCTTTCTTGCCTGCAACCATGTAAGATGTGACTTTGCTCCTCCTTGGCCTTTTGCCATGACTGTGAGGCCTCCCCAGCTATGTGGGAGTGTGAGTCCATTCAACCTCTTTCCTTTATAATTACCCAGTTTGGGGCATATCTTTATTAGCAACATGAGAACAGACTAATACAGTGAAGAATCAGGGAAACTACTTAGGCCTGTGGAGAACTGGGAGCCCCTGTAGGGGAGGAAGGTTGAGACTGTGCTCCCACTGATCTTGCCCTGTGAGAACATGGGCCAAGGGGCAGGGGTGAGGACTGAAATAGAGATGCTCATGTGGAAGTCAGAAGAGGTTGCACAAATATATACCGACATGTATCCACCATTAGAGCACCACACAGAATTTCTATGGGGTAACCAATTAAATATAAATTTAAACACTGAGCACCATAAGAAAAAACCCACTGTAGAACAAATTCACTCTGAAAACTGTCCATTAGCTGACTCTGGAATACACAGTAATATTTTATCAGAGAATCCTAATCCTTTTCTTTTCTTTTCTCCTTTCTTTTTTCTTTTCTTTTCCCTTCTCTCTTCATCTTTCATTTGCTATTCTTTTTTAGTAAATTTTATGTTTAGAGCAGTTTTAAGTTTACTGCAAAATTGAGAAGAAGATACCGAGATTTCCTATATACCTCCACCCTGACACATACATCAGCCTCCAGCATATCAACATCAGCCACCAGAGTGGTCCATTTGTTACAATGGATGAACCCACATTGACACGTCATTATCACCCAAAGTTGCAGTACATGTTAGAGTTCACTCTTGGTTTAAGTTCACTGGGCTTGCACAAATGCATACTGACATGCATCCACCACTGTAGTGTATCACACAGAGTAGTTCCACTGTCCCACATAGCTTGTTTTTAAGCTTACTGTCATTAGACTGAACAAAGCTCTTTTCTTCCCCCTACTCAGTGTGGTTATGTTTCTGGCACTTTCTAGTTACTTTTAAAGTCATGGAATTACGTGTTCATTTAAATCTGTTTCACTCTTTCACAGATAAATCTGTAAAATCCTATTTTGCCACCTTAGTTGCAAACAGGTCACGTTTAGTTTAAATGGATTAGTTTAAAATGCTGCTCATAAAATCACTTATTTTTCACATTTTGTTTTAATAGTACAAGAACTGATGTGATTTTAAAGGTTTGTAATGAAGTGTAGACAACTTACAGAGTAAAACTTGAGGAGATATTCTTCCCATAGGAAGTCTTTACTGAAATGTTATTGAATCAAATAAGTCTAAATACGCATCTGCTTCACTACTGAGTGTTCGTTCACTATCACTTTCATACAGAAGTTGGAATTTTGTTATATAATATCTGATATTACAAATAGGTTTGCAAGCCATAGTTTTGAAATGTTTTTTATTTCTTAAAAGTCCTGTTTTCAGATTTTGGATGAAATCCCCAGTTCTTCTGAGTTGAAACTTACTGAGAACAAGCAGAGAACATTTCAAAGAGCAAATATATTCCAGCTGGGAAATACTGTGAAAATAGGGGTCTGGTAATCTGCATTTGACATTAATTTTCAGCTTCTCATTTACTGTTAGAAACCTCAATTTCTTCTAGTTGAATAAAACATGTAGAATTCTTTTTTTAATTTTTCTTTCTATTTCCATAGATTTTTGGGGAATGGGGGGTATTTGGTTACATGAGTAAGTTCTTTAGTGGTGATATGTAAGATTTTGTTGCACCCATCACCCAAACAGTATACACTGTACCCAATTTGTAGTCTTCTATCCTTTACCCCCCGTCCCACCCTTTCTCCCAAGTCCCCCAAGTCCATTGTGTCATTCTTATGCCTTCACATCCATACAGCTTAGCTCCCACTTATGAGTAAGAACATTCGATGTTTGATTTTTCCATTCCTGAGTTAATTCACATAGAATAATGGTCTCCAATTCCATTCAGGTTGCTGTGAATGCCATTACGTTGTTCCTTTTTACAGCTGAATAGTGTTCTGTGGTATATATGTATGTTCCCTTTTTACCACCCCCCCACCAACATCTGTTATTTTTTGACTTTTTGATTATGGCCATTCTTGCATGAGTAAGGTGGTATAGAATTATGGTTTTGATTTGCATTTCCCTGATCATTAGTGATGTTGAGCATTTTTTCATATATTCATTGGCAATTTGTATATCTTCTTTTGAGAATTGTCTATTCACGTCCTTAGCCCATTTTTTGATGGGATTTTTTTCTTTTCTTGATATTTTGTTTGATTTCCTTGCAGATTCTGGATATTAGTCCTTTGTCAGATGCATAGATTGTGAAAATTTTCTCCCACTCTGTGGGTTGTCTGTTTACTCTGCTGATGGTTTCTTTTGCTGTGCAGAAACCTTTTAGCTTAATTAAGTCCCACCTATTTATCATTGTTTTTGTTGCATTTGCTTTGGGGTTCTTGGTCACGAAGTTTTTGCCTAAGCCAATGCCTAGCAGGGTTTTTCCAAGGAGGTGGCAGACCTCAACAAGGAAAACTACAAAACACTGCTGAAACAAATCACAGACAATACAATCAAATGGAAACACATCCCATGCTCATGGATGGGTAGACTCGATATTGTGAAAATGACCATACTCTCTAAAGCAATCTACAAATTCAATGCAAATCCCATCAAAATACCACCATCATTCTTCACAGAACTAGAAAATGAATCCTAAAATTCCTATGGAACCAAAACAGAGCCCAAATAGCTGAAGCAGGACTAAGCAAAAAGGACAAATCTGGAGGCCTCACATTACCTGACTTTGAGCTATACTATAAGGCCATAGTCACCAAAACAGCATGGTACTGGTATAAAAGTAAACACATAGACTAATGGAATGGAATAGAGAACCCAGAAATAAAACTAAATACTTGCATCCAATTGACCTTCAACAAAGTAAATGAAAACATAAAGTGGGAAAAGGACACCCTGTTTCACAAATGGTGCTGGGATAATTGGCTAGCCACATGTAGGAGAATGAAACTGGATCCTCATCTCTCATCTTACACAAAAACTAACTAAAGATGGATCAAGGACTTAAATCTAAGACCTGAAACTACAAAAATTCTAGAAGATAACATCAGAATTCTTAAATGGCTATCATAATTCCCAACTCTTTTTTCCCCCTCTTCTGAGGTGACTGATGAAGTTCTACTGACTGTTTAATACTACAGAAAGCTGTTGGGTGGACAGGCTGCAGGGATCCTGACTCAGTTACCTGGAATCATCCTAGAATTATTTACTTCATTCTCACATTCCATCCAGAGACAAAGCACATCCGCTTTACCTAACAACAACCGCACAAGCTGAAAACTTCAGTGGACTCGATGCTAAGGTCCTCACCAAAGTTAATGATTCTCCCTGCTGTTCACTCTTCTTGGCTACTCATGTTCCTCTCTGTGAAACACTTTTGCTTTCCCCTTCTCAGGTCATTGCCCATGGCTCAACATTAGCATATTCTTCTCATCCTCACCTCTCCAGCCCCATCCCCCTTGGAGCTCCCTGAAGCCCCTCCACCCCCAATTCCAGTGGGCCTGGCTCTCTTCTCTCTCGCTCTCTTTGCAAACTGCCTCATTGACATGGGTGGCTGCAGTCTCACCCTCTTCCCTTCTCACTATACTTCCTGTCTCTTCAAGTCTCTTCCTCCTCTCCAAGTCTGTCCTCCTCTTTCCCTGTCCCAACTCCATCTTGATGGCTACACATTCCCACAGCCACCCTCCCTGCCATCCTGGCTCACAGTAGTGTAGGCTGTTTTCTCTTTTCTCAGACTCTTTCCTCCAGAGCATCAGCCCATCACCAGGACACTGAGAGGAAACAAGGTAAAGGAAAGTGAGACACAAGGAGGAGGACAAGGGTCAGTCTGGGGACAGAAGAGCAACATCCACTCTGGAGCCGGCCAGGTGAGTGAGACACTCCCCATTCCCACCCGCATTCCTGCTAATAACTCCTGAGGGAGGCAGTGAAGAGTCAGACCTCTGTAATCACCATCTCCTTTCACTTTTTTCACTTTTCACTTTCTGCTCCTGGTGGCCAGATTCCATGCCTGTCTTGTTTATCATTGTATCCCCAACACTCAACACAAAGCCTGGGGGACAGCAGGCCATCTACAAATACCAGCTTAGTAGATGAGTGAATGGAGATGCCACGCTCTTGCTTACAGACAGGGAAACAGGGATCTTGACATTGCAAGTGAGAAGTGAGGCCAGCTGGACTTCCTGGGTGGAGAGGGGACTTGGGGAACTTTCCTGTCTTACAAGAGGTTTGTAAAACACACAAATCAGTGCTCTGTAAAACACATCAGTCAGCAGGATTCTAAAAGTAGCCAATTGCGAGGAGGATTGAAAAAAGGGCACTCTGACAGGACAGAAATGGAACATGGGAGGGGGCAATAAGGGAACAAAAGCTGGCCACCCCAGCCAGCAGTGGCACATTGCTCGGGTCCACTTCCACTCTGTGGAAGCTTCGTCCTTTCACTCTTCACAATAAACCTTGCTACCACTCACTCTTTGGGTCCACGCCATCTTTAAGAGCTGTAACACTCACCACAAAGGTCTGCGGTTTCATTCTTGAAGTCGGCTAGACCACGAACCCACCAGCAGGAACCATCTCTGGACACATCTTGAGTGCTCATCTGGGATCTCGCCGCATGGTACCATCAGACCCCTTTCGTTTGCTATTCTGTTCTGTTTTTCCTTAGAATTCAGGGGCTAAACACCGGGCACCTTCGGCAAGTTGAAAGTGACTAGCATGGCTGCTGGACTAAAGACACAGGTGTCAGGCTTTCTGGAAGAGGGCTCTCCAACAACCCCCGACTCTTCAGAGTCAGAAGCGTTGGTTTGCCTGGAACCAACTTCAGTTTTCCTGCACTTCTGGGTTGAGCCAAGTCTTGACAGAGAGGAAAGACATTCAGCTCCGGGGTCCCGACAGAAAGTTGGTTGACCCTGCAGCCATGAGCAGAGCTCTCAAAGTTATGTCACCCAAGTGAGACTCATCCATCCATCCTATCTATCCTGACCCTTGCCTCCTGGGTCCTAATGCCTGTCAAACAAATTTCCTCCCGTCCCTCTTCTCCGAGGCTAGTCCTGCTTCTAAAAACCACTCCCTGTCCCTGGTGCTCTTCTAGTTTTTCTTATAAGGATGATTTCTAATATAAGGATGATTTCTAATATAAGGATGATTTCTAATATAAGGATGATTTCTAATATAAGTTTCGAGGCTCTGTCTCCTTCCTTAGGCACTAGGGCCCACCAATCAGAAAGACATAATTTTTGCCCGAAGCCTATAAAGGAGGGACTGTCTGGAATTTTCGGATCCCTCCTTAGACTAGTAGGCATAACAAAGGCTATTCCCGCAGCTAGGATATGAGGAGCCTCAGAAATTATAGACTCCAACATTTGGGGGATATCTTTCCTATTCATATGATGAGAAATGAGGACAAAAGGATCACTCTTCCAACCCTAGAGATCCCGTCCCTCCTTCAAGGTATGGCCCTCCACTCCATTTTGAGGCTTATCATATTTATAGGACAAGGGTAAGATCCCAACACCAACAGGAGAAAACACTTAGGATTCCAACTAACAGGTTTTCAAGAATATGTCAGTAAGGGCCACTAAATCCAACCTTTCTTGGTCCTCTTTGTGGTCTAAGAGGAAAGGCAAGGGTGTAGGTTTTTGAGAATGCATCAGTAAGAGCCATTCAATCCGACCTTCCTCAGTCCTCTCTGTGATCTAGGAGGAAAACTAGTGTTTCTGCTGCTGCTTTGGTGAGTGCAACTATTGTGAACAACAGGGGCCAGGGACCATTGTGGGTTCTTGGTGGGGGGAGGGGAGAAGAAAGGAAAAAAACAGACCAAAACCATGGGCATTTTTTTCTTTCAGATGAGGAACACTCAGGCATCAACAAACTCACCCTTGAAATGCATCCTAAGCCACTGGGACCAATGTGACCCACAAACCCTAAAAAAAGCAGCTTGTTTTTTTCTGCACTATGGTCTGGCCCCAATATTCTCTCTCTGATGGGGAAAAATGGCCACCTGAGGAAAGTATAAATTACAATACTATCCTGCAACTTGACCTTTTCTGTAAGAGGGAAGGCAAATGGAGTGAAATACCTTATTCCCAAGCTTTCTTTTCATTGAAAGATAATCCACAACTATGCAAAGCTTGTCATCTACATTCCACAGAAGGACCTCTCAGTTTACCCTATATCCTAGCCTCCCTACAGCTCCCCTTCCTATTAATGATAAGGCTCCTCCTCCTCTAATCTCCCCCACCCAGAAGGAAACAAGCAAAGAAATCTCCAAGGGACCACAAACCCTCCCCAGGTTATCAGTTATGCTCCCTTCGAGCTGTAGGGGGAGGGGAATTTGGCCCAATCCCAGTACATGTCCCCTTCTCCCTCTCTGATTTAAAGCAGATCAAGGTAGACCTGGGGAAGTTTTCAGATGATCCTGATAGGTACACAGATGTCCTACAGGGTCTAGGGCAAACCTTCGGCCTCACTTGGAGAAATGTCATGCTATTGTTAGATCAAACCCTGGTCTTTAATGAACAGAATGCGACTTTAGCTGCAGCCCGAGAGTTTGGAGATACCTGGTATCTTAATTAAGTAAATAATAGAAGGACAGCTGAAGAAAGAGACAAATTCCCTACCGGTCAGCAAGCCGTCCCCAGTATGGGTCCCCACTGGGACCTCGACTCAGATCATGGGGACTGGAGTTGCAAACATCTGTTGACCTGTGTTCTAGAAGGACTAAGGGGAATTAGGAAAAAGTCCATGAATTATTCAATGACGTCCACCATAACTCAGGAAAAGGGAGAAAATCCTTCTACCTTCCTCAAGTAACTATGGGAGGCCTTAAGAAAATATCCTCCCCTGTCAACCAGCTCTCTCGAGGGTCAATTGATCCTCAAAGATAAGTTTATTACCCAATCAGCCGCAGATAACAGGAGAAAGCTCCAAAAGCTAGCCCTGGGCCCTGAACAAAATTCGGAGGCATTATTAAACCTGGCAACCTCGGTGTTCTATAATAGGGACCAAGAGGAACAGGCCAAAAAGGAAAAGTGAGATAAGGGAAAGGCTGCAGCCCTAGTCATGGCCCTCATATGAACAAACCTTGGTGGTTCAGAGAGGAGAGAAAACAGAGCAGGCCAATCACCTACTAGGGCTTGTTATCAGTGTGGTTTGCAAGGACGCTTTAAAAACCAATGTCCAGTGAGAAACAAGCCTCCCCCTCACCTATGTCCACCATGCCAACCAGACAATCACTAGAAGGTACACTGCCCCAGAGGACAAAAATTCTCTGGGCCAGAAGCCCCCAACCAGATGATCCAACAACCGGACTGAGGGTGCAGGGGCAAGTGTCAGCTCATGTCATCACCCTCACTGAGCTCCAGGTAAGTTTAACCATTGAGGGCCAGGAAATTGACTTCCTCCTGGACACTGGCGTGGCTTTCTCAGTGTTAATCTCCTGCCCCAGACAGCTGTCCTCAAGGTTGGTTACCATCCAAGGAATCCTGGGACAGCCTGTAACCAGGAATTTATCCCACCTCCTCGGTTGTAATTGGGAGACTTTGCTCTTTTCACATGCATTTCTTCTTATGCCTGAAAGTCCCACACCATTATTAGTGAGGGACATATTAGCCAAAGCTGGAGCCATTATCTACATAAATATGGGGAACAAGTTACCCATCTGTTGTCCCCTACTTGAGGAGAGAATCAACTCTGAAGTCTGGGCATTGGAAGGACAAATTGAAAGAGAAAAAATGGCCGCCCAGTCCAAATCTGGCTAAAAGATCCCACCACTTTTCCTTATCAAAGGCAATATCCCTTAAGGCCTGAAGCTCATAAAGGATTACAGGATATTTTTAGACATTAAAAGTTCAAGGCTTAGTAAGAAAATGCAGCAGTCCCTGCAATACTCCAATTCTAGGAGTACAAAAACCAAATGGTCAGTAGAGACTCATGCAAGATTTTAGACTCATCAGTGAGGCAGTAATTCCTCTATATCCAACTGTACCCAACCCCTATACCCTGCTCTCTCAAATACCAGAGGAAGCAGAATGGTTCACTGTTCTGGACCTCAAGGATGCCTTCTTATGCATTCCCCTGCACTCTGACTCCCAGTTTCTCTTTGCCTTTGAGGATCCCACAGACCACATGTCCCAATTTACATGGACGGTCCTGCCTCGAGGGTTTAGGGATGGCCCTCATCTGTTTGGTCAGGCACTGGCCCAAGATCTAGGCCACTTCTGAAGTCCAGGTGCTCTGGTCCTTCAGTACGTGGATGATTTACTTTTGGCTACCAGTTCGGAAGCCTCATGCCAGCAGGTTACTCTAGATCTCTTGAACTTTCTAGCTAATCAAGGGTACAAGGTGTCTAAATCGAAGGCCCAGTTCTGCCTACAACAAGTCAAATATCTAGGCCTAGTCTTAGCCAGAGGAACCAGGGTCCTCAGCAAAGAATGAATACAGCCTACACTGGCTTATCCTTGCCCTAAGACATTAAAACAGTTGTGGAGGTTCCTTGGGATCACTGACTTTTGCCGACTATGGATCCCCAGATATAGCGAGAGGGCCAGGACATTCTATATTCTAATCAAGGAGATTCAGAGAGCAAATATTCATCTAGTAGAATGGGAACCAGAGGCAGAAACAACGTTGAAACCTTAAAGCAGGCCCTAGTACAAGCTCCAGTCTTAAGTCTTCCCACAGGACAAAACTTCTATTTATACATCACAGAGACAGCAGGGATAGCTCTTGGAGTCCTTACTCAGACTTGTGGGACAACCCTCCAACCACTGGCATACCCTAGTAAGGAAATTGATGTAGTAGCAAAACGCTGGCCTCACTGTTTACAGGTAATTACAGCAGTGGCCATCTTAGTATCAGAGGCTATCAAAATAATACAAGGAAAGGATCTCACCATCTGGACTACTCACGATGTAAATGGCACACTAGAAGCCAAAGGAAGTTTATATCTATCAGACAACTGCCTGCTTAGATACCAGGCATTACTCTATGAGGGACTGGTGCTTCAAATACACACGTGTGCGGCCTTCAACCCTGCTGCTTTTCTCCCAGAGGTTGGAGAACCAATTGAGCATGACTGCCAACAAATTCTAGCCCAGACTTATGCCACCCGAGAGGACCTCTTAGAAGTCCCCTTAGCTAATCCTGACCTTACTCTATAAACCAGTGGAAGTTCGTTTGTGGAGAATGCGATACAAAGGGCAGAGTATGCCATAGTTAGTGGTGTAGCAGTACTTGAAAGTAAGCCTCTTCCCCCAGGGACAAGCACCCAGTTAGCAGAACTAGTGGCGCTTACCTGAGTCTTAGAACTGGAAAAGGAAAAAGAATAAATGTGTATACAGATAGCAAGTATGATTATCTAATCCTACATGCTTATGCTGCAATATGGAAAGAAAGGGAGTTCCTAACCTCTGGGGAACCCCATTAAATACCACAAGGAAATCATGGAGTTATTGCACACAATGCAAAAACCCAAGGAGGTGGCAGTCTTACGCTGCCAAAGCCATCAGAAACGTGAAGGAGAAAAGGCAGAAGGAAACCATCAGGCAGACACCGAGGCCAAAATTGCTGTCAGGCAGAACCTCCCATTAGAAATACCTATGGAACAACCCTTGGTATGGAACAATCGTCTCCAAGAGATTCAGCCCCATTATTCCTTGACCAAAACAGAATGGAGACTTTCATGGGGGCATAGTTTTCTCCCCTCAGGGTGGTTAACAATAGAAGAGAGAAAAGTACTCATACACTAAGCCATCTAGTGAAAAATACTTACCCTCCACCAAACTTTTCATATGGGTATTGAGAACACTTATCCAATGGCCAAATCCCTATTTACAGGGCCAAATCTCCTCCGGACCATCTGACAAGTAGTCAAAGCCTGTGAGGTGTGCCAAAGGAATAATCCCTCGGTCCCTCATGGGGCCCTTCTGGGGGAATAAAGAAGAGGGCACTATCCCGAAGAGGACTGGCAGTTAGACTTCACCCATACGCCAAATTCAAGGGGATTTCAATACTTGTTGGTCTGTGTTTATACCTTTACAAATTGGATAGAAGCTTTCCCCTGCAAGACAGAGAAGGCTCAGGAAGTAGTTAAAGTCCTAATTCATGAAATAATTCCTAGATTTGGGCTTCCTCAAAGCTTATGGAGCAACACTGGTCTGACTTTTAAAGCCACAGTAACTCAGGCAATTTCCAAGGTGCTAGGGATACAATATCACCTTCACCGCTCCTGGAGGCCACAATCCTCAGGGAAGGTCAAGAAGGCAAATGAAACACTCAAGAGGCACTTAAGGAAACTAACACAAGAAACTATGAAGGAAAAGACCCTTTACAACATCTAAATATGCAATCACTAGCTGACGTCCCCATCTCTGATAAGACCAAAAATACCCTAACTAGATGCACAGTCCAGCTTTTATACGCTTACATTTCCAACTTCACCTATTACATGAACAATGAAAAGCCCATACACAGCCCTGTAACCCTGAATACCATCTTAACTTTCCAAGCCCCTTTACACATCCAATACAACCTGGTATCAGGCCTGCCCCTGGGGCACCTACCATCCCATCAGTGTAATTACGCCCTACAACTTCAAGCCCCAAATGATCATAGTAACTTCTGAGTCACCCAATAAGCTCCATTCAAATGGTTTGTCTGCTTCTTAGCATTACTCAAAATCATCACCTTCTCCCTGCTTAACAAACAGGCCAGGTTTTGTAATGGCAAACATACTCCCTGCATGACCATTCACCCCTGGACCCCCTGCAGCAGTGCCCCCACCACTAGTGAATGCCTTCTCATCCCCTCTTTCAGTCACTCCCTTGAATGGTTCCTAGTAGACACAAAATAGTTTTTTTCTCCAATGGGAAAACAGAACACAGGGAGCCACTCAGTTTGCTGTGAACACCCCTTTCCAGCCGCTCACCGCACTACCTTGGCAAGTACTCCAGGAGTATGGGAAAATGAAAACAACAAACTGACACACCCTTTTAACATACATGACCAGTTCTGTCTACCCAGCCAAGGCATATTCTTCTTATGTGGAACTTCAACCTATATCTGCCTCCCCACCAACTGGACAGGCACCTGCACCTTAGTCTTCCTAAGTCCCAACATTGACATTGCCCCAGGAAATCAGACCCTATCAGTACCCCTCAAAGCTCAAGTCCATTGGCGCAGGGTCATACAACTAATACCCCTACTTACAGGGTTAGGAATGACCACTGCTACAGGAACCGGAACAGCTAGTTTATCAACTTCATTATCCTGCTATCACACACTCTCAAATGATTTTTCAGACAGTTTGCAAGAAATAACAGAATCTATCCTTACTCTACAATCCCAAGTAGACTCTGGCAGCAGTGACTCTCCAAAACCACTGAGGCCTAGACCTCCTCACTGCTGAGAAAGGAGGACACTGCACCTTCCTAGGGGAAGAGTGTTGTTTTTACACTAAGCAGTCAGGGATAGTACGAGATGCCACCCAGTGTTTACAGGAAAAGGCTTCTGAAATCAGATAATGCCTTTCAAACTCTTATACCAACCTCTGGAGTTGGGTGACATGGCTTCTTCCCTTCCTAGGTCCCATGACAACCATCTTGCTATTACTAGCCTCAGGCCCTGTATTTTTAACCTCCTTGTCAAATTTGTGGGATCAAGGCCATCAAGCTACAGATGGTCTTACAAATGGAACCCCAAATGAGCTCAACTCACAACTTCCACTGAGGACCCCTGGACCAACCCAGTGGCCCTTTGGCCAGCCTAGAGAGTTCCCCTCTGGAGGACACTACAACTGCAGGACCCCTTCTTCATCCCTGTACAGCAGGAAGTGGCTAGAGTGGTCATCGCCCAGTTCCCAATCACAGTTGGGGTGTGCTGTTTAGAGGGGTGGATTGAAAGGTGAAGCCAGTTGGACTTCCTGGGTCGAGTGGGGACTTGGAGAAGTTTCCATTCTTACAAGAGGATTGTAAAACGCAATCAGTGCTCTTTAAAATGCACCAATTAGTGCTCTGTAAAACACACCAATCAGTGCTCTGTAAAACGCACCAATCAACAAGATTCTAAAAGTAGCCAATCACAGGGAGGATTGAAAAAAGGGCACTCTGATAGGACAGAACTGGAACATGGGCGGGGACAATTAGGGAATAAAAGCTGGCCACCCCAGCCAGCAGTGGCAACCTGGGTCCCCTTCCATGCTGTGGAGGCTTTGTCCTTTCGCTCCTCACGATAAACCTTGTTGCCACCCACTCTTTGGGTTCGTGCCATCTTGGAGAGCTGTAACACTCACCACGAAGTTCCACAGCTTCATGCTTAAAGTCAGCAAGACCACGAACTGACCGACAGGAACCAACTGCGGACACGTGAGTGTGAAAGGAGCAGCTGAGGCAAGAATGGCACCCTCAGCATTTGCATTAGTGTGGTGCAATGGCCACACCCTCTGATGTCTTGTCCTGGCCAAGCTAGACAGATTCACAGATGCAGTAAGATTCCACGTATGTGTGTGACGTTAATATTTTTATGTTTCAGTGAACAGGGCATTGTATATATGTGAAGCAGTTAATAAAAGTTAGCTGAATTGTATGCAGTTGATGTAATTCCAGCATTTTCCATCTTATGAGACTTTCGGAAATCACTAATTCAAGTCCTAGTTTTCAAGATGGGGAAAATTAATCCAACAGAAGTTAAGTTTTTGTTCAAGGTCATACGGCTAATGTATAATTTTAAAATAATCTAAGCACCTTACTTGCTTAGGAAACAGATGTTTCATTTACATTCTTTTAGAAATGGTTTTGCTACCTTGCATTTCTACATATTTATAGGGTTCATGTGAGATTTTTTTACATGTATAGAATGTGTAATGGTCAAGTCATGGTGTTCAGGGTATCCAGCACCCAAGTGTTTATCATTTCTATACAATAAGTACATTTCAAGTTCTCTCTTCTAGGTATACAAGTGGCAAACAAACCTATGAAAAAATGCTCCACATCACTAATCATCAGATAAATGCAAATCAAAACCACAATGAGATACAATCTCACCCCAGTCAGATTGGCTATTATTAAAATGTCAGGCCAGGCACGGTGGCTCACACCTGTAATTCCAGCATTTCGGGAGGCCAGGGTGGGCGGATCATCTCAGGTCAGGGGTTCAAGATTAGTCTGGCCAACATGGTGAAACCTTGTCTCTACTAAAAACACAAAAATTAGCTGGACGTGGTGGTGGGCACCTGTAATTCCAGATACTTGGGAGGCTGTGGTAGGAGAATAGCTCGAGCGCAGGAGGCAGAGGTTGCAGTGAGTTGAGATCATGCCACTGCACTGCAGTCTGGGCGATGGAGTGAGGCTCTGTCTCAAAACAAAAATAAATAATAAATAAAAAGTAAAAAAAAAAAAAAAAAANACACTGCACCTTCCTAGGGGAAGAGTGTTGTTTTTACACTAAGCAGTCAGGGATAGTACGAGATGCCACCCAGTGTTTACAGGAAAAGGCTTCTGAAATCAGATAATGCCTTTCAAACTCTTATACCAACCTCTGGAGTTGGGTGACATGGCTTCTTCCCTTCCTAGGTCCCATGACAACCATCTTGCTATTACTAGCCTCAGGCCCTGTATTTTTAACCTCCTTGTCAAATTTGTGGGATCAAGGCCATCAAGCTACAGATGGTCTTACAAATGGAACCCCAAATGAGCTCAACTCACAACTTCCACTGAGGACCCCTGGACCAACCCAGTGGCCCTTTGGCCAGCCTAGAGAGTTCCCCTCTGGAGGACACTACAACTGCAGGACCCCTTCTTCATCCCTGTACAGCAGGAAGTGGCTAGAGTGGTCATCGCCCAGTTCCCAATCACAGTTGGGGTGTGCTGTTTAGAGGGGTGGATTGAAAGGTGAAGCCAGTTGGACTTCCTGGGTCGAGTGGGGACTTGGAGAAGTTTCCATTCTTACAAGAGGATTGTAAAACGCAATCAGTGCTCTTTAAAATGCACCAATTAGTGCTCTGTAAAACACACCAATCAGTGCTCTGTAAAACGCACCAATCAACAAGATTCTAAAAGTAGCCAATCACAGGGAGGATTGAAAAAAGGGCACTCTGATAGGACAGAACTGGAACATGGGCGGGGACAATTAGGGAATAAAAGCTGGCCACCCCAGCCAGCAGTGGCAACCTGGGTCCCCTTCCATGCTGTGGAGGCTTTGTCCTTTCGCTCCTCACGATAAACCTTGTTGCCACCCACTCTTTGGGTTCGTGCCATCTTGGAGAGCTGTAACACTCACCACGAAGTTCCACAGCTTCATGCTTAAAGTCAGCAAGACCACGAACTGACCGACAGGAACCAACTGCGGACACGTGAGTGTGAAAGGAGCAGCTGAGGCAAGAATGGCACCCTCAGCATTTGCATTAGTGTGGTGCAATGGCCACACCCTCTGATGTCTTGTCCTGGCCAAGCTAGACAGATTCACAGATGCAGTAAGATTCCACGTATGTGTGTGACGTTAATATTTTATGTTTCAGTGAACAGGGCATTGTATATATGTGAAGCAGTTAATAAAAGTTAGCTGAATTGTATGCAGTTGATGTAATTCCAGCATTTTCCATCTTATGAGACTTTCGGAAATCACTAATTCAAGTCCTAGTTTTCAAGATGGGGAAAATTAATCCAACAGAAGTTAAGTTTTGTTCAAGGTCATACGGCTAATGTATAATTTTAAAATAATCTAAGCACCTTACTTGCTTAGGAAACAGATGTTTCATTTACATTCTTTTAGAAATGGTTTTGCTACCTTGCATTTCTACATATTTATAGGGTTCATGTGAGATTTTTTTACATGTATAGAATGTGTAATGGTCAAGTCATGGTGTTCAGGGTATCCAGCACCCAAGTGTTTATCATTTCTATACAATAAGTACATTTCAAGTTCTCTCTTCTAGGTATACAAGTGGCAAACAAACCTATGAAAAAATGCTCCACATCACTAATCATCAGATAAATGCAAATCAAAACCACAATGAGATACAATCTCACCCCAGTCAGATTGGCTATTATTAAAATGTCAGGCCAGGCACGGTGGCTCACACCTGTAATTCCAGCATTTCGGGAGGCCAGGGTGGGCGGATCATCTCAGGTCAGGGGTTCAAGATTAGTCTGGCCAACATGGTGAAACCTTGTCTCTACTAAAACACAAAATTAGCTGGACGTGGTGGTGGGCACCTGTAATTCCAGATACTTGGGAGGCTGTGGTAGGAGAATAGCTCGAGCGCAGGAGGCAGAGGTTGCAGTGAGTTGAGATCATGCCACTGCACTGCAGTCTGGGCGATGGAGTGAGGCTCTGTCTCAAAACAAAATAAATAATAAATAAAAGTAAAAAAAAAAAAAAAAAACCAGATGCTAGTGAGGCTGCAGAGAAAAGGCAACATTTACACACTGTTGGTGGGAATGTAAATTAGTTCAGTCACTGTGGAAAGCAGTTTATAGATTTCTCAAAGAACTGAAAACAGAACTACCATTCCATCCAGCAATCTCATTTCTGACTATATATTCAAAAGAAAACAAATTGTTCTATCAAAAGGATACATGTACTCTCCTGTTAATTGCAACACTATTCATGATAACAAAGACATGGAATCAACCCAGGTGTCCATCAACTGTGGACTGGATAAAGAAAATATTCAGACAGGGAAGCAGAAAGCAACCATGTTTCCCAGAGGTGAATATACACCATGGAATTCTACTCAGCCATAAAAAGGATGAAATCATGCCCTTTTCAGCATCATGGATGCAGTTGGAGGTCATTATCCTAAGCAAACTAATGCAGAAACAGAAAACCAAATATCCCATGTTCTCACTTGTAAGTAGGAGCTAAACACTGGGTACTCAGGAACATAAAAATGAAAACAACAGACACTGGGGACTACTGGAGGTGGGAGGAAGGAAGGGGAGAAAGGGTTAAAAACCTATTGGTTACCACACTCACTCCCTGGGTGACAGAATCATTTGTGACCCAAAGCTCAGCATCACAAAATATAACCAGGAAATAAACCTGCGCATGGACTTCCTGAATCTAAAATAAAAAATCCAAATTAATTCAGTAAATTATAACAACGCTTAAAAATTAAATTTGTATATATAACCCCCCCACAAAAAAGTCCTCTTTTCTACCTATTTTCAAAGATCCAATGTATTGTTGTTTACTGTAGTCAACCTACTCGCTATGAAGCATTAGAACTTATTCCTTCTGTCTATGGGGATTCATTCAGGATGGTGGGGAAAATTATAAGTCACAAACCTTCTTGAAAGGCCTGAAGGTTTTTGCAAAAGTCTCAGGATAAGGTTATGGCTGAAGGCAACCGAATCCTTACTTTGAGTAAATAGCTTAAAGTGGGTAGAAAGGAAGGTAGTTTACCTAACTAGCTTGTTTACCCATGTGGTCCTTAGACTAACCTTTGATCTAGGTGGGTGCTTAATTGCTTTCTACTGGGGAAGTCAGCAATGTCAATTACCCTCCAGTGGTGTTTACTTACAACCTTTGTCAATTAATCTTTACTGAATAAATGCAAGTATCATTGACTGATCAAGGTCATAGCTGCATCTAAGCGGCCCAGATGCTCAGCCAAACTGGCAAAGCAGAATATCTGTGTGTCAGTGTACTTTACTCATCCGTCGTTGGGTCAGGATCTGCAGGACAGACCCCCCACATCTATCTAACTGTGTGATTTTACCCATTAACCAAGCTCTCTTCATTCCCTAGCCCTCCCACCAGCACACCCCCTTTCTAGTCTCTGGTATCGATCCTTCTGCTCCTCTACCTCTATGTGATCAATTTTTTAAGTGCCCACATATGAGAACATGCAATAAGATATTTTGACCCTCTGTCTTACAGACCATGAGCCTAAGGTGCTTTAAGGATGCCTCCTATATGCAAGTAGCCTTGAGATAAAGCTGTCTTCCTTCTGTCCCTCCCTGCTCAGGCAACACCTGTCTCCACCCTTGAGGACCACAGTGACCCCTGCTGTCTCCTTCCCACCCCCTACACCCCCAGGTTCAAAAGGAGAGAAGTGTTCTGACCCCTGTGGGCAGCCAGATGGGGAAAAGCAAATAACTTTGCCAAAGGGTCCTACAGGAGCAATTCTGAGTGAGCATAAAGTTATCATTTCATTCCAACTTGAAACAAAATGAAACACCAAATAGCAGTGCATCAGAGAAATGCCCGGCCTAGAAAATGCACACCATTGGAATTATTTTCCTTCCTTTTTTCCTTTTCTTGATAATGTATCCCACTGATCATACAGCAGGAGAGAGAAACTGAATTAAGACGCTCTGTCACTCTTGGTTAATAGAGCATTCTTTTTCTACTTCACAGAACTAGCAATGAAAAGAATCCCACCTGTTAGGAAACTTCTGCTATTTACCTAGTTAGCTTGTGCTCAGTGCCATAGGAAATGTAAAAGTAAAGGGCAGAGACTCTGCTCCCAACATTCTCACAGTCTACTAAGATGATTCTAGCAAGGATAACATCCACGTGACCTGGAGGCATGCTCCCTGCGCATGGAGTCTTGTCTAAGTCCCTTCTAACGTTAATGCATTTTAGCATTATCACAATTACCTGAGGAGAATACTGTTTTAAAACTCATTTTATAGATGCATAAAACCAATGACCAGAGATGTTAAATAGCACACCTGAGGGCACACAAGTAATTTACAGAAACAACTTCAGAAATATCTGAACCCAACTACAGATACCTCAGATTTTGGGATTTCCGGCTTCATGTCCTACAGCTTCCATAATGACACACAGCAGAAGGAAGGAATGACAGCAGAATTCAGCAGAAGTTCACCTGAAGTTATTAGGAATAAGGAAAGTTGTCTTGGAAGCAGCTGAGTTTCTGTTAGCAATTGCAAGATGGGTAGGGGTTTGAATGTGCCTGAAGAGTACAGGGAGGTATATCTTAGGTAGAAGAGACAGCGAAAGAGGAGGAGAAAAGTGGATGTGGAGACCTGCGCGTGGGTTGTAAACACCGTAAGTGTAGAATGCTAGGAAGGCCTCCAGGGTGGTCCCTCGCAGACTATGAGGACAGGGACCATGATGCTGATGTGTGCCCGAGGGGCTCTGAGGACTATAGACACCAAGGATTCTGCCCTGCTGGGAATAAACACATTAAAATAATTCATACAGGGATAAGGCCGGGTGCAGAGAGGAAAGTCATTTTGCTGAAACATCATTAAAACAGGTTATAGAAAAATGTTTATCATATCCTTAAAATAACTTAATCATGTAGGTAGTTTGTAATAAATGTTCCTAGTAAAAAATCAATATACTGCAGAGAAAGCACATGCCCCTTTGGTCACCACTTCACTCCCCTGGACCCTGATGTAACTATCATGATCAATGTGATGTATAGCCTTCCAGATCTTCTCCTGAGATTTTGCTAACATATTTATCCACGCACAGGAATTGGAGCATATAATGTTTTTGTTTTTTCTTCCTCTTTTCTTCCTTCCATACTGCATGGTCATTTAATAATGTACTTCAGCACTCAAAAATATGGCTTAGGAGATTTTTTCAACATCTGTATTTGTAGCTTTTTTCCCCCCCAGCTGCCTCAAAGTATTTCATGGAGATACAATGGTTTTGTTTTGTTTGTTTTTTTGAGACAGTCTTGCTCTGTCACCGTGGCTGGAGTGCAATGGCACGATCACAACTCACTGCAACCTCCGCCTCCCAGGTTCCAGCGTTTCTCCTGCCTCAGCCCCCCGAGTAGCTGGGATTACAGGTGCCCGCTACCACACCCAGCTAATTTTTGTATTTTTAGTAGAGACAGAGTTTTACCGTGTTGGTCAGGCTGGTCTTGAACTCCTGACCTCGGGTGATCCACTCGCCTTGGCCTCCCAAAGTGCTCACACTGTGCCCAGCCAGAGATATCAAAGCTTATCAGCCACTTCTATCAGTGATAGACACTGGTTATTTCCAACTTTTCAGTTCTGCCAACAATGATGGAATGTGTTTCTGGGTTTCTTCGTTATACATGCATGTGGGTTTTTCTCAAGGTATTAAAAGAGGTTGACTTGACAGGCTAGAGGGCTTAACTATTAAACAATTTAATAGATACTACCGAATAGTTACCGCACTGTAACTATGCCAATTCAACTTCCACCAGCAGACAGTAATACCCCATAATTTCTCACACCTGGCCACAATTTGCTATTATTGGATGGTTCATGATTTTAATTTGCTTTCTGTTAAGCGTTAGTGAATGTATTCGTCCGTTTTCACGCTGCTGATAAAGACATACCCCAGACTGGGCAATTTACAAAAGAAAGAGATTTAATTAGACTTACAGTTCCACGTGGCTGAGGAGGTCTCACCATCATGGCAGAGGGCGAAAGGCATTTCTCATATGGCGGCAACAAGAGAAAGTGAGGAAGAAGCAAAAGAGGAAACCCCTGATAAACCCATCAGATCTCGTGAGACTTGCTCACTATCACGAGAACAGCACGGGAAAGACCAGCCCCATGATTCAATTACCTCCCCCTGGGTCCTTCCCACAACATGCGGGAATTCAGGCAGACACAATTCAAGCTGAGATTTAGGTGGGGACACAGGCAAACCGTATCAGTGAGTTTCATTATATTTTCATATTTAATGGCCATTTGCATGTCTCTTTCTATAAATTGCCTGTACATTCTTTTTTTTGCCCTAACAGTTATCAAACGGATGGACTAGTATTATCTTAGGGTCATACAGTAGCTAAAACTATTGTGATATAAAACTATGTGAGAAATGGTCTTTGTGGGAAGGAGTAAGAAGACCCAAGCTGTCATTATGATTAATATTTCATGGGCATTTGTTATGTGTGGAACATTCTGCAAACTGATTTATAGATATGGGTCCCTGTGTTAATTCCAACAGCAGCCTTGTGAGGGAGATGCTATGATCTTCACAGTAGAGATAAAAAACTGAAGCTCAGAGGCGTAAACCTGCTTGTCTAGGGGCAGCATTGGGAAGCAGTAGAGATAGTATTAAAACCAGGGCCCTGCTCTTAACCTGCCCTGTCTGCAATGCCCTTAGCAACTGAACTGGCACCAAGGGACTGGGGAATGAGCAGGGATAAAGTCTCTAATAATTATAATAAATTGTGGAATTAATACAAAAATTTGCCAGGAGTAGTAGGTACATGCCTGTAGTCCTAGTTACTTGGGAGGCTAAGGAGGATCACTTGAGCCTGGGAGGCAGAGGTTGCAGTGAGCTGAGATCATGCCACTGCACTCCAACCTGGTTGACACAGTGAGACTCTGTCTCAAAAAAAAAAAAAAAAAAAAAAAATTCTATCTTTTCAATGATTTTTAACTTTTATGAAGTCTTCTTAACTCTAATTGCGTGCTTTATTGTAAAGACTACTTTGTCAAATATTTTTCTGGACACACAATCTTTCTTTGGTATTGTTTGCATGGTATAATTTTTCCAATCTTTACGTGAGTTTCCTATAAATATCATTTCATTTTAATTCAAAGTGACATTTATTTTTGTTCAATCGTTAAATTCATTCTTCAATGATTTTAACTTTTATGAAGTCTTCTTAACTCTAATTGCGTGCTTTATTGTAAAGACTACTTTGTCAAATATTTTCTGGACACACAATCTTTCTTTGGTATTGTTTGCATGGTATAATTTTCCAATCTTTACGTGAGTTTCCTATAAATATCATTTCATTTTAATTCAAAGTGACATTTATTTTTGTTCAATCGTTAAATTCATTCTCCTTATATGTAATGCAATTCTTAATATATTTGGGCTGTCAACTTACTCTGCTGTTGTTTTTCTGTGTCTTGCCTGTTTTACCTTTTCTTATTTCAAATTAGAAACTGTTACTTACATATTTTCTCTATGAATTAGGAAATTATAAATAATGTTACCACTCAACTAATTACCATAGATTTCAATATGGATAATCGACATATTAAATGTTGTATTTATTGAGACTTTTCTTCTGTCTCAAAAAAACAAGAAATCATGGATTTAAGAAGCCGAAAGTTTTGCACTGGTTGCCTGACGTAACTTAAGATTCATTTTTTACTACATTGCACAAGAGTCAGAATACACCACCAATCCATACCAGGTTAAAACTTGAGTTCAAATCCTAGCTTTATTACTCTCAAGCTGTGTGGCTTTGAGCAAATCACTTGTCCTCTCTGAGCCTGTTAATACATAAATTAAATGAGAATAATATTTGCGCTTACTAATTTTAAGGCATTTGTGCAGATGACAAAAAAATCACAGAATAAAGCATTGAACACATAGCCTCGTTGTGACATGCATCATTAGTGCTTGATGTGGTTGGCTGTGATCATTACATATCAACAGCAGGTGAAGTGGTGTTTATGAAGCTCGCTGGGCTGCCTGCAGAAGCCCACATCTGACTCCTGAGTGAAGAGAGGCTGCAGGTGAGAAGGGAATGATCCAAACGCTCAGATGTCACGAAGAATTTATCATTTCTGATCCCTTTCAGCCTGAGCACCAAAATGTTGTAAAATGTGGAGCTTCATTTTTAATCTTTGCCTCCACTAACCTCACTTCAGCTTCTCCATAATACATCAGACAGGCTTCCTTGAGAAAAGGCAATCTATTTGCAGCCAGTCATGCCTATCCCTCCTTGGATCCAGCTTTTGTCTCACTCATGCAAAATCTCATGCCCTCAATTTCTAAAGCCCTAGCCATGGAAGGATTGCATGACTCGGTAAATTTTGTTCTTCTCCGCCACCCATCCCACAACAAAACCTGTAAATTTCTTTCAATCCCTTTGTTCCCAAAACTAAAAGAGCCTTCATTTGGTAGTCTTGAAAGATGACATTTGCAAATCAGCAAGCACCCTAGGCATGGGATTCGTCCAGGAGCATGCCTCTCCTTCTGTCTCATTTCTGGTCGGGGAAAAACATGCCTCTCTCATGATCACATGCATGCATGCAAACACACACACACACATACACACACAAACACACACACACACTACACAGACCTCTCACTGGTCGTCCCCTACACCTATTCTCTGCCATGCTGGCCTCTCCCCATCTTCCTGAAGCACACTTTGCTTCCACATGACCAGGCGTGAACATTAATGCATATTAGCTCATTCTGGCTCACCTGGGCTTGTTTCTTTCCCAGAAAAAGTAAGCCTAGCCACCCAGGCCATGACCAATAGCCTCTAGGAACATTCCTTTGGCCATCAGAAGTGGCAGCAGGATAGAGAAGCCACTTCATGTCCTTTGCAGAATAATAGGGTCACTGCTGTACACCAAGTCCTCACTGTGCCCATTCAGGAGCTTGGGGGATGTTACAGAGATTCTTTCATTTAATATTCACCACAACCCTGTCTCGCAGGCAGCATATTTAGCTCACTTTCTCAGTTAACGTCGTGGTCAGCTGGAGGTGGAATTTGAACTCCAGCAGGCTAACCCCCATGTATGCAGTTTAGCCACAGGACCACTCTTAGATTAGCTGTCTCATAAAGAGACCCTGGGATGAGCATTGGGCTTTCTCATGCCAGAATCATCAGTCACTGGCAGGGAGCCACTGTGGGGAGGGACTAAACTCCCAGACCCTCGAGCCTTTCTACAACCCTTCCTAGTGACAGAAAGTTGATGCAGTGGCCCAAAGGCACTCTTTATAGGAAAATAGCTGGGGCAGGCTTCAGAAGCCAAAGGGATCCAGGGAGAACTGAGCGAAGCACCAGATGTGATTCTCTCTGTAGAAGCTACTCTATTAAGGAAAGAAAAACCACCCTGAGGCGAATCTGACAACGTAAAGCACAACTCCTAGAGGCCCTTAGCTGGTGAATGCTATGTGTCAGGAATCACAGCACCACCAAAGCATGGCGCCACCACGGCAGGCCCAACGCTGTGAGTAGGCTGACACCACGTGATGCACGCTAATAAATGCCCGCAATTTCACACTTTTGCTTGAGTAGTAAACAATTATTTTTAAATACAATCCCTATATGGATCCCGTATTGACACATATAGATGTAGAGGTATTGAGAGAAGAGAGAGAGACCCTCCCATGTTCTATATTGTTTTATACTCAGTACCTGTTTTAAGAAGAAGCAAGGAAGCAAAGCCTAAGGCAGGCAGCCTGGCACCAGGTACCAGACCCAAAACCAGGCCTGGGCCTGCCTGACCTTAGCCTGATAGTTAAAACTCAACCCATGACCTAGCAACCAATGTTACCCATAGATCCCAGACACTGTATGGAAGGACACTGTAAAACTTCCTGTTCTGTTCTGTTTCACTCTGATTAACGGTGTATGAAGCCCCTGTCGCATACCCCCTCGATTGCTCCACCAATCACGGCCCGTTCATGTAAAATCTTTAGTGTTGTGGGCCCTTAAAAGGGGCAGAAATTGTGCACTCGAGAAGCTCGGATTTTGAGACATCTGTCGATGTTTCCAGTTGATTAAAGCCACTTCCTTCACTACCTCAGTGTCTATGTGATTTTGTCCATGGCTCATCCTGCTGCAGTGCATCTACACACACATGCATGCACACACCCCTGTCCGGATATCTCAGAGAGAAGCAACCTGCTCTGGATAAAGGAGGAATGAGGATCTCACATTAGAAGAAGACCCTGCAGTTCTTTCCCCCATGCCCGGCCTCATTCCACTTGGCATATATCCAGTCACCCTCCTGGGACTGCTGGAATATTCCCCCTATCTGTAGCTTCCTGATCACCTCCACTTCACACAGAAATAATTAATTTATCCCGTATTTCTGCCTAGAGCTTTTCAAATATTGTATTTAATTGTCTGCCTCAGGTATTGCAAGCCACCAACACATTGGCTCAATCCAGTCCAAAACACCAGTTTTTAGAATTGAAACGATCAGCATTGCTGCATTATAAACATCTTTAAATCTTTTTTCTTTGCCCAGAATATTTTATAATATTTTATTGCCTTCAGAAGGGCATATACTAGTTGGTGAACTACAAAGCCTCACCGCTTTCTCCTGCCTTGTGTGTGTTCTATTCGTATCTTCTCATTATCTGCCCAAGGCCTGTGCACATTTACATTTGCTGCTTCTCATGTACATATCAGTCTCACTTGTTAGGCTGAGAGTTTGGAAACAGGAAGGAGTTTTGTCCTGTTTGTGCTTTATGTCCTAAGTAATAAGCACAGTGGATGGATCTCAGTAGATATTCAATAGCTTTTGTATTTGAATTTTTAAATAATTTATCAGTGACTATAATTTTATTTACTCTTTCAATTATTATAGGTCTAGTAGCCTCTGACTGGGCTCTCTAAAATCCACCATGTGACAAATCTTGACAATGACGAATGCATTTCAATCCTCGCAGACTATATAAGTCAAAAATATTTAGTGTATGAGTGCCCAGAATGAGCTAGACTCAGAGATCACAATTTATGCCAACCAAATTCCCAGAAACTATATAATGAACCAGGAAGGGCTTATATTCATTTGACACAGAGCATATAATTCATTGCAATTGTAGCAAAAGAACAAAACTGCTATTATGTCTCTTTGAATCTCACCTGAATACTTGAGTATGTGTGTTTATAAATATGAGTGTGTGCATGTGTGTATCTGTAACCATGTGTCTGTGTGTGTGTGTCTATATGAATGTGTTGTGGTGTGTGTGTGTGTGTGTGTGTGTGTGTGTGTCCAGAGGACGGGATTTGGGGATAGGAAAACAGAGATGATGGTGAAAAAATATTTTCAATGTTTACTTCTATTTATATATTTCTGACTTTCTTCTTTATAAAATTATAACGCTTGCTTAGTCTAAAAAAAAAAGTTCATTAATAAAAACAATAGTTCTTTGTCCTACATTCATATCTAGAAAGTCTCTATATCCCATTTTTAGCCCATGAGCTTTGAAAGATAGAGACTAATATCAGAATTTACTAGTAGTTTTTAGAATTGAAGTAAGTATTGCTGCATCAGAAACATGTTTTGTTTTGTTGAGATGCAATTTTGCTCTTTTTTGCCCAGGTTGGAGTGCAATGGCACAATCTCAGCTCACTGCAACCTCTGCCTCCCGGGTTCAAGCAATTCTCCTGCCTCAGCCTCCCAAGTAGCTGAGATTACAGGCGCATGCACCACACCCAGCTAATTGTGTATTTTTAGTAGAGATGGGGTTTCACCATGTTGGCCAGGCTGGTCTCAAACTCCTGACCTCAGGTGATCCTCCTCGGCCTCCCAAGTGCTGGGATTACAGGCGTGAGCCTCTGTGCCTGGCCATAAACATTTTTAAGACGTGTTTGAAGGGGTCACAAAGATGATGTTCCTGACAGCCCAAGCTTATCCTTTATTTTGTATATTCTGTACACTTCTGTTTTTACAAAAGCTACGAAGCTCTTATATTGAGAGATATAACTTTTATACGTGAAAATAACACTTGTGTGTCCTGTATCAATGAGTCAGTGTAATCTCTGTCCCATTTTTAACACCACACACTTTAAAACATAAGAATCCGATATTGAAGTTTATTATCAGGTGCTCGTATTAGAATGATACATAATGCTGTGTCTTAAAACAGCTGTGAATTTTTTGTGTTGTTTTTGTGAAGGTGGTGCTCCTGAGTACACAGCAGAAACGACCCAGACTTCTGCGGTGCAGTTATCACAACACACCCTCCCAGCCCCTCTGGGTGGGGACCCCTGGGGCCGCTCTCCTCTGCCTCTGATCCTTCACACGGGTCTGCCCTGCCGGAAGGTCTAAACTGCACCCCATGTAAAGGAGAAACTCAGAGATCAGGCAAGAGTCCCAATGTCCCCTAAGGAGAAGCTAGCCCAGTTATGTCCATTTTACACTGAATTAGCAACTTACCAAAGAACAATGTATTGGAAATAAAAGTTTGTCTAAGTTATTTAGAAATGAAAGACAGAAAACTGCATAATATAAATAATTTTGTGAAAAATGTAATTAACTCTGAGTTTCACATGCAAAATTGTTTAAAGCCCTTTACTTTTCTCTCTCTCTCTCTGCTCTTGAGGAAGATTATTTGATGTAGTCAATAATATCCCAAGAATTCTACTTTCCCAATTTTCTATTTAATGGGATCTACCAGCTTCAGAATTGATGCTTTTTGTTATGTTGATTCTTTCAACCAAACTCCAAAGATAAAAGGTATTTTAGTTCAAAGAAATATGAAGTTCTTCTTTTAGTAAGTGGTGTATCACTGGCATATTTTCAGACATGCAGCATGAGAATGCAGCTCGAACCCTATTAAATGTTTCCCTATTTGTTTTCAAATCCCAATAAATCAGGCTTTGCTTTATCATTTATTCTTTTTTTTTTTTTTTTTTTTTGAGACAGAGTCTCACTCTGTTGCCCAGGCAGGAGTGCAGTGGCATGATCTCCACTCACTGCAACCTCTGCCTCCCAGGTTCAAGTGATTCTACTGCCTCAGCCTCCAGGGGAGCTGGGATTATAGACGCCCGCCACCATTCCCTGCTATTTTTTTGTAGTTTTAGTAGAGATGGGGTTTCACCATGTTGGCCAGGCGGGTCTCGAACTCCTGACCTCAAGTGCTGTATCTGCCTTGGCCTCCTAAAGTGCTGGGATTACAGGCGTGAGTCACTGTGACTGGTCCCCATAAATCAGCCTTTGTGATCAGATCTGGGGGTGTTTGTGTGTGGAGAGAAACACATTTGCACAGGTCTACAGATGTAGGGCCTTTGAAGAAGCCAAATACTGGGTAGAATTTTGCTCACAAGCATACAAGAAAATCGACCAAAGGAAGATGAGTTCCCTCAAGGTTTGTAAGTCACGGTAAGTTCAGCCCTGGTCACGTGCACTGTCACTGTGTGTTTTGTGATTGTTTCCAGCACCCGCCCCACAGCACTGTCTGTGGCCAACACAGCTGAGAAAGAAGGAGTTTTAGGGGCAGAGGGAAGGGCTGGAGCCAGCTTTGTCATTAACCCACCAGCCTCTTGGTCATTCCCACAGAGTGGAAACCTGAGAGGCCCATGTTTGCTTGGGTGGAAGATGCACTAAATTTCTTTCCCCTAAATTCTGCTGAAACAGAATGTGAGTCCCGTGCCCTCAGCATGCCTGGGGATCACAATTTGGTTTAAAGTGAAACAACTGTGTCCCTTAAAGTCCCTGAAAATCCACACACAGCAAGCTAAGAGAGCAGGTTTCAGGCAGGGCAAGCTTGTATCCAATCCTGGTGTTGGGCCCCCTGCCTGGTGTCTCTGCTTACTAGTCCCCAGTTTCCTTATTTATATTCATAGTGTTTCAACACTGAGATAGCAAACGGCACTCAACTATAGAGGTGGGGCTTGGACACAGGACCAAATTGAGGACTAGCTAACGCAGGGCGGGGGTGGAAGAAGCTTTCCATAGGACATGTTCATCAGTGCACCATGTCAGTTTACTGTTGCCATGGCAACACCTGGGAGTTATTGCCTCTTTCCATGGCAATGACCCACCCCTTTTAAAAGAAATTTCTGCATAATCTGCCCCTTACTTTGCATGTAATTAAAAGTGGATATAAATATGACTACAGCACTGCCTCTGAGCTGCTGCTCTGGGTGCCCTGCCTGTGGGGGAGCCCTGCTCTGCAAGGAGCAGTGCCTCTGCTGCTGCTGTGCATGCCACTTCAATAAGAGCTGCTGTCTCACACCACCAGCTCACCCTTGACTTATTTCCTGGGTGAAGCCAAGAACCCTCCCAGGCTAAGCCCCAATTTCAGGGCTTGCCTGCCCTGCATCACTACTGCCAGTGTGAAGGTTAACTGTGATCATGTCTGCAGACTTTATACCCTGTCGTTAGGAAGTGCTCCATAAATGGCACCTATTATTGTTGTGGTTTGCAGAATCACCATCTGCATTTGCTTAAAATCATACATAGTATTTGAGGCATCACTAAAAATCTCATGCTATTTAGTTATTACTGACATCTGTAAATCTCCCATTTCACAGACAGGTAAACCTGGGGTCCAAGTCAAAGCTGTGCAACCAACAGTGACTATGCTGAGCTCACGCCAGCCTTTCTGTTCTAAAATCACACCTACTGCATTGAATCAACCTCATGGGTAGGCTGAGACTCAGCTTTCCCAGCCCCACATATCCACGTGTGTGTGTAAAACTGAAAAAACAAGAAGCAACAGGTGAAGAGATCCTACTGGAAACAGTTGGAAATAAATTAATTTCCTTAAATCTCAGGGTAAACCTGAGCCCATCTTTCTCTCACCCCTCTGTCATTAGCCATTACATAGAGGCCACTTGTAAGAGCCACACAATGGTGGCTATAGCTTGGATACAAAGGGTAGATATCTTTGTTTCATGCTGGCAGCATGTTTTTAACTTTCTATTGTTGAAAATGTCACACACATTCAAATGTAAAGAGAACAGTATCATAACCTCTAAAGTAGCCACCATTCACCTTAAATCTTTATCAACTGCTAGCCAGTGTCTTCACAGAATTTTCTCAAATCATATAATTGGCAAACATTTGATTTGAAAACAGCAAAGCAACCTTGGCAATTATGTATTGGCTTCATGCAACTGCTTCATGCATTTATCTTATTCATTTGGTTTCCAAAGGCCTCTGAATTTCAGAGCTAAAGACTTCTTCAAATGCTTCTTGAGATACAAGGAACGGTTCCTAGTCTTGTGGAGCCTGTTATCAATTAGCTTTAAAATGTGAAAGCGAAATTAAAATAAGACATAGACGGAGCTAACCTCTGTACTCATCGCATCACAGAAGAGAGCACCATGACTCTGCCCCAGGTGGTCCACATGGACACAGTGGAGGAGACGACCTACGCTGGGCATTAGAAGAAGCAGAGTTTTGCAGCAATTGGGAGAAGTAGAGGCTCTCAGTGAGAAAGACTGCACTTAGCAGAGCACAGTGGACAGAAGACATTACACAGAGAGCCCTCAACCCACACAGCTCTAGTCCCAGCATTGCCAGGGTCTGGTTTCAGCAAAGGGCTCATTTTCCAAACCCTAGGATCCCTAAGGTGGCTCCACTTGTGGGACTGGAATCCTGGTTCTCTATTCCACCTGTAGCACAATCACCAAGTCTTTCTTTCTTTTTTTTTTTTTTTTTTTGAGATGGATTCACCCAGGCTGGAGTACAGTGGTGCAATCTTGGCTCACTGCAACCTCTGCCTCCTGGGTTCCAGCAATTCACCTGCCTCGGCCTCCTGAGTAGCTGGGATTACAGGCATGTGCCACCATGCCTGGCTAATTTTTATATTTTTAGTAGTTTCATCACATTGACCAGGCTGGTCTTGAACTCCCGACCTCAAGTGATCCATCTGCCTCAGCCTCCAAATGTGCTAGGACTACAGGTGTGAGCCACGGCACCCAGCCTTACTGAGTCTTACTACTTCCATCTCCTTGGCCACCTCTCAAATCTACTTCCTGATCTCTACACCACCTCCTTAACCTGAATTCAAGCTGCAACCATCTCTTCCATAAATTATTGCAATGGCTTTCCCACAGGACTCCCTGCCTCTACTCTTGAGCATGGCAGTCTTTCCTCCCTACTCCAGGGTGGAATATATATCTGTATCATAGCCCTCCACCCTTAGAATGAAACACATGCTCCTCTGTCTGGTTGCAGTTCTCCTCATGACCCAGTGTCCCAGCAGCTCCATCAGAGCTCATCTCTCTCAACACCACACTGGGAGTCTCCTGCTTTGTCTCCATTCTGAGCCTCTGCACAGGCTGTTCCCTCTGACGACTCTGCTTTTCTCTTGTCCCACACACTCCAGTCTTTGCTGACAAGTCACTGATTCTGGGCTACCCAACCTAACTCCAGGGTATGGAAGCCTCTGTGCTATATGCTTCTAGATCACCCTTCCATAACACCACGTTTTCTCCTATTACCCGTTTCACACTGTCTTTCGCTGTAGCTTGTGAGCTCTTGAAAGGAAACAACTTCAGTCCCATTCACCATGATAAGCCAGTATTAAGGGTGATGCCTTATGAGGAATTGAATGAAGACATAAATGAATGACCACAAATCAATGTTTCTTCTATACCATATTTCCCCTCTACCCAATCCAATGACTGTTTTTGGATTTTACATTTTTCTTTTATTGTTTCCAATTTTGACCCTAAAACATACCATTTCATTCTCCAGACTCTGTTGAAATGTATGACTTTAACAGATTTGAAGAGCTTACTCAAGAGTTCAGCTGATTTTTGGTAGATAATTATATCATTCTTTATTCGTTCAACCTAGAAACTCATTTTGTCTTAGAATTACCCCCATTTTAGACAATCAAATTTACTTGTAAGCAAAAAAATATAGAGTTGCTGGGTCATATAAATTATGTACAGTTTAATTGAGCTCCTACAGAAAAAACAAACAAGAACACTGAAACCAAAATGTCAATAGTAGATGCTTCCGAGGGTGAGTTACAAAAGCAGAGTAATTTCACATCTTTTAAAAGTTTTATGTTAGTACAAAAGAATCTTTAAAGATGAGTTGTTATGGTTAGTTCAAAATCCATCAAAAGAAAACCTTTGCTACTTAGTGCAAAATAACATGATGCAAAGTTCTATAAAGAAGAAAAGTCTATATTAATCTCAACAGATTTAGGGAAAAAATACATAAAATTAATCATTGTTGTTATAATTCTTAGAAAACCAGAAATCTACATTATTGATGATTTTTAAAATACCTGGAAAATGGAAGTGTTCTTAATCTGGAAGTTGGGGTTTGCAGCTACCTCCATGGACCAGGTGCCCCATGACCTGTTTCTGAACTAAAACCTATTTGTTTAAATGTCAAATGGTTATGAAAGAACAAGAAGAAGGAGAAAGAGGAGGTGGAAAAGAAGAAGAGAAGGAGATGATAAAAGAGAAGAATATGTGATAGAAATTACGTGTGACCCACAAAGTCTAACGTATTTGCTACCTGACCTTTATGGAAAAAAAATTTGCTGACTTGTGATAAAAGATACCTACAAATAATTACATCAAGTAATATACCTAGTAGTCAGATGCCAAAATCTGTCTTCCAGAATACAGAAATAGTTTAAGCCTCCTGCTTAAGCTCCACTTCAATTCAGCATTACACTAAGGGCCGAGTCAGTAAACAAAGCAAGAAAAAATATATCCTTTTTTATGGCTGCATAGTATTCCATGGTGTATATGTGCCACATTTTCTTTATCCACTCTATTATTGATGGACTTTGGAGTTGGTTCCAAGTCTTTGCTATTGTGAACAGTACTGCAATAAACATATGTGTGCATGTGTCTTTATAGCAGAATGATTTATAATCCTTTGAGTATATACCCAGTAATGGGATTACTGAGTCAAATGGTATTTCTGGTTCTAGATTCTTGAGGAATCACCACACTGTCTTCCACAATGGATGTCCTTTGCAGGGACATGGATGAAGCTGGAAACCATCATTCTCAACAAACTAACACAGGAGCAGAAAACCAAACACCACATGTTCTCACTCATAAGGGGGAGTTGAACAATGAGAACACACGGACACAGGGAGGGAAACATCACACACTGGGGCCTGTTGGTGGGTCGGGAGCTAACGGAGGGATAGTATTAGGAGAAATACCTAATGTAGATGACAGGTTGATGGGTGCAGCAAACCACCATGGCACATGTATACCTATGTAACAAACCTGCATGTTCTGTACATGTATCCCAAAACTTAAAGTATAACAAAAGAATTTTTTAAAAAGAAAAAGTTACAAGGAATGTAAAAGAAAAAATAGTTTCTATATTTTACAGAAATATATGCATGAATGTGTGTATATTATATGTATATATTTATGCTATATAAAAATAATATATAAAA